>NC_050097.1:110648223-110951253 GCF_902167145.1 Zea mays | reverse complement strand
GGAGCCACCGGCCGGCCTCACGCCCTGGTGACGCTCACGACACTGATTGGTGGGGCCCATTGTCAGGTCATCCGTCCACCTTGGAACAGAACACGCGCCCCGTGCCACAGACTTGCGGGCCCCGTGCTCAGGTCCAGCATCCACCTTGCGCCGTTGCCTGCGGGCGGACAACTGAATCCACTGAAATCGCGCGGTCGCCAGGGGTAGGCTTGTGTCGCAGATCATGGGAAGACTCTGGGTCCTCGCAACCTCCGTGTTCCTTGCCCTGCATATAAGTATCGTGGCCATCTCGCCTTCTCATGCCGCGACTACACCTCATGCTCACATCGCTGGCATGGAGAGGAGATCAGACCGCCACTCTCGCATCTCACTGCTCGCTGTGCCACTCCCATACCCCTCCTCCACATTCGCCTCTTCCACGCGCCGATTGCAATGATGCGGCCACCATGGCACGTCCGCACCTTCGTCTTCGCCTGCTGTAAAGTTCCGCGCACTCTCATCTGGCGCAACTCGCGCACGTCGGCTCCTCTTAATCGTGATCGCGCTGCCATGGCTCTGGGGGGGGCGGAGTGATGCCTCGGGTGAGTCATGTGGGATTCCCTGAGAAGCTCTACGCGTGCTCGGGGTCTCACCAAGGGAGAATGGCGACCGGAATCCTTCAACGACGTCGAGCTGCGGGTTTAACAGAGACTCATACGGCGGCGGGGTTAATACACCACAGGATCCAAGGTAATGAGCTGACCCTTGGATCCCTCGTTCTCTCCGCGTAGTTTGGCTATACTGAATTGGGGAATAATCAACGGATTGTGCGGATTGGAATCGCCGGCCATGGCACCGTCGTGGGCTAGTACGACGCGGTGCGGTGTCCGGCCGAGGAAGGGGGAGAATGCACTGGCCGTCCATTCGCTTGTTTAACGGATTGGATTGAATCGGCCAGGTGAGCTATTCAGCGATTGAAATCCGGGCGTTGGCCTGTTGATCTGCGGCCGAGAGCGAGGCATGTTATTTTAAATCGAGATCGTGAATCTTAGATCTAATGACAATGGGCACATACCCGTTCGCGTGGCTTGGGATCCAATCCTGGTGGTTAGATCTTGATCGGACAACCAGGGTCGTCCGATACCCCTTCGGCCTCGCGACTTTTACAAAGGAAACCCCCTGGTTTCCGGTATTCAACCCGCCATCCCCGCGGGAGTAGTCTGAGTCTGGTAGATTTTACAGAATAAACCCCGACCTTCTCTGTATTAGTGCGCCCAGTCTAGGAATTAAAGAAAATAGGAAAAAGAGATTTAGAAATTGATTTTGAGTATAAAAATAATTGTAAAACTTGTATAATCCACAGAAAATTCATATGGAGTCCAAATTAATCCATTCCAATTCCTATAATTTTGTAATATTATTGGTTATCATTTAGTACCACTGCTTTGACATGAATATCACAATAAAATTTATATCCTATTTAATCTTGTGCAAAACACATAAAACCTTCAGAAATTCATAACTTAAAATCTATAACTCCAAAATTAATGATTCCTGTTTCTATGATCTTATTTTATTATGTAGATTATTAATATGTATTTTGTTCTTATGTTTGGTGTGATGTTAATTTTACCTATACATGTTTGTCTGTATTGCTACGTTTAGTAGTGAGGACACGTGTCATCTGAAGAGCAAGTTGGTACTTGGAATCTCGAGTGCCAGGCAAGTTGTGCCCTTGATCACTTCTTTTTACCCAGTCATGTTCTGATTAATCATAACGATCTACATAGGTTAATTTTGATGGGACCCAATAGGTTACCCTAGTTTGACTATCTTTATACCTTGTTCACCACTAAATTTTTGGGTAGCACCTGCTATTGCTTTATGTGGTTTTGGGTATGGAGATACACTATTCATGATTATACTTTTATTATCGATTGTTAATTACTGTTGTCGGTACCCTGAAACTAGTGTACCCCTTGCTACTATATAAAGACGTAGTACCCATGCGGCTATCTTTAGTCGCTTGGTAAAGAGCTGTATGTGGGACCAGACCATGACTCGCCCTAGCCTCGGGCGACTACTCTGGGACCACAACAGCGCCTGAGCCCACCATATGGGCGGGTATGGAGCCGCCACGTGTCCAGAGAAGGTTATATACTCCAAGGCATCAACAGTAAGTCTAGACCCCCATGGGAGAGCGCCGGACCCCTGGATATACAATCCGGACCTCCAAGGTTGGTCTAGGACCTCCACGTGTGCAAGCCGGACCCTCCCGTATGGGGTCCGGGCCGCCCACAATGGGGTCTCAAGGTCCCAGGACAGAGCATACTCGGGCCTGGAACAAGATCCAGGCGGGGGTCCGGTGCCGACACGTGTCCAGACCTGGTCTAGTGGGTTCCGGACCTGTCCGCATACACTCCTACTCCCCGCTCAGGCGGGGACCCGCTGTTGCCACGTGGCATACTGCGCGCGGCTTAAGCCAACGAGCGGAACCTAGCATGACGCCTCTGGGCCACGCGCGCCCCCGCATTCATTGCAGATAACACGTGCGCCGGACCATTCCACTGACAGCTGGCGCGTACAGTCCACAATACGCGGGCCGCGCTATTATTTACCATTACTCGTACGTTTCGGCTATCAATGCTGCATGAACTGCGGACATCAAGACTCCCGCTGATTGCTCAGGCGTTACTAGCATTAGTTACTCACATAATGTATTATTTCCATTATGCTCCTAGGCCCACATGTCGGGGCTCAACATCCTTGTATGTGCCTCCCTTAAACTATAAAAGGGAAGGCACACAACGTTACAGGGACAAGGTTTTTACACACACACACACACTCAGGCTCACAGACTCTCAATACTACATACACACAATGGAGGTAGGGTATTACGCTCCGGCGGCCTAAACCACTCTAGTCCCTCGTGTGCTCTCGTGTTCATCCCAAATTCACATAACATGCAAAACGCTTAGGCCCCCTCCTCATCTTAGGATTAGGGTGGGTGCATTCTGCCACCCGGCAGGAGGATTTTCTTTTCGACAACTGTTCATGTTAAGATCATTATGTTAATTGGAACATGGAGAACTACCCGGGAAAACAGTGCTACCACAAGGGTGAAATGGGACGCCCTTGGCTGACTAACTAGGAAAGCTAGTGGAGGACTACCTTACCTAAAAGAGGCAAGGGCAGTAGGGGAGTGGTCAGTGTAGTGAGGTCCTCGGGTTGATTTTGCTGCGATGGCGGTCAGCTCTAACCATCCTCTTTGGTAAGCCTTACACTTCACGTGAGCTCCCACCTTTAGCGAGTTCATGCACATTATTCCCCACAACTTGTTGAACTATGAATGTATGTGAGCTCACTCTTGCTGTCTCACACCCCCATAGGTCAAGAACAGGTACCACATGATGAAGCGCATGGAGGATGCTGTGATGTGTTCGTGAGAGGTCTAGGCCGCCGTCTCCTAGTCAACTTTGGGTTGCTGGTTAGTAGCAGTAGAAGCAGCATACCCAATTTGTCATGAGTTGCGTCAGAAGGGTTTGGTGAAGTGTCACTTTTGGTGTACCCCACCAAGCAAAAAACTAGGGGAATGTTAATATAGTTGATCTATTTATGCGAACCAAGACAAGAATCACAAAATTTACACTTAACTTGTGAAGTTTTCATGATTAGTATTTGTCGGCGTTTCGAGACCGGGGGGTCCCTAAGCCGACGAGTGAGTGTGCTGCGTGCCCCAGCCCAGATGGGTCGAGCGCGTGGGCGAGCGCGAAGGGGGGAGAGGCGAGGTGGCCGGAGACGGGCGTGAGAGAGGTGGAAGTCCCGCGGCCTTCGTGTTCGTCCCGCGCCCAGGTCGGGTGCGCTTGCAGTAGGGGGGTTACAAGCGTCCACGCGGGTGAGGGAAGCGAGCGGCCCCAAGAGAGCGCCTGTCCCGTCCTCGGTCCCGCGCGGCCAACCTTTTTCTAAGAAGGCCCTGGTCCTTCCTTTTATAGTCGTAAGGAGAGGATCCAGGTGTACAATGGGGGGTGTAGCAGAGTGCTACGTGTCTAGCGGAGGGAGAGCTAGCGCCCTAAGTACATGCCAATGTGGCAGCCGGAGAGATCTTGGCACCCTGCTGGTGTGATGTCGTGGCTGTCGGAGGAGCAACGGAGCTTGGCGGAAGGACAGCTGTCGGAGCGGTCGAGTCCTTGCTGACGTCCACCTGCTTCCGTAAGAGAGCTGAGAGCCGCCGCCGTCATAGAGCTTGGGAGGCGCCATCATTGCCTATCTGGCGGAGCTGGTCAGATGGGACACCGGTCTTGTTCTCTGCGGCCCGAGTCGGCTCGGGGTAGAGTGATGATGGCGCTCCCTGTTGACGTGGCGGGCCCGCGCCCGAGGCCGGGCGACGTGGGGGCTCCTCCGAAGCTGGGGTCGAATCTGTCTTCCGTTGCCGAGGCCGAGCCCGAGCCCCTGGGTCGGGCGAGGCGGAAGTCGTTCGGCAGAGGCCAGGGCGGAGTCCGAGCCCTGGGGTCGGGCGAGGCGGAGTTCGTCGTCTTCCGGGGCTTAGCCCGAGTCCGAGCCCTGGGGTCGGGCGGAGCGGAGTTCGTCGTCTTCCGGGTCTTAGCCCGAGTCCGAGCCCTGGGGTCGGGCGGAGCGGAGTTCGCCGTCTTCCGGGTCTTAGCCCGAGTCCGAGCCCTGGGGTCGGGCGGAGCGGAGTTCGCCGTCTTCCGGGTCTTAGCCCGAGTCCGAGCCCTGGGGTCGGGCGGAGCGGAGTTCGCCGTCTTCCGGGTCTTAGCCCGAGTCCGAGCCCTGGGGTCGGGCGGAGCGGAGTTCCCTATGGCGCCTCTGGCGAGGCCTGACTGCCTGTCAGACTCACTCTGTCGAGTGGCACTGCAGTCGGAGTGGCGCAGGCGGCGCTGTCCTTCTGTCAGACCGGTCAGTGGAGCAGCGGAGTGACGGCGGTCACTTCGGCTCTGCCGGGGGGCGCGCGTCAGGATAGAGGTGTCAGGCCACCTTTGCGTTAAATGCTCCTGCAACTTGGTCAGTCGGTGCGGCGATTTAGTCAGGGTTGCTTCTTAGCGAAGCCAAGGCCTCGGGCGAGCCGGAGATGTGTCCGCCGTTAAAAGGGGGGCCTCGGGCGAGACGGAAGTCCCTCGAGGTCGGCTGCCCGAGTCCGAGGCTAGGCTCGGGTGAAGCGTGATCGAGTCACTCGTATGGACTGATCCCTGACTTAATCGCACCCATCAGGCCTCTGCAACTTTATGCTGATGGGGGTTACCAGCTGAGAATTAGGCGTCTTGAGGGTACCCCTAATTATGGTCCCCGACAGTAGCCCCCGAGCCTCGAAGGGAGTGTTAGCACTCGCTTGGAGGCTTTCTGTGACACCCCAGGTGTCAGTTTCGTGTTACGTCGCGAGATTAATCCTAATCTCGGATGCTCAGTAAAAATTTCTATTTCTCGATCGTGTCTATCTCTGTCTATCAGGCTTTCTCATGGAAGTTCACCGAATTCGGAGTTAATCGATCGCGAGAAACAACCAATTTTGGAGCGTGTTAAAACTTTTATTCTCGGAACGAATGCAAACTCGAAAATCATCCTCGAATTATAAATCTCATCTGAAGCTCAGTTAATCAAACTCTCAACAGCTGTCATTTGATCTGAGCCTGAGTCTAATTTCTCGAACCTCGATCGATGTCCAACTATTTTATCTGAATCCGTACTCTCAAAACGGAATACTCAGTATGTCGTCCTCTAATTAATTCTTACTCGACTCGGCCAAATATCTCACGTCCGAACTGAATTCAAAACTCACTCCGACAGCGATTTTTAAAATGTCACGATTCGCCTTCTCCGACTAAAATTCAAAGCCGATAAGAAATCGGAGAGAAACATTTATTTCTAAAATAGTGCGCGAGGAATTATTTCCGAGCGAATTCAAACCAAACTCTCGGCCGAATTAATCGTTCAATTGTCTGTTCGTCCGAACTCTGTTTCACTCTGTTCCGCGTATAGACGAATTCCGCGGGAGCATTTTTATTCGGGAAAATAAATTAGCGTGGCCCGAGTACGTAATTGGGCCAAATCCGGCCCAGCCCACTAAGAAAACCCTAGCCCTAGTGCCTCTCTATAAATAGGAGCCATCTCCTTGCAAGTGGAGGCATTTTTGCACTCCCACCCCTCAAAAAAACTTCAGCCGCCACTCCCTTTCTTCCTCCTTGCTCCACGGCAGCAGGCTTGGCTTCTCTCCCTGTTCATGGCGCCTCCACCTCCCTGCTTGGGCGCTGGCCGAGCCCTTGGAGCAGACGCCTCCAGCTCTTCTCCATGGCACCTTTCTTCCCCACAGCGGCTAGCAGGGAGACCGGCCAGCCATGGCGACCTCCCCTTCTTCCCCAGCGCAGGGAGCACGGCTCCTTCCCTCCCATGGCCGCCAGCCCTTCCTTGCAGCGAGCTCCTCCTTCTTCCCATGGATGGCGCCCTAATTTCTCCAGCAGCCATGGACGCCCCTGCCACTGCTCCAAATGGTGAGTTCCATCTCTGCAGCAGCCGAGCACCTCCCTGCATCTCCCCCGCCATGGCTCACAACTCGGCGTCCTCCCTGCTTGTGTGGTGCTTGCTGCGTGCTCGACGAAATGCCGCAGCGAGCAGCGGTCATGAGATCCCCTCCGTGTTGCTTGCATCGGCCCGATCTGCGCAGTCCCGACCCAAGGCGTCGCGTGGGTGTTTGGACAGCCCCACACTACGTCGTCGATCTGCGCGGTTCGACCGTCTCCGCGTCTCGCATCGCCGGGTCTGCGCAGCGCCGGCGTGCCGTCGTTGAAACCCGTGGTGAGACCCCGCTGTCCTGCGCTTTTTGTGTTCGATTAAAAGGCCGCACCAATAAATCACATAATAAATTGTGTAATGATTGTGTATGTCGTTTAATCGCAGCCCTTGTCGACGTCACGCCTTGCGCATCGCTCGTCGGCAAAGAGCCCAAACTAATGGCATGCATGCGCGGCACGAGTCGGCCAGGTTGTTCGCCTTGTATGATTGCGATTTATTTTACTTACGTATTCGGTCGATGATGTGCCTTCATGTTTATATGTGTGTAAAATGTTTCGGTTATGCGCATTGGTAGAATCGCGTTTGCGATTGGAGAACAAGAGGTTATTTGAGGTATGCGATTTGTAGTTGTCTAATTATGTTTTGGTCGATGTGGTGCATGTTTAAAAAATTGTATTGATATGGATTAAAGTTCGCGGCGAAAGAAAATGAAGTAGAGAAGAACTCGGATATTTTTATTTTGATCGGAAAATATGCGATGCGTTGTTTGATGCGAAAACTAAGTTACAAAATGTGGATCTTGTTTTGGGAAATGCATCGATATGTGTTTATGTGAAAAGTGTATTTGTTTTAAGCAATGTGATGGGATTCGTAATTTTAGAGGGGATATATTTATTGATGTGGCGAGTAGTGTAGAGAATGCTAGTTTGCATGGGGGATGTATCGTTAAGTCATGAGTGTCGGAGTTCATTTATATTAGTGGTCGCGCCACATTGAGTGAAGTGTCTCGAGTGCACGCCATGACATGGTCGTATGCGAGACAGGAAAATATAAGGTGTGCTCGATAGGAATGTTCGGTCGTTGTAGGTGGAAATGGTCTTTGCTTAAATAGAGAGGTGGTGACATGACGAAGTAGTCATCGCCTCCTCTATGTTTATATGTCGAGTCAAAATGCGGGGTACTCGTGGTACGCTAGGCGGTGTCCAAATAAATTAACCGGTCTATGTGGTAGTGGTCGTGCGTGATTTATGGCTAGCAAGTAGTTGAATTACGAGTTATGCGAGAATCATGTTAGAAACTAATGTGCGGCGTGTAACGGTGCTCGGGTGGTAAACCATAGGTCAGTAGGTATTATTAGTGTCATTGGCAAATGGGGATGATTCTTGTGGTGCGATAAAAAATTGGAAAGGCAAAGAACATGGGTAGTGTGACGATCCAGTTAACCGATAGGTTCCGTAAACACGCTTGTGATTCTTTTATGTGCATGATAAGGTCGATGCCTTGTCGTCGTAGCCTTAGGAAATTTTCTGGAATGCGCTAGTGCTCTACTGATGGGTTGAATGAACTTGAGATGTATTACAATCGCTGTGTGTCGTGCCGGTCATCCAAAAATGGCGAAAGGTGGTGTGTGATGGTACTTGGGAAATGGTCACGTCATTAGCCAACTCATGTCAAGTAGGAGTCGATGGCGTAAGTGATTGTGATATAAATAGGTGTGGTGTCTCGGACTACGTTAATAATAGGCAAGTCGATGTGTATGTCGTATGGCGGGCTATGCCATCCCTTTGGTTAATCGACTAGTTAGATGGCGTTGGTTAAGCTCGTAGTTACGATGAATTACTTGTTGTGGTCTAAATGCGTATGGTTATGGTTGCGAATGAAAAGTAGTAGTGCTCATGTGATGTCTAATTTAAAACACGAATTGTTGGGTGATTATCGTGAAGAATGCATTGTTAATTGAGTATGGTGCTTTTAGTGCGCAAAATAACTTGTATAAGAATTAGTAAGTCTACATGTTAGTTCTCACTTAGTTATTTTAACTCTAACAATTGTCAAAGTGTTAGAATAATTCAAGTCTCTAGAGTATGGCAATTCTTGAATTGTATAGGAGCTGAAATTCATTAATTTCTGTTTTGGGCTGCACGCAGTGTTTTAGTTGTGCTGTATGTTTGATGAACTAAATGGTGTTTTCTGTAGATATGTGCTATAGAAAAGTGGTAGATAACTTTATTATCTTGCTGGTGTTAAAATTTGACAGCCATAGGTCTGACCGTTTAGGAGTTGTGCTTTTTACAAATTCAGTAACTGAATCTGTCCAAATTCTGCACAGATTTCAGAAACTGCATTGTTTGCTTAAGTTAATGTTGGAATCAGTCCTTGTCGGTTATAAGAAAGTTGTAGAGGCTTTTCTTATCTTGCTTGTGTTAAAATTTCATAACCACAGACCTGATAGTTTAAGAGTTATGAATTTTACAAACTGCTTGTTGTGTTCTGTCCACTGACAGAACAGATTTCGAAAACTGAATTGTTTGATTCAGTTCAACATGGAATCACCCCTTGGTGATTATAAAAGTTGTGTAGTACTTTTTTCTAAGCTTTCCAAAAAGTCTTGGATCACTATTTTTGGTGATCTGAAGATTAAGTTATGGATGTTTAAAGTCTGAAGACTGAATCTGTCCAGTTCTGGACAGCAAAGCCTTCTAGTGCCTTTTATCCTTAGTTAAATATGGAATCACCTTGAGATGTTTATAAATAATTTGTAGAACATTTAATTAGCTTTCCATAAAGTCTAAAATCACTTTGTTTGGAGGTCTGAATCTTCAGTTGGGAATTTTTGAAGTTGCAAGCCTGAATCTGTCCAAATCTGGACAGAGCTGCTGTGTTTGCACAATTCGACTTTGCTAAGTGTTGAATCATGTTGTGATGAAAATACCAAAATTGTAGAGCACTTTCTAAACTTTCCAGAAAGTCATAGTTTACTATTTTTGGATTAATATTTGAAAAGTTATGATTAAAACTAGCAACTGCTGTATTGCCGTCCAAAAATTCTGCTAGTGCGCTTTTGATTGTTTAGTTCACCCTTGTCGCTAAAAATGTTTGGTTTGCTCTTAAGTAATGTAGACTTGCCATGGCTAAGCTAGAGATGACATGTGTGTATTGTTTTATATGTTTCTTCTTTAGTTGATTGTGATATAGAATTTCCATAGACATTGATGCCTATGTCATCGGTTAAACTTGTGTTGGATGCTTTTGTGTGATAAATAGAAGAACTAATGAAAAGCCGTAGCAAATTAAATAAACACTTGTACTTATGGGGTCGTATTTGTGTTGCGTAAATACACAAAATGTTTGTCGTCTTTTTGTGGTGTTAACGTTGTGCGCTCGACGATATGTAGTTAGCTAACGCTAGTGGGTGTGGTTGCTTGTGATGTCTCGCTACTTAGTGTTTAATTCGCTAGCGTGTACTTAAAGTATCTTGTGCTATTCCCTTATATTCATACATATGCATCTTGCATCTCATATAGGACCGAGAGATGATGATCGAGCAACTGATGTGGTGCCAACCACAAGATGCAGTTGGTGGACGACCTGAAGAATGATGGACATAACCAGTGGATACTCGCCAAGCGAGTACCCTCCCCCAGCAAACACTGTCTAAGTGTTAAATTAAAGGCAAGCCCCGGTTTTATGCATAACCTGTTATTTATGCTATTTTACTTCACTTAAGGATTGTAGGATTGATTGTGCACTTAGGTGTAGGAATTGTTTGAAACCCTAGTTGCATGATCTCAGGAATCCTTTTGAAATGAATACTAGTATGACAGGTCGAGTAGTTGCTTTATTTAATTAGGGTCTCGGTAGAAGACGAGTGATTTTTCTAGCACTCGCGCGAGGTCAGGCCATTGATTGTACCCACTTTCATATCGTACTGATGTTGGTTGTGGACAACAATCCATGGGGATTGGTTGTCCACGAGATAAAATTTGAGTAAGGATTAAGGTGTGGTACCGTGAGTCAAGCGTTTGAACGTACTAAACACATACCGAGAAATATGGTAAATCGGTAAGCCTAGTACCTGAGTGAACCTGCCCGCAGACTTTACCCCTCACGCGACCTGAGACGAGGTCTCCCATTCCGGTTATGGTGGGTACAAGTGCGGCCACTGCACGACGGCCAGTCGGGGTCAGTGGGGCATTGTACGCCAAGGCGGTGAGCCCTGATCTGTTGCCAGGGAATCGATGGGGACGGTTGATGTGTGTGGGGACGGAGTGCCCCTACATGTCGTGTGTTTAGGTTTACCTTGCAAGGATAAAAACTCGATTCGAATCGTCTGCTTCTCGCAGCTAATGAGACTGCTTGATCCATGCTGCTACATTGAGTAATAAGTGGAAATGAGGTGACTGGCAAAAGATGTTGTTTGATAAAAATGTTTGATGCCATGTATGATTAGCTAGGTACACATCTAGTTTAAAAGGATCATACTAAAACTTGAAAAGCTAAAACTTGTTTTTAGACTCAGCTAGTGCTTTTGGCAAACCAAACCCCTCAGCCAAACAGCTGCATGTCTAGAGGTAGAGGAGTAGACTCCTCACACCGGGTAAGTCTAGCTGAGTATTAGTATACTCAGCCTTGCTTGTGGCACAATTTTTGCAGGTACTCCTTAGGATGATTTGTTGCTGGTGTGACTTGGCCTCCATCCCTGCCACCGGGATAGATGGTCGAGTGGGTTACTGCTTCCGCAGGAGAGGACCAGGAGGAGTAGCGTGGCCAGGCTTCGCCATGTTGCTCGGTTCTTCTCCGTTAGTTATTTCCGCTGCATTAAAACTTATGGTTATTATTTCTGAAACTCCGATAATGTAATCACTAATTATACTTATTAAATTTGTGGTATTATGTTTTATTGTATTCCTCTGTGTCTCACCTTCGAGTGAGCTAGTGGTATTCGATCCTGGTAAGTGGCTTTATCGGACTAGATCCGAGGGACTGACGGGTTATTCCTGTTTAAGTGCGTTGCTGCCCTGAAGGGTGCGACCTGGGGCACTTAAGCTGGAATAATTCGGGCGGTTCCGCCACAGCTGGTATCGGAGCGAATACCATCACAGAGAAGTCAATAAGTCATGACTACCAACTTTTTCTAAAGTAAAACTTGCTTAGAAACCAAGTTGGATAGCTGTCAGGACGATCAGGATAGACCTAGGACGTGAAGCCCTAGGAATAGATGGGTAGCTAGGTGGCTAGTTATCTAGGCCATAAAGGCTACTATTACTATTAATAAGGATGCTGTAGAAGCACCCGAAAATTACTTAGGTCTGAGAAGACGACTAGAATGAGCATGCATCATGATTGTTGCATTATAATTGTGTCTTGTGCATAAACATGCTTCTCTCACCTTTATTCCAATAATAAGAACTTGTGAATAATGTGATGTGCTGTTATGTTAGAACTATAAGAAATGCTTTACCCCGTGTCAGATTGGTAAGTCTTGTTAGGTCGTGCTATGTGTTTCTCTTGTCTTGCTAGCTAGGTGGTATTGTAATTGTTCAACCCTCTTTGCCAAAAAAAAAATTGTTGCCTGTTTTGCCCATAAAAAGACCTCCTTCTCCAGACAACCTAGTGGGCCCCTAGTAAAACCTAAAAAAAAATTTATCATGTGCTTGTTTTGATGTTTCTAGCCTTTGTGTGTTTTACACTTGAAGTTACACCTGCACAGCTTATAGACCCCCACAGCTTGACCGCTAGACCAACCCAAGTCTCCTTGTGCACTTGTGTCAAAAAAAAGTATATTTGTTGTTGGTGTCTAGTTGCGCAAACCCTATCAAGGCCATGTTTCTTTCCATAAATCCTTGCTCCTAAAACATCATAGCATTTTTGTTGATCATCCTAGCTGATCCTGTTCGCCTACCTCTCCTTTCGCCTGGATCTGGTAATCCTTCTTCTTGTGAATCATGTTTGCTTTATCGTCCGAATCTCAGGATCCCCAATTGATTCTGCCCCGTTATCTGGTTATCTGTTATAACCCGTTCTCAAGTATCGGATGTTGATCTGCCTAAATCTCTCATTTCTGGTCATTCTCATACCCCCTTTCTCCGAGGATCATGACGCTTGTTTTAGCAACTGTATCTCTAAACAGTGTATCCATTCGGTTCAATGGATTTTGCTTTTGTCTTTAATTCTCTCATGTCTCTAAAAGCTTATCAATCTCGATCTCATGGTTGGTTCCTCCTCATATTAAATATCATATCAATCTTTGGCTGATAATCCCCGTGATGATCATAAAATAGTTCTCTGAGTTGAAAATTCTCATGTGATGCTCTTTTGCCAACAGTCTTTGCTTCAACTCCGGTCACGTTCTTATTTTCTGAGCCATACTCTCATGGGCTCCATCTACCTGTGCTATGTGGATTTCTCATTGGTTGTGTTTGGTAATGGTATCATGACTAACGACCGATGGTGCCGCGACGAAACCGAGAGCCTACTATGGTGCACACATGGTTGAGCTGCTCGGCACGCGCTGGTATTGCGGTTAATAGTTATGATCCGTTATAAAACTACACCGATGTGCTATCTTTTGTGGACACTCTCAGAATGATCGCTGCATTTTGTCTCGATATGTCGCGATATTCTAACCAAATCTGTATTCAGTATCTTGTCAGATCCCATCTCATAAATTTGCATCTATCTCCAGCCTGGGAGTTACATGTTTCTCCACCCTTAAAGATCCTCATCCGAATCTCGGGACGAGATTCTTTTTAAGGGGGGAAGGCTGTGACACCCCAGGTGTCAGTTTCGTGTTACGTTGCGAGATTAATCCTAATCTCGGATGCTCAGTAAAAATTTCTATTTCTCGATCGTGTCTATCTCTGTCTATCAGGCTTTCTCATGGAAGTTCACCGAATTCGGAGTTAATCGATCGCGAGAAACAACCAATTTTGGAGCGTGTTAAAACTTTTATTCTCGGAACGAATGCAAACTCGAAAATCATCCTCGAATTATAAATCTCATCTGAAGCTCAGTTAATCAAACTCTCAACAGCTGTCATTTGATCTGAGCCTGAGTCTAATTTCTCGAACCTCGATCGATGTCCAACTATTTTATCTGAATCCGTACTCTCAAAACGGAATACTCAGTATGTCGTCCTCTAATTAATTCTTACTCGACTCGGCCAAATATCTCACGTCCGAACTGAATTCAAAACTCACTCCGACAGCGATTTTTAAAATGTCACGATTCGCCTTCTCCGACTAAAATTCAAAGCCGATAAGAAATCGGAGAGAAACATTTATTTCTAAAATAGTGCGCGAGGAATTATTTCCGAGCGAATTCAAATCAAACTCTCGGCCGAATTAATCGTTCAATTGTCTGTTCGTCCGAACTCTGTTTCACTCTGTTCCGCGTATAGACGAATTCCGCGGGAGCATTTTTATTCGGGAAAATAAATTAGCGTGGCCCGAGTACGTAATTGGGCCAAATCCGGCCCAGCCCACTAAGAAAACCCTAGCCCTAGTGCCTCTCTATAAATAGGAGCCATCTCCTTGCAAGTGGAGGCATTTTTGCACTCCCACCCCTCAAAAAACTTCAGCCGCCACTCCCTTTCTTCCTCCTTGCTCCACGGCAGCAGGCTTGGCTTCTCTCCCTGTTCATGGCGCCTCCACCTCCCTGCTTGGGCGCTGGCCGAGCCCTTGGAGCAGACGCCTCCAGCTCTTCTCCATGGCACCTTTCTTCCCCACAGCGGCTAGCAGGGAGACCGGCCAGCCATGGCGACCTCCCCTTCTTCCCCAGCGCAGGGAGCACGGCTCCTTCCCTCCCATGGCCGCCAGCCCTTCCTTGCAGCGAGCTCCTCCTTCTTCCCATGGATGGCGCCCTGATTTCTCCAGCAGCCATGGACGCCCCCTGCCACTGCTCCAAATGGCGAGTTCCATCTCTGCAGCAGCCGAGCACCTCCCTGCATCTCCCTCGCCATGGCTCGCAACTCGGCGTCCTCCCTGCTTGTGTGGTGCTTGCTGCGTGCTCGACGAAATGCCGCAGCGAGCAGCGGTCATGAGATCCCCTCCGTGTTGCTTGCATCGACCCGATCTGCGCAGTCCCGACCCAAGGCGTTGCGTGGGTGTTTGGACAGCCCCACACTACGTCGTCGATCTGCGCGGTTCGACCGTCTCCGCGTCTCGCATCGCCGGGTCTGCGCAGCGCCGGCGTGCCGTTGTTGAAACCCGTGGTGAGACCCCGCTGTCCTGCGCTTTTTGTGTTCGATTAAAAGGCCGCACCAATAAATCACATAATAAATTGTGTAATGATTGTGTATGTCGTTTAATCGCAGCCCTTGTCGACGTCACGCCTTGCGCATCGCTCGTCGGCAAAGAGCCCAAACTAATGGCATGCATGCGCGGCACGAGTCGGCCAGGTTGTTCGCCTTGTATGATTGCGATTTATTTTACTTACGTATTCGGTCGATGATGTGCCTGCATGTTTATATGTGTGTAAAATGTTTCGGTTATGCGCATTGGTAGAATCGCGTTTGCGATTGGAGAACAAGAGGTTATTTGAGGTATGCGATTTGTAGTTGTCTAATTATGTTTTGGTCGATGTGGTGCATGTTTAAAAAATTGTATTGATATGGATTAAAGTTCGCGGCGAAAGAAAATGAAGTAGAGAAGAACTCAGATATTTTTATTTTGATCGGAAAATATGCGATGTGTTGTTTGATGCGAAAACTAAGTTACAAAATGTGGATCTTGTTTTGGGAAATGCATCGATATGTGTTTATGTGAAAAGTGTATTTGTTTTAAGCAATGTGATGGGATTCGTAATTTTAGAGGGGATATATTTATTGATGTGGCGAGTAGTGTAGAGAATGCTAGTTTGCATGGGGGCTGTATCGTTAAGTCATGAGTGTCGGAGTTCATTTATATTAGTGGTCGCGCCACATTGAGTGAAGTGTCTCGAGTGCACGCCATGACATGGTCGTATGCGAGACAGGAAAATATAAGGTGTGCTCGATAGGAATGTTCGGTCGTTGTAGGTGGAAATGGTCTTTGCTTAAATAGAGAGGTGGTGACATGACGAAGTAGTCATCGCCTCCTCTATGTTTATATGTCGAGTCAAAATGCGGGGTACTCGTGGTACGCTAGGCGGTGTCCAAATAAATTAACCGGTCGATGTGGTAGTGGTCGTGCGTGATTTATGGCTAGCAAGTAGTTGAATTACGAGTTATGCGAGAATCATGTTAGAAACTAATGTGCGGCGTGTAACGGTGCTCGGGTGGTAAACCATAGGTCAGTAGGTATTATTAGTGTCATTGGCAAATGGGGATGATTCTTGTGGTGCGATAAAAAATTGGAAAGGCAAAGAACATGGGTAGTGTGACGATCCAGTTAACCGATAGGTTCCGTAAACACGCTTGTGATTCTTTTATGTGCATGATAAGGTCGATGCCTTGTCGTCGTAGCCTTAGGAAATTTTCTGGAATGCGCTAGTGCTCTACTGATGGGTTGAATGAACTTGAGATGTATTACAATAGCTGTGTGTCGTGCCGGTCATCCAAAAATGGCGAAAGGTGGTGTGTGATGGTAATTGGGAAATGGTCACGTCATTAGCCAACTCATGTCAAGTAGGAGTCGATGGCGTAAGTGATTGTGATATAAATAGGTGTGGTGTCTCGGACTGCGTTAATAATAGGCAAGTCGATGTGTATGTCGTATGGCGGGCTATGCCATCCCTTTGGTTAATCGACTAGTTAGATGGCGTTGGTTAAGCTCGTAGTTACGATGAATTACTTGTTGTGGTCTAAATGCGTATGGTTATGGTTGCGAATGAAAAGTAGTAGTGCTCATGTGATGTCTAATTTAAAACACGAATTGTTGGGTGATTATCGTGAAGAATGCATTGTTAATTGAGTATGGTGCTTTTAGTGCGCAAAATAACTTGTATAAGAATTAGTAAGTCTACATGTTAGTTCTCACTTAGTTATTTTAACTCTAACAATTGTCAAAGTGTTAGAATAATTCAAGTCTCTAGAGTATGGCAATTCTTGAATTGTATAGGAGCTGAAATTCATTAATTTCTGTTTTGGGCTGCACGCAGTGTTTTAGTTGTGCTGTATGTTTGATGAACTAAATGGTGTTTTCTGTAGATATGTGCTATAGAAAAGTGGTAGATAACTTTATTATCTTGCTGGTGTTAAAATTTGACAGCCATAGGTCTGACCGTTTAGGAGTTGTGCTTTTTACAAATTCAGTAACTGAATCTGTCCAAATTCTGCACAGATTTCAGAAACTGCATTGTTTGCTTAAGTTAATGTTGGAATCAGTCCTTGTCGATTATAATAAAGTTGTAGAGGCTTTTCTTATCTTGCTTGTGTTAAAATTTCATAACCACAGACCTGATAGTTTAAGAGTTATGAATTTTACAAACTGCTTGTTGTGTTCTGTCCACTGACAGAACAGATTTCGAAAACTGAATTGTTTGATTCAGTTCAACATGGAATCACCCCTTGGTGATTATAAAAGTTGTGTAGTACTTTTTTCTAAGCTTTCCAAAAAGTCTTGGATCACTATTTTTGGTGATCTGAAGATTAAGTTATGGATGTTTAAAGTCTGAAGACTGAATCTGTCCAATTCTGGACAGCAAAGCCTTCTAGTGCCTTTTATCCTTAGTTAAATATGGAATCACCTTGAGATGTTTATAAATAATTTGTAGAACATTTAATTAGCTTTCCATAAAGTCTAAAATCACTTTGTTTGGAGGTCTGAATCTTCAGTTGGGAATTTGTGAAGTTGCAAGCCTGAATCTGTCCAAATCTGGACAGAGCTGCTGTGTTTGCACAATTCGACTTTGCTAAGTGTTGAATCATGTTGTGATGAAAATACCAAAATTGTAGAGCACTTTCTAAACTTTCCATAAAGTCATAGTTTACTATTTTTGGATTAATATTTGAAAAGTTATGATTAAAACTAGCAACTGCTGTATTGCCGTCCAAAAATTCTGCTAGTGCGCTTTTGATTGTTTAGTTCACCCTTGTCGCTAAAAATGTTTGGTTTGCTCTTAAGTAATGTAGACTTGCCATGGCTAAGCTAGAGATGACATGTGTGTATTGTTTTATATGTTTCTTCTTTAGTTGATTGTGATATAGAATTTCCATAGACATTGATGCCTATGTCATCGGTTAAACTTGTGTTGGATGCTTTTGTGTGATATATAGAAGAACTAATGAAAAGCCGTAGCAAATTAAATAAACACTTGTACTTATGGGGTCGTATTTGTGTTGCGTAAATACACAAAATGTTTGTCGTCTTTTTGTGGTGTTAACGTTGTGCGCTCGACGATATGTAGTTAGCTAACGCTAGTGGGTGTGGTTGCTTGTGATGTCTCGCTACTTAGTGTTTAATTCGCTAGCGTGTACTTAAAGTATCTTGTGCTATTCCCTTATATTCATACATATGCATCTTGCATCTCATATAGGACCGAGAGATGATGATCGGGCAACTGATGTGGTGCCAACCACAAGATGCAGTTGGTGGACGACCTGAAGAATGATGGACATAACCAGTGGATACTCGCCAAGCGAGTACCCTCCCCCAGCAAACACTGTCTAAGTGTTAAATTAAAGGCAAGCCCCGGTTTTATGCATAACCTGTTATTTATGCTATTTTACTTCACTTATAGGGTGTTTGGTTTGAGGGTTGAGATAGTCCATCATCTTCTCACTCCTCACTTTTTTGTTTGGTTTGTGGAATGGAATGTATTGATCCATCATCACCCTATTCCTCATAGTTAGTTACTTAGTACTAATATAAGGAATGGGGTCATCCCACCAATTTTGAGGAATGGATCCATAATGCACCACCTCATTCTAGACGGAGTGATTCCTCAAACCAAACACCCCCTTAAGGATTGTAGGATTGATTGTGCACTTAGGTGTAGGAATTGTTTGAAACCCTAGTTGCATGATCTCAGGAATCCTTTTGAAATGAATACTAGTATGACAGGTCGAGTAGTTGCTTTATTTAATTAGGGTCTCGGTAGAAGACGAGTGATTTTTCTAGCACTCGCGCGAGGTCAGGCCATTGATTGTACCCACTTTCATATCGTACTGATGTTGGTTGTGGACAACAATCCATGGGGATTGGTTGTCCACGGGATAAAATTTGAGTAAGGATTAAGGTGTGGTACCGTGAGTCAAGCGTTTGAACGTACTAAACACATACCGAGAAATATGGTAAATCGGTAAGCCTAGTACCTGAGTGAACCTGCCCGCAGACTTTACCCCTCACGCGACCTGAGACGAGGTCTCCCATTCCGGTTATGGTGGGTACAAGTGCGGCCACTGCACGACGGCCAGTCGGGGTCAGTGGGGCATTGTACGCCAAGGCGGTGAGCCCTGATCTGTTGCCAGGGAATTGATGGGGACGGTTGATGTGTGTGGGGACGGAGTGCCCCTACATGTCGTGTGTTTAGGTTTACCTTGCAAGGATAAAAACTCGATTCGAATCGTCTGCTTCTCGCAGCTAATGAGACTGCTTGATCCATGCTGCTACATTGAGTAATAAGTGGAAATGAGGTGACTGGCAAAAGATGTTGTTTGATAAAAATGTTTGATGCCATGTATGATTAGCTAGGTACACATCTAGTTTAAAAGGATCATACTAAAACTTGAAAAGCTAAAACTTGTTTTTATACTCAGCTAGTGCTTTTGGCAAACCAAACCCCTCAGCCAAACAGCTGCATGTCTAGAGGTAGAGGAGTAGACTCCTCACACCGGGTAAGTCTAGCTGAGTATTAGTATACTCAGCCTTGCTTGTGGCACAATTTTTGCAGGTACTCCTTAGGATGATTTGTTGCTGGTGTGACTTGGCCTCCATCCCTGCCACCGGGATAGATGGTCGAGTGGGTTACTGCTTCCGCAGGAGAGGACCAGGAGGAGTAGCGTGGCCAGGCTTCGCCATGTTGCTCGGTTCTTCTCCGTTAGTTATTTCCGCTGCATTAAAACTTATGGTTATTATTTCTGAAACTCCGATAATGTAATCACTAATTATACTTATTAAATTTGTGGTATTATGTTTTATTGTATTTCTCTGTGTCTCACCTTCGAGTGAGCTAGTGGTATTCGATCCTGGTAAGTGGCTTTATCGGACTAGATCCGAGGGACTGACGGGTTATTCCTGTTTAAGTGCGTTGCTGCCCTGAAGGGTGCGACTTGGGGCACTTAAGCTGGAATAATTCGGGCGGTTCCGCCACACTTTCGTCGCACTTTTTTGCAAGAGGACCAGCCTTCCTCGGTTGCATTTTATTCCGGTGGGTGCGCGCGAGCGCACCCGCCGGGTGTAGCCCCCGAGGCCTCGGAGGAGTGTTTTCACTCCTTCGAGGTCTTAATGCCTTGCGTAACGCTTCGGCTGGTCTGGTCGTTCCCTCATGCGAACTGGCCGTAGCCCGGGTGCACGGTCGGGGCCCAAGTTCTCGGGCTGGTATGTTGACGCTGTCAACGGTTCGGCCGGAGCCGGGTTTGCGAGAGCAGCCCCCGAGCCTCCGCACAGGGCGAGAGGACGATCAGGGACAGACTCGACTTTTTGCATACGCCCCTACGTCGCCTTTCCGCAAGGAGGAGGGGGGAGTGCGCCATGTTACCCTCGATGGGCACCGAACATGGTGTCTCCGGTGAGCTGCAAGCGGGTAATCCGAGTGGACGTCCGTGCCCCGTTCGTTGGGGGTCGGCTAGGGGCCCAGAGGCACGCCCAAAAGTACCTGCGGGTGATCTGCCGGACCCAGTCCCCTGGCGACGGGGTCCGAGGGCTCGATGCCTCCCTCCGATGGGATTCCGTTACAAGATCGCTCCCGCTGGTCTCGGAAATGTCCTAGGGTACCTCGGGAGCGCAGCCCGAGCCTCGGTTATGTATCGAACGTACCCCTGGTCATCCCTCGCTCGGCGTCTGAGGCGACTGTGAACCCTTCGGGGGCCAGCCTTCGAACCTCTGATCAGTAATGGGCGCGGAGCCCGAGTAGCCTGAGGCGGCCATGGAGCCCTTCGGGGGGCCGGCCTTCGAACCCCTGACCAGTAGTGGGTGTCGGGCCCACGCGATCTGAGGCGACTGTTGAACCCTTCGGAGGGCCAGCCTTTGAACCTCTGATCAGTAGGGGGGGGGCTCGGAGCCCGGTTCCTTCACAGGGAAGGATCCTTTTCGGGGTATCCCCCTTTCCCGGTCCCTGTTGCAAGAGATAGAGAAAGAGGAAAAAAAGGAAAAGGATACGAAATCGAACGACGTGGCGTACCTTTTTTGGCGCGGTTATTACGGCGAAGGCGAAGCGTCGTCCGCTTCTCCTGCCAGAAGCGCCGCCTGTCCTGCCGCGGAGTTAATGCGACGGGGCGAGTGGTTGGCGGGGCGGTCGTTGCGCGTGCGCGAGCCGTTCGAGGGACGGCTATTTTGCATCGCGCTTTTTGAATCCCGCGTCCGGTCCGGGCGGAGCGCTGGAAACGGTTTCGCCCTGGTCTTTATATACTCGGGAGAGAACCTGGTGACGGCTCTTCGCTCCACTTCCTGCCTCTTTCTTTAGGTTTTTGCAACCCGAGAGGCTTTGACCAGAGGAGAGGAAACCGCCCTTCCTGCCCCTTGCGCCGCCATCCCTTCCGCCTTGCTGATGGCTGACCGAGTGACCATCATCTCCCCGCGCGATCCGTGGCCATTTTCCACGGTGACGGCGAGCGATCTGGAGGAGCTGGTTGGCGAAGGTTTGCTTCGCCCTCTCACCGACGGGCAGCGACCTGAGTGGATTCCTCCCACGGGCGGAGTCGCTCCATCCCCACCGCCGGGGTACGTCGTGAGCTTCATCTCCTTCCACGAGCGGGGATTCGGCGTGCCGACCGACCGCTTCATGCGGGCAATCCTGTTCCACTATGGGGTGGAGTTGCACAACCTCTCCCCCAATTCCATCTCGCAGGCCGCTATCTTCGTAGCGGTGTGCGAAGGGTATTTGGGGATCGCTCCCCATTGGGATTTGTGGACCCATCTCTTCCTCGCCGAGCCTTTCGCCTTGCCGACGGGGGAGAGGAAGGTCCGTGCGGCGGTGCGGGCCGACGGCTGCACTCTCTTGCTGAGGCAGTCGCGGGTGTCGCAGTACATTCCTGCCATCCTTGCGTCCTCGAACAAGGGGTGGCAGCGCCGGTGGTTCTACCTCCGGAACGACGGCGAGTTGCTCCCACCGTTCTCCCAGCGGGTAGTCACCGCCGCCACCGACGCCTGGCATCACGAGACCCCGCACGAGAGACAGAAGAATCTCGAACCCCTCCTCGAGGCCCTGAAGGCGTTGCGGGAGGGGGGACTCACCGCTGCGGGAGTGATTGCCGCCATCCACCGTCGGAGGGTGCTTCCCTTGGCGGAGCGGCGGCTGCCGCTTTGGGAGATGACCCCGGAGGCCGACTGGGAGGGCTCGCGAATGCCCCCTTATCCTCTTCCTTTCGACGCCCTTCAATGGCGGGTGTCGGCTGCGATGGGGAAGCCGGACTCCCACGCCTACTCCCAGCTTCGAATGCGCCCCGACCAGGGGTGCGTAAATCTGGTGAGTGTCCACTCCCTCCTCCTTCATACATCAGGTTGCTCTAGGTTCTTATGGTTGGGTTTCTTTCTCCCCTTTTTTAGGAGGTGGGGTGGCACAAACCCTCCCGGCCACGGGTCCCGGAGGACGCGGTGGACCGAGCAGCGCGGCGGGTCGCCGCGGAGGAGAAGAAGAAGAAGAAGGACGCGGAGAAGGCCCGGGCCCACGAGCGGAGGCGGGCTCGGGATGCCTTGGAGAAGCGCCGTCGCCAGCAGGAGAGGGAAGGACTCCCGAGGGAGCCGTCGCCGGAGACGCCCGACGACGACGATGATGATGATGAGGAGGAGGAGGACGACACGGCCGCCCGCCTCGGCCTCAGCCCCGACTCGGGGTGTGGCCAGGAGCCATCGAGCCAGCCCCCGCGCGGGCCGACACCATCAGTCCCCGGAGTTGGGGCGTCGGGGTCCCAGCCCGAGGCACGGGGGCGACCCGAGAGGTCACCTGTTCCCTCGGCCGGAGGAGCTGAGGTGGCTCCGGAGGGCCAGGTCAGGGCGTCTGCTCCCCAGGGGCCGTCGCTCGTGCCGGTGGCGCATGGGGGTGACCCTCAAGTCATCGCGGCCGTGCCCGGGCAATCTGCTCCCCGGGCGTCCAAAACGAGGGTGGCGAAGCGGACCTCGGCGGCTGTTTCGGGAGTTGGGACCCAAGAAGGCTCCCCCCAGGCGCGGTGGATCATGGCCCAAAGTGGGTGAGTATCTTGGAATGTCTTCGTCTTGGCTTCCCATTCGTATGTCTCGGCTGTGATTTTCCCTTTCTCTTTTTTTTATCCAGCAAGAGAAGCCATGGCCAGACCGACCTGGCACCCCGGAAGGCCCTTAAGACAGCACCGGACTGCGCGGCCAGCGCCGCCTCGGGTCTTGTCGTTCAGCCGACCCTTCCGCAGGGTGTTCCGCTGCAGGGGGCTCGGGTGTCGCCCGTCTCTGGGGAGCGGGCTCCCAAGGCTGGCTCTTCTGCTGAGGCGGCCATCGTGATAGGGGAGGCGGCCGACGCCGACGTGGCCCCGAGCCCGCCTGTCGTGTCGACCACGCTGGCGCCCGTCGCTGCCGAAGTCGCCGCCGTCCCAGTCGGAGAGCGACCAGTTGCCGCCAGCGTCGGGATGGCCGACGCGTCGGCGCCCAGTGCCTCAGAAGAGGTGGGCGTGGGCGCGCGGTCCGTCCATCCGGGCGGCGGCCTCGTCGCCGTGCGGCGGAGCCCCGAGGCCCGGCGTCAGCTGCTCCGATTCCGGACCCGCGAGGCCTCAGACCCTGTCTTCGTCCTCGACGATGAACAGGAGGACCAGTCCTGGGATGAGCTCCGCGAGCGCGCTGAAGCAACGGTGGGGTCGCTCCGGTCGTCGCTGGAGGTTCTCTGCAGGGATGTCCCCAAAATCCTCCAGGTAACGGTTTCAGGCATACCTTTTCCTTTCTGCGAGCGAGGCGTTCGTCGTGACGCCCTGTCTCCTTCCTCCAGGACCTGACGGATCGGAGCGCCGCCAAGTCGTCATTCATCCGCCGCGAGGCCGATGTCTGGGGCTCGCTGCGATCCCTGAGGACCTCGCTTGCCGGGGCTACTGCGCGCCTTTCTCAGCAGGATGCCAAGGTAGCGGACCTCCAGTTGCTCTGCGCTGACCTGAGAGCCGAGGCGGCAGCAGCGCGCACGGAGGCGCAACGGCAGCGGTCGGAGTTTGCCCAGGTCGTCGAGGAGCGGGACCAGTCTCGGGGCCGGGCTGCCGAGGCCGAAAGCCGAGCTGAGACCCTCGCGGCCGACCTAGCCGCGGCCCAGGTCGCGGCCTCGGAGCAGCGTGCTCGAGCCGGAGGTACGCCTTGGCCCTCCCTGGTTCTTGTCCTTGTCCGTTTTCTCTGCTTGTGCTTGAGGTCTTTCTTTTGGTCGTTTGCAGAGCTTGAGTCCGCCCTTGACGAGTCCGCCAAGGCGCTCGCCGAGGCGCTTGCCAGAGCCGCTGAGCAGAGGGAGGCTGACCTTGCGGCCATGTCCGAGGCCGTCTCGGACGTTTATCGTAACCTCGGCTCCGGCGACGTCCCTTCAGGAAGCTCCCCTCAAAGCCGCCTTCAAGCCTTGGGTGATCACGCGCGCGGCAGAGTCCGCGAGGCGCTGCACCATGGCGTCAGGCGGGCCTTCGCCGTGCTCGCTTCCCACTACGTTGTGGACCTGGAGCGGGTTAGTGAGGGGTACTGTCTTCCTGACGAAGACGAAGCTGCCCTGGCAGAAGTCCAGCGGCTCGACGCGGTCGCCGCGGGTCCGAGCGCGGCGCTGGCGACCACCTTTGAGGCGGAGATCCTTCCCCCTGCGCCGTCACCGGAGGCCGAGATGGACCTTACCGACGGCGGGGACGGTGCTGAGGGCGCGGCTCCTTCCCAAGGCGGCGCCTAATTCTTGTTGGAACAATTTCTTGTTGGATGTGCGTCTCACCGCGGCCGCTGAGGCCTGAACACTTTGTCTTTTTTGCATGAAGTCGTACTCTCCTTTCTTCCCATTTGCGTGTCTGTCCTAGCTTGTCAATAATAGGGTGGCTTCCCGAGTTGGGTCATTCTTCGTGGCAGGTGATGAGTGAGGTATCCCTAACCCGGAGGCGCAGGAGTTCCTCGGCTCAGTCGGCCTCGCCATTTACATGTACCCACGTTCGCTCCCCGAGACCCTGCTTCTGACATAGCCAGGAGAACGCAAGAGGCCCCTTTTTTGATTGAAAATTCTTGACGCGGAGAAGTACGCCCAATCTCGACGCAGAGGGGTTCCCCCTTTTTAGCCCCCGAGGGAGGGTCGGGCTCTGCCGAGGCGAGGCCGACCCTTCCTTGATGTCCGAGGCGCAGAGGCTGCCTGACGGGTCGGACTCAGGCCCGAATATCCAGCGAGTGCTCGGTGGCGTCCCTTGGTATGCCGGGCATGTCCGAGGGACTCCACGCAAAGATATCGGCGTTTGCGCGGAGAAAGTCGGCGAGCACTGCTTTCTATTTGGGGTCGAGCCCGGAACCGATCCGGATCTGCCTGGAGGCGTCGCCGCTGGGGTCGAGAGGGACGGCCTTAACCGTCTCCGCTGGCTCGAAGTTGCCGGCATGACGCTTCACATCTGGCACCTCTTTGGAGAGGTTCTCCAGGTCGGCGATGAGGGCCTCGGACTCGGCGAGGGCCTCGGCGTACTCCACGCACTCCACGTCGCATTCGAACGCGTGTTTGTACGTGGGACCGACGGTGATGACCCCGTTGGGGCCCGACATCTTGAGCTTCAAGTAGGTGTAGTTGGGGACGGCCATGAACTTCGCGTAGCATGGCCTTCCCAGTACCGCGTGGTAGGTTCCTCGAAACCCGACCACCTCGAACGTCAAGGTCTCCCTTCGGAAGTTGGAGGGCGTTCCGAAGCAGACGGGGAGGTCAAGTCGTCCGAGGGGCTGGACGCGCTTCCCAGGGATGATCCCGTGGAAGGGCGCAACGCCTGCTCGGATGGAGGACAGATCGACGCGCAGGAGCTTGAGGGTCTCGGCGTAGATGATGTTTAGGCAGCTGCCCCCATCCATCAGGACCTTGGTGAGCCTGACGTCGCCGATGACGGGGTCGACGACGAGCGGGTATTTCCCCGGGCTCGGCACGTGGTCGGGGTGGTTAGCCTGGTCGAAGGTGATGGGCTTGTCGGACCAGTCTAGGTAGACTGGCGCCGCCACCTTCACCGAGCAGACCTCCCGGCGCTCTTGCTTGCGATGCTGAGCCGAGGCATTCGCCGCATGCCCACCGTAGATCAGGAAGCAGTCGCGGACCTCGGGGTACTCTCCTGCTTGGTGATCTTCTTTCTTGTCGTCGTCGTGGGCCCTGCCACCCTCCGCGGGTGGCCCGGCCCTGTGGAAGTGGCGCCAAAGCATGACGCACTCCTCGAGAGTGTGCTTGATGGGCCCCTGATGGTAGGGGCACGGCTCCTTGAGCATCTTGTCGAAGAGGTTTGCACCTCCGGGGGGCTTCCGAGGGTTCTTGTACTCGGCGGCGGCGACAAGGTCCGCGTCAGCGGCGTCGCGTTTCGATTGCGACTTCTTCTTGCCCTTCTTCTTGGCGCCGCGCGGAGTAGACGCCTCGGGAGCCTCTTCCGATGGGCGGCCCTGGGGCTGCTTGTCCTTTTGGAAGATAGCCTCGACCGCCTCCTGGCCAGAGGCGAACTTGGTGGCGATGTCCATCAGCTCGCTCGCCCTGGCGGGGGTTTTACGACCCAACTTGCTCACCAGGTCACGGCAGGTAGTGCCGGCAAGGAACGCGCCGATGACATCCGAGTCGGTGATGTTGGGCAGCTCGGTGCGCTGCTTCGAGAATCGCCGGATGTAGTCCCGGAGCGACTCTCCCGGCTGTTGCCGGCAGCTCCGAAGGTCCCAGGAATTCCCGGGGCGCACGTATGTGCCCTGGAAATTGCCGGCGAAGGCTTGGACCAAGTCATCCCAGTTGGAGATCTGCCCCGGAGGCAGGTGCTCCAACCAGGCGCGAGCAGTGTCGGAGAGGAACAGGGGGAGGTTACGGATGATGAGGTTGTCGTCGTTCGTTCCACCCAGTTGGCAGGACAGGCGGTAGTCCGCGAGCCACAGTTCCGGTCTCGTTTCCCCCGAGTACTTCGTGATAGTAGTCGGGGGTCGGAACCGGGTCGGGAACGGCGCCCGTCGGATGGCCCGACTGAAGGCCTGCGGACCGGGTGGTTCGGGCGAGGGACTCTGATCCTCCCCGCTGTCGTAGCGCCCCCCACGCCTGGGGTGGTAGCCTCGGCGCACCCTTTCGTCGAGGTGGGCCCGACGGTCGCGTCGATGGTGCTCGTTGCCGAGGTGGCCCGGGGCCGCAGGCGCGGTGTTGCGCGTGCGTCCGGTGTAGACCGAGGCTTCCCGCATGAATCGGGAAGTCGCGGCATGAGGTTCCGAGGGGTATCCCTGCCTTCGGGAGGCAATGCTCTCGGCCCGTCGGGCCGCAGCGCCTTCCAGGAGATTCTTGAGCTCTCCCTGGATCCGCCGACCCTCGGTAGTTGATGGCTCTGGCATCGCACGGAGGAGCATCGCTGCGGTTGCCAGGTTCTGACCAACCCCGCTGGATGCGGGCGGCGGCCTGACCCTGACATCGTTGGCGACGCGGTGCTGGAGACCTTGGGGCAGGTGACGTATTTCTCCGGCCGGGGGTTGGCCCGCCCATACCTGCCCGACGTCCCGTCGGATCGGCTCAAGCGCTCCTGTTCCCTCGTCGAGCCTGGCCTGCGCCCCGCGGACTTTCTCGAGCTGTGGGTCGTGACCCCCCGCCGGAACGGGGACCACAGCTAGCTCCCGCGGGATGTCGGCGCGAGGCACCGGCCTAGGAAGATCACCGTCCACCGGCATGCCGAGATGGTTGCCTTCGGAGGGACCCCCTAGCTCGATGTGGAAACATTCACGGCTTGGGCCGCAGCCCTCGTCGTCAAGGCTGCGGCTACCGTCGGAACAGTCGGAGAGGCAGTAGTCACATGCGGTCATGAAGTCCCGCATGGCACTGGGGTTGCCAAGTCCAGAGAAATCCCAACAGATGCTGGGATCGTCATCTTCCTCGGACCCAGAGGGCCCGTAGGTCGAGACGTCCGTCAACCGGTCCCAAGGCGACCGCATATGAAACCCCAGTGGGGTTGCACTCGCCTCAATGAGAGCGCCCGCCAAAGCAAGGTTGCTAGGCGGGTTGAGGCCGAGTCGAAATGACGTAAGATGGGAATTAGTCAGTACCTTTTGGTCGACGCGGAGCGACGTAGTCACATCGGGGACTGGTTGCGCCGTCATCTCAGGTACAAGGGCGACGTCCTGCAAGCTCTCCGCGAGCGCGCTGGCGTCGTCTTCTCGCTCGGGATCGGCGTGTCGCGGGGGGACGGCGCTTGCCTTTGTCTCGAACGCGAGGTCGACGCCCGGCGTGCCTTCCGTCGGGGCGTCGGGGGCGTCGATTCGCTCGACGGCCGACGAAGCGCGGCCTCCTGCTTGGCCTTGGTTGCCCCGCCTCCTCCTCCGTTGGCGGGGGAGAGGACGGAGCGAGCTCGAATGTTGTTCTTCCACGACGCGGGGAAGATGTCGTCGATTCCGCCGCCGGCGGGCGGGTTGTCGGCCGCCATTGTCGTTGTCGCGCGGCGGTGGAAGGAGTATCATGTCGTAGCTGCCGTCGAAGGACATGAACTCAAGACTCCCGAAACGGAGCACCATCCCGGGCCGGAGAGGTTGCTGGAGACTGCCCATCTGGAGCTTGACGGGAAGCTGTTCGTCAGCACGCAGCAGGCCCCTACCTGGCGCGCCAACTGTCGGCGTTTCGAGACCGGGGGGTCCCTAAGCCGACGAGTGAGTGTGCTGCGTGCCCCAGCCCAGATGGGTCGAGCGCGTGGGCGAGCGCGAAGGGGGGAGAGGCGAGGTGGCCGGAGACGGGCGTGAGAGAGGTGGAAGTCCCGCGGCCTTCGTGTTCGTCCCGCGCCCAGGTCGGGTGCGCTTGCAGTAGGGGGGTTACAAGCGTCCACGCGGGTGAGGGAAGCGAGCGGCCCCAAGAGAGCGCCTGTCCCGTCCTCGGTCCCGCGCGGCCAACCTTTTTCTAAGAAGGCCCTGGTCCTTCCTTTTATAGTCGTAAGGAGAGGATCCAGGTGTACAATGGGGGGTGTAGCAGAGTGCTACGTGTCTAGCGGAGGGAGAGCTAGCGCCCTAAGTACATGCCAATGTGGCAGCCGGAGAGATCTTGGCACCCTGCTGGTGTGATGTCGTGGCTGTCGGAGGAGCAACGGAGCTTGGCGGAAGGACAGCTGTCGGAGCGGTCGAGTCCTTGCTGACGTCCACCTGCTTCCGTAAGAGAGCTGAGAGCCGCCGCCGTCATAGAGCCTGGGAGGCGCCATCATTGCCTATCTGGCGGAGCTGGTCAGATGGGACACCGGTCTTGTTCTCTGCGTCCCGAGTCGGCTCGGGGTAGAGTGATGATGGCGCTCCCTGTTGACGTGGCGGGCCCGCGCCCGAGGCCGGGCGACGTGGGGGCTCCTCCGAAGCTGGGGTCGAATCTGTCTTCCGTTGCCGAGGCCGAGCCCGAGCCCCTGGGTCGGGCGAGGCGGAAGTCGTTCGGCAGAGGCCAGGGCGGAGTCCGAGCCCTGGGGTCGGGCGAGGCGGAGTTCGTCGTCTTCCGGGGCTTAGCCCGAGTCCGAGCCCTGGGGTCGGGCGGAGCGGAGTTCGCCGTCTTCCGGGTCTTAGCCTGAGTCCGAGCCCTGGGGTCGGGCGGAGCGGAGTTCGCCGTCTTCCGGGTCTTAGCCCGAGTCCGAGCCCTGGGGTCGGGCGGAGCGGAGTTCGCCGTCTTCCGGGTCTTAGCCCGAGTCCGAGCCCTGGGGTCGGGCGGAGCGGAGTTCGCCGTCTTCTGGGTCTTAGCCCGAGTCCGAGCCCTGGGGTCGGGCGGAGCGGAGTTCCCTATGGCGCCTCTGGCGAGGCCTGACTGCCTGTCAGACTCACTCTGTCGAGTGGCACTGCAGTCGGAGTGGCGCAGGCGGCGCTGTCCTTCTGTCAGACCGGTCAGTGGAGCAGCGGAGTGACGGCGGTCGCTTTCGGCTCTGCCGGGGGGCGCGCGTCAGGATAGAGGTGTCAGGCCACCTTTGCGTTAAATGCTCCTGCAACTTGGTCAGTCGGTGCGGCGATTTAGTCAGGGTTGCTTCTTAGCGAAGCCAAGGCCTCGGGCGAGCCGGAGATGTGTCCGCCGTTAAAAGGGGGGCCTCGGGCGAGACGGAAGTCCCTTGAGGTCGGCTGCTCGAGTCCGAGGCTAGGCTCGGGTGAAGCGTGATCGAGTCACTCGTATGGACTGATCCCTGACTTAATCGCACCCATCAGGCCTCTGCAGCTTTATGCTGATGGGGGTTACCAGCTGAGAATTAGGCGTCTTGAGGGTACCCCTAATTATGGTCCCCGACAGTATTTTTAGTACTATTTTATGCATACAGTCAGACTTTTCTACATTTCTTATGTTCTTCCTTTTATGCTGATTTGAATTGGTCCTTACATGATCATACATCAGCACCCAATGATTCAGACTTATCTTATGCTTCTGCTTCCTTACATGAACATGCATCAGTAAGTCAGCCATCTAGCCCTACTTACTGTAACCAGCATGCATGATCCACCTCTATGATTTTTATTTCCTAAATATGTCATTTTATGCTAAATTGAATACACTATTACGCCCAATTACTAGATCGCGCGTATGCTCCGCTTTGTAAACACGTAGACCACCAAATGGGTCCTCACATGATCATGCATCAGTAATGCTTCTGCTTCCTTACATGAATATTCATCAGTAGGTCAGTCATCTAGCTCTACTTACTATAACAAGCACACATTATCCACCGATGTGATTCTTATTTCTGCTAATTTGAATGTGTTATTATGCTCAATTATCAGATCTCGTGTACGCTCCGAGTTGTAAACACGTAGACCACCAATTCTACATTGTTTTTGTTCTTCCTTTTATGCTTTTATGATGATTTGAATTGGTCCTTTTCAGAACAATGCACCCCCAGTACCTAGTCCACTCTAGAGCACTATACGACAGATATGCCCAGTACCCCAGTAAGTATATGCTCTTTTGTTTTTGTGATCCCGACCCAAGTATCTAGAAGGCAAACTAGATTTTGATGTCTACATATTAAAATTGTTGATATCAAATAAATCGTCCATGAGTTGTCCTAGAGTTTCCAGTGTGAAGGATATGAATTGAATCAGTTTTCTATGTTTTTCAGAATGATGGACAAGGTACACCATGACAGTAGAAATTTATTTACATCCTGGTTATCTTGTTTTAATTCATCCTTTCTGTGCTCCAATTATTTTGGTGAATCTTAGCATAGAACTTGACCTTCTATTATTTTGTATGTTTGGTTTGCATGGGATAATCTGGCATGGGATATATTTATGAACATTGATATCATTTTTATGCTTACTGACAAAATGCATATGGTCTGAAAATGGAGAATCTGCTATTCCTCAATGAAGTGGTGCCACGCTCCAAAATCCTAGTGAGACCTCTGCACCTTTGGTCAGATCCCAGACCTAGGATGTCCATGTTGTGTGTTGGTGTATGCTGTACTCTGATCCCTGAAATTGTATTGCTCTATTGAAAGGGAAATAGGGATTAAGCTTTTCCCACAATTAATTTTGGTGGTTGAATGCCCAACACAAACAAATGGACTAACTAGTTTGCTATAGAATACATGTTCTACAGGTGCATAAAGGTTCAACATAAACCAATAAATATTAAAGTTAGGGATCCAATTCAAAGGAGCAAAAGAAACCAAGTGTGCTATGGTCTAGCACACCGGACTGTCCGGTGTGCCACTGGACAGTGTCCGGTGCACCAGGACCGTACAGGTCTGAACCAGCCACTCTCGGGTTTCAGCAGGCGCACTCCGCTATAATTCACTGGACTGTCCGGTGTGCCACTGGACTGTCTGGTGCATCGGCGGAGCAATGGCTATCCAGCGCAACGGTCGACTGCAAAAGCTAATGATCAGATGAACAGTGCGCAACAGTAAGCGGCAAAGTCAGGGCGTAGAGTCAGAGGCGCACCGGACAATGAACAGGAGCTGTCCGGTGCGACACTGGACTGTCCGGTGCCCCATGAAGTCAACTGCGCCAATGGTCGACTGCTCCCGAACCCTAACGATTGGGTGACGTGGTGGCACACCGGACAGTCTACAGGACCTGTCCGATGGCGCACCGGACTGTCCGGTGCGCCCATCGACAGCAGCCACCCCCAACGACCATTTGGTGGTTGAGGGCTATAAATAACCCCCAACCACCACCACACCAAGCACCCAAGCATTCTGAACATTGCATTCAACACAAGAGCAATAGACTTCACTCTAAGACACAATCAAAGTGATCGATCCACTCAAAGTCCCCAAAATCAACTCTAGTGCATTAGGACTTGTGAGAGGATCTCTTGTGTTTCTTTGTTGCTCTTGTTTGCTTGGCTTGGCTTGGCCTTCTTTTTTCTTTTCAATTCTTACTCTTAAGTTCTTTGTAAGCAAGGCAAGAGACACCAATTGTGTGCTTGTCCTTGCGGAGGCTAAGTGACCTGTGAGATTAAGGAAGAAGGCTCACTCGGTCTAAGTGACCGTTTGAGAGAGGGAAAGGGTTGAAAGAGACTCGGTCTTTGTGACCACCTCAACGGGGACTAGGTTCTTTAAAACCGAACCTCGGTAAAACAAATCACCCTGTTCTCTCGCTTTATTTCTTGGTTGATTTGTTTCCCCCCTCTCTCCCGGACTCGGATTTAATTCTAACACTAACCCCGGCTTGTAGTTTGTGCTTAAGTTTATAAATTTCAGGTTTCACCTATTCACCCCCTCTAGGCAACTTTCAATTGGTATCAGAGCCCGGTACTTCATTAGAGTCTAACAACTCAAAGTGATGTCGGAAGATCACGCCAAGAGGGAGATCGTGACCAGCGACAAGCCGACAAGCCCGGGGAAAACCCTTTCAAGGGAGTCCGGCCAAAAGCATAAGGAGGAATCCTCTTCCTCCAACAAGACCCATCGGAGAGGCGACAAGAAGAAGAAGATAAAGAAAGTGGTCTACTACGAGACCGACTCTTCGTCGCCCTCCACATCCGGCTCCGACTCGTCGTCCGTCGCTTCTAAGCGCCATGAGCGCAAGAAGTATAATAAGATGCCCCTATGCTATCCTTGCATTTCTAAGCGTGCTCCATTACTTTCCATTCCCCTAGGCAAACCACCATATTTTGATGGTGAGGATTATTATATGTGGAGTGATAAAATGAGGCATCACCTAACCTCACTCCACAAAAGCATTTGGGATATTGTTGAGTTTGGAGCGCAGGTACCAAAGGTAGGGGACAAGGACTACGATTCGGACGAGGCCGACCAAATTAGACACTTTAACTCCCAAGCCACAACTATAGTCCTCGCCTCCTTGTGTCGAGAGGAGTATAACAAGGTGCAAGGGTTAAAGACCGCCAAAGAAATTTGGGACATCCTCAAGACGCGCACGAAGGGGACGAGGTGACCAAGATCACCAAAAGAGAGACGATCGAGGGGGAGCTCGGTCGATTTGTCCTCAACCAAGGGGAAGAGCCGCAAGCCATGTACAACTAGCTCAAAACAATGGTGAACCAAGTGCGCAACCTCAGGAGCACAAAATGGGATGACCATGAAATGGTCAAGGTTATTCTACGATCCTTTGTATTTCGTAATCCCACTCAAGTTCAATTAATTCGTGGGGATCCTAGATACAGGCAAATGTCTCCCGAGGAAGTAATTGGCAAGTTTGTGAGCTTTGAACTTATGATCAAAGACTCCAAACATATTGTCAACTTGGAGCAAGGCGCCACCTCCACACCCAAGGTGCAACCCTTCACATTCAAGGTGATGGAAGAAGAGAAAAGGTAGTCTACACCAAGTAGGCTTCCCATTGATGCCTCCAAACTCGACAACGAGGAAATAACACTCATCATCAAGAGCTTCCACCAAATCCTCAAGCAAAGGAGGGGGGAAGGACTACAAACCCCGTTCCAAGAGGGTGTGCTACAAGTGTGGTAAGCCCGGTCATTTTATTGCTAAATGTCCAAATTCAAGTGATAGTGACAGGGGCGACGACAAGAAGGGGAAGAAGAAGGAGAAGAAGAGGTATTACAAGAAGAAGGGCGGCGGTGCCCACGTGTGTCGAGAATGGGACTTCGATGAGAGCTCCACTGACTCCTCCTCCGACGAGGACGCCGCCAACATTGCCATCAACAAGGGACTCCTCTTCCCCAACATCGGCCACAAATGCTTCATGGCAAAGGACGACAAAAAGAAGAAGGTACAATCTAGAGCCACCCCCAAATATACAACATCTAGTGATGAGGGTAGCTCTAGTGAAGATGAAGATGATTTACTTACTCTTTTTGCCAACCTTAACATGCAACAAAAGGAAAAATTAAATGAATTGATAGGAGCCATTCATGAGAAGGATGAACTTTTGGATAGCTAAGAGGAATTCCTTATTAAAGAAAGCAAGAAGCATGTTAAAGTAAAAAATGCGTATGCTCAGGAAGTAGAGAAAAATGAAAACTTATCTAAGGAGCTTAGCATTTGCCATGATTCAATTGTTAGTCTTAGAAATAAAAATGCTAGTTTAAATGCTAAGATTGATAAATTGAATGATACAATTTCTAGTCTTAGAACTGAAAATGATAATTTAATTTCTAAGATTAAAGATTTAAGTGTTTGCAATGATTCTATTTCCTATCTTAGAGATGAGAATGCCATATTACATGCTAAGATAGAAAAATTAAATGTTTCCAAACCTTCTACATCTACTATTGATCATGTTTCTATTTGCACTAGATGTAGAGATATTAATGTTGAAGCTATTAATGATCACATTGCTATGATTAAATAACAAAATGATCATATAGCTAAATTAGATGCTAAAATTGTCGAGCATGAGCTCGAGAATGAAAAATTTAAATTTGCTCGTAGCATGCTCTATAATGGGAGACGCCCTGGCATTAAGGATGGCATTGGCTTCCAACAGGGGAGCAATGTCAAGCTTAATGCCCCTAAAAGATTATCTAATTTTGTTAAGGGCAAGGCTACCATGGTTCAGGATAATGAAGGCTACATTTTATTTCCTGCTAATTATCCTGAGCACAAAATTAGGAGGATTCATGCTAGAAAACCTCATAATGTTTCTCACCATATATTTATATATAAGAATAAGGCTTCTAGCTTTAGGCATTCTACTCATGCTAAAATGCCTAAAAAGAAAACTCCTGATGCATCAAATGATCACAACATTTCATTTAAAACTTTTGATGCATCTTATGTTCTAACTAACAAATCAGGCAAAATAGTTGCCAAATATGTTGGGGGCAAACACAAGGGTTCAAAGGCTTGTGTTTGAGTACCCAAGGTGCTTGTTTCTAACGTCAAAGGATCCAGGACTGTTTGGGTACCTAAGAACAAGGCCTAAAACTGTTTTGTAGGTTTATGCATTCGGGGGCTCAAGTTGGATAATTGATAGCGGATGCACAAACCACATGACTGGGGAGAAAAGGATGTTCTCCTCCTATGAGAAAAACGAAGATCCCCAATGAGCTATCACATTCGGGGATGGAAATCAAGGTTTGGTCAAAGGCTTGGGTAAAATTGCTATATCCCCGACCATTCTATTTCCAATGTTTTTCTTGTAGATACATTAGACTACAACTTGCTTTCTGTTTCTCAATTATGCAATATGGGCTACAACTGTCTATTTATAGATTTAGGTGTTACTGTCTTTAGAAGGAGTGATGATTTAGTAGCATTTAAGGGAGTGTTAGAGGGTCAGCTATATTTGGTTAATTTTAATGAAGCTGAACTTGACACTTGCTTAATTGCTAAGACTAATATGGGTTGGCTCTAGCATCGCCGACTTGCCCATGTTGGGATGAAGAATCTCCACAAACTTCTAAAGGGAGAGCACATTTTAGGACTAACAAATGTTTATTTTGAGAAAGACAGGATTTGTAGCGCATGCCAAGCAGGAAAGCAAGTAGGCACTCATCATCCACACAAGAACATCATGACGACTGATAGGCTGCTCGAGCTACTTCACATGGATTTATTTGGCCCGATCGCTTATATAAGTATCGGCGGGAGTAAGTACTGTCTAGTTATTGTGGATGATTATTCTCGCTTCACTTGGGTATTCTTTTTGCAGAAAAATCTCAGACCCAAGAGACTTTAAAGGGATTCTTGAGACGAGCTCAAAATGAGTTCGAATTGAGGATAAAAAAGATAAGAAGCGACAATGGGACGGAGTTCAAGAACTCTCAAATTGAAGGATTTCTTGAGGATGAGGGCATCAAGCATGAGTTCTCTTCTCCCTACACACCTCAACAAAATGGTGTAGTGGAGAGGAAGAATAGAACTCTACTGGACATGGCAAGGACCATGCTTGATGAGTACAAGACTCCAGACCGGTTTTGGGCCAAGGCGATTAACACCGCCTGCTACTCCATCAACCGGTTATATCTTCACCGAATCCTCAAGAAGACATCTTATGAACTCCTCACCGGTAAAAAGCCCAACGTTTCATATTTTAGAGTCTTTGGAGTAAATGTTTCATTCTTATTAAAAGAAGTAGAAAATCTAAATTTGCTCCTAAGGCTGTAGAAGGCTTTTTACTAGGTTATGATTCAAACACAAGGGCATACAGAGTCTTTAACAAGTCCACTAGACTAGTTGAAGTTTCTTGTGACATTGTGTTTGATTAGACTAATGGCTCCCAAGTGGAGCAAGTTGATCTTGATGAATTAGATGATGAAGAGGCTCCATGCATCATGCTAAGGAACATGTCCATAGGTGATGTGTGTCCTAAGGAATCCGAAGAGCCTCCAAAAGGACAAGATCAATCATCATCTTCCAACCAAGCATCTCCACCAACCCAAGATGAGGATCAGGCTCAAAATGATGAAGAAGATCAAGAGGATGAGCCACCTCAAGAAGGGGCCAATGATCAAGGGGGAGATGAAGACAATGAAGACAAGGAAGATGAGCAAGAAGTTCAGAGTCAACCACTGCCACACCCAAGAGTCCACCAAGCAATTCAACGAGATCACCCCGTCAATTCCATCCTTGGTGATATACATAAGGGGGTAACCACTAGATCTCGTGTTGCTCATTTCTGTGAACATTACTATTTTGTTTCCTCTATTGATCCATACAGGGTAGAGGATGCACTAAAAGATTCCGATTGGGTGGTGGCAATGCAAGAGGAGCTCAACAACTTCACGAGGAATGAGGTATGGCATTTAGTTCCACGTCCTAATCAAAATGTTGTAGGTACCAAATGGGTATTCCGCAACAAGCAAGACAAGCATGGTGTGGTGATAAGGAACAAAGTCCGACTTGTGGCCAAAGGATATTCTTAAGTCGAAGGTTTGGATTTCGGTGAAACTTATGCACCCATAGCTAGGCTTGAGTCAATTCGCATTTTACTTGCCTAGGCTACTTACCATGGCTTTAAGCTTTATCAAATGGACGTGAAAAGTGCCTTCCTCAATGGACCAATCAAGGAAGAAGTCTATGTTGAGCAACCTCCTGGCTTTGAAGATAGTGAGTACCCTAACCATGTCTATAAACTCTCAAAGGCGCCTTATGGGCTTAAGCAATCCCCAAGAGCATGGTGTGAATGCCTGCGATATTTTCTTACCACTAATGGCTTCAAAGTCGGTAAAGCCGATCCTAGTCTCTTTACTAAAACAGTTGAAAAAGACTTGTTCATATGCCAAATTTATGTTGATGATATCATATTTGGGTCTACTAACAAGTCTACTTGTGAAGAGTTTAGTAGGATCATGGTATAGAAATTTGAGATGTCGATGATGGGGGAGTTGAGATATTTCTTAGGATTTCAAATCAAGCAACTCCAAGAAGGCACCTTCATTAGCCAAACTAAGTACATTCAAGACATACTAAACAAGTTTGGAATGAAGGATGGCAAACCCATCAAGACACCCATGGGAACCAATGGGCATCTCGACCTTGACACGGTGGTAAATCCGTAGATCAAAAGGTATATCGGTCGATGATAGGATCTTTACTCTACTTTTGTGCGTCTCGACCGGATATTATGCTTTTTGTATGCATGTGTGCAAGGTTCCAAGCCGATCCTAAGGAAGTTCACCTTAGGGTCGTGAAAAGAATCATGAGGTATTTACTTTACACTCCTAAGTTTGGGCTTTGGTATCCTAGGGGATCCACTTTTGAGTTAATAGGATATTCAGATGCTGACTGGGCAGGGTGTAAAATTGATAGAAAGAGCACATCAGGGACTTGTCAGTTTCTGGGGAGATCCCTGGTGTCTTGGGCTTCAAAGAAACAAAACTCAGTAGCTCTTTCCACCGCCGAAGTCGACTACATTGTCGCAGGTCATTGTTGTGCGCAATTACTTTGGATGAGGCAAACCCTTAGGGACTATGGCTACAACTTGAGCAAAGTCCCTCTCCTATGTGATAATGAGAGTGCAATCCGCATGGTGGATAATCCCGTTGAACACAGCCGCACTAAGCACATAGACATTCGGTATCACTTTCTAAGGGATAACCAACAAAAGGGAGATATCGAAATTGCTTATGTCAATACCCAAAACCAATTAACCGATATCTTTACCAAGCCACTAGATGAGAAAACCTTTAGCAAACTTAAGAATGAGCTAAATATTCTTGATTCACGGAATTTTGATTGAAACATTGCACACATAGCTCATTTGTATACCTTTGATCATGTCTCTTTCATTTTGGTACATATACATATTTTTTATTCTTCTTGTGCCAAAACTACGACTAATGTGTTTTCAAGTGTATTTCTATACTAAGTCGTAGATTGAAAGGGAAATGGAGTATTCGGCAAAGACAATGCTTCCACTCAACTCTAACGGTATTATCTACTCTTTGCCGGTATTCCGCAAACTCTCAATGGTATGACCTTTCTCACTCGTATTCATTTTACCATTAGGGAGGTAATGTTAGACCCCAAAGGGGGAGAAAATGCTCAAAGGGCTCCAACGTTCTTTGTTTTTGGCGATTCATGCCAAAGGGGGAGAAAATATTAAGCCCAAAGCAAAAGGACCGCACCACCACCATTTCAAAATTTTCGAAATGTATTTACAAATTGGTATCAATGTTTATGAAAAGAAGATTTCAAAATTGATATCCATTTAAAAACCCTCTTGAAAGCTAAGAGGAGAATTTCATTCAGGGGGAGTTTTTATTTAGTCAAAGGAAAAGCATTTGAAACAGGGGGAGAAATTTCAAATCTTGAAAATGCTTCTTGCAATCTTATTCATATACCTTTGACTACTTGCAAAAGAATTTTGAAAAGACTTTGAAAAAGATTTGCAAAATCAAAACAAGTGGTGCAAAAGTGGTCCAAAATGTCTAATAAAAAAAGCAATCCATCCACTCTTATTCATATGTAATAAGACTTTCATACTGGTTTAATTCCAAGTAACCTATGCACTTACCATATGCAAACTAGTTCATTCCCGCACTTCATATATTTGCTTTGGTTTGTGTTGGCATCAATCACCAAAAATGGGGAGATTGAAAGGGAAATAGGGATTAACCTTTTCCCACAATTAATTTTGGTGGTTGAATTCCCAACACAAACAAATACACTAACTAGTTTGCTCTAGAATACATGTTCTACAGGTGCATAAAGGTTCAACATAAACCGATAAATATTCAAGTTAGGGATCCAATTCAAAGGAGCAAAAGAAACCAAGTGTGTTGTGGTTTGGCGCACCAGACTGTCCAGTGTGCCACGGACAGTGTCCGGTGCACCAGGACCGTACAGGTCTAAACCAGCCACTCTCGGGTTTCAGTAGGCGCACTCCGCTATAATTCACCAGACTATCCGGTGTGCCACCGGACTGTCCGGTGCACCGGCGGAGCAACGACTATCCAGCGCAACGGTCGACTGCAAAAGCTGATGATCAGATGAACAATGCGCAACAGTGCGCGGCAGAGTCAGAGCGCAGAGTCAGAGGCGCACCAGACAATAAACAGAAGTTGTCCGGTGCCCCATGAAGTCAACTGCGCCAACGGTCGACTGCTCCCAAACCTTAACAGTTGGGTGACATGGCGGCGCACCGGACAGTCTACAGGACCTGTCCGGTGCGCCCATCGACAGCAACCATCCCCAATGGCCATTTGGTGGTTGAGGGCTGTCACACTCGGGCTTTATGGAACAAGCCAGGTGCATCTCATACATGCGCCAAGAAGACAACATATATAATAACAGAGTGTATAGAGATAAATGTCACAATAGTCAGAGTATTTATTACATAGCGGAAGTCTTATTACAAAATAAAAGATAAATATAAAACGAACTAAGGATCATCCTTGGCGCCAATGTCAACTGGGAAACGCCACCTAGATTAGATCAAACTCCTCGCCTTGTGGCTCCTCCTGAACCACCTGCTCTTCTCCTGTGGGGGGGGGTGTGAGACAGCAAGGGTGAGCTCACACATGATCATAGCTCAACAAGTTGTGGGGAACCAGTGGACATGAACTCACAAAGGTGGGAGTTCATGTGATGTGAAAGGCTAATCAATGACGGGGGTTAAAGCTGAGCATTGCTTTTAATTAGTTGGTAAAAATTTTATTAGCAGTTACTAAGTGTAAGTAAATACCAAACCTTAAATAAAGTAATTGAACAAAATTAATAATAAACCCGTGCATTGCAAATGACACATTGAATTTAAGTTCCATAATTTAATCATCAGAGAGTCCTGAGCTACTCATGACCGTGAGCTCGGCTAGTATACCAGTTTTACACTCTGCAGAGGTTGTACCCTTTACCCATAAGTCATGTTACCCATCTGCCTAGGGGTCGCGACTCCCATACACCTCTACCCAGGAGGTGAGGCAGGGCAACACTACGAGGCCTTTACAAAGTTCCACTAGCTTCTGAAAACCCGCTACAGTTATGGGAAGAGCACTTGCAAGAATCCCCCGTCTGACCGCCATCACAGCTAAATCAACCCGAGAACCTCCTTGCATGCAACTCCCCTACTGCCCTTGCCCCTTTCAGGTAAGGTAGTCTTCCACTAGCTTTCCTAATTAGTCAGCCAAGGGCGTTCCATTAAACCCTTGTGGTGGCACGTGTTTCTCAAGTTAAGCTCTATGTTCCAATTAATATTAATGATCTTGACATGAACATAAATAAAATAACAATAGAATTGGAACATAGATGTAATAAATGATTATCCCAAAACCATGTAAAGCAATAGCAAACTACCCAAGTGATTCAGGGGTAAACAAGGTAATGAGATAAACAATCTAGGGTGACCTATTGGGTCCCATCAAAATTAACTTATGCATGAATAAATGATATTAAAGAACGTTATTGGGTAAAAAGTGGTCAAGGGCTCAACTTGCCTTCAATGAGCTCCTGCTCAACTACTTCTATCTGCTGCTCACCAGGATCCTCAGTCATGGGCTCTTCTACTCGCCACAATACAAACAAGCACAGTATATAGAGAAAATTAACATTACACCAAACATATAAACAAAATGCACAGTAATAATCTACACATTAAAAATAAAAATCTAGGAACATGAATCATAATTTTTAGAGTTATAGATTTTGAGATATGAATTTTCAAAGGTTTTCTGTGCTTAAAATAAGATTAAGTGAGGAATAAATTTTCTTACTGTTTTCATGTAAAAACAGAGACTCTAAGTGGTAGAGAATAAAATTACAAAATTTTAGAAAGTGGAATGGATTAATTTGGAGCTCATATGAATTCTCTATGAATTATTAAAGTTCTAGCATATATTTTTGTATTAAAAACCTGTTTTCCAATTCAATTATTCCATTTTAAACAGCTCTGGACTGGGCCTCAAATCCTGGAAAGTGTAGGGGCCACGGGGTAAAACTCCTAAGACACAGAGCACAGTTCTTGTGGATCGCGGGTTGTTTTTCACTTTCTCCGAGGGCTCTTAAGTGAAATATCCAGGCCAAAGGGGTATGTTTCGACCAGAGCCGGACGATCCTACATCCATGACCAGGATTAGATCTCTGCCATTATACACTAGTGTGCGATTACAACCGTCGGATGCCCGATCAACAGACTAGATTAAAATGACCGAGGCGCACGAACACCCGTCCGATCCCCATCCGATGGTTCTAATTAACTCCATGAAGCGGTACGCTTACGATCTAATCGCAGCGGTCGCTGGGAGATTCAACGACCCAAGGTCACCTGTCGTCAACTCGACCGAGCCGCGACGCGCTCGCCAGAGCACGGCGGCCCCATTGTCGGACCCCCCGCGCGCTCTATGATTCTAACGACTATTCCTCGATTCGATCAATGATTCGCGGGGAGAACCATAGCACAAGGAGATTGGGGAGTGTGATCACCAAAAACGGCGGTCGGAACAACGCTGTCAATGATGAGGACGATTTCCACAGCGGAAGGAGGTGCGCGGTGAGAAATTGCCGGGGCCCAGGCGAGCAATCCCGAGCAGCGCCACCAAATGAAGCTTTCCCCCACTCCAAGGGAGCCCCTGGACAAGACTTCAAGGGCACAGTCGACGACAGTCTGAGGTTCACACACGGCGGCCTCGATTCCTTCCGCGGCGGCGAGAAATCCTTGCGCTTGCGGTAGGGAAGGCGAGAGGAAAAAGGGGACGAGTGGATTGAGTCGACGGTCGAGGCTTTTAAGCACCCTTGGGGCTCACAGCGTGATCCTAGGCGGTCGTTCGACCGATCTGTACGAAGCGGAACTCCACGGTGGCCATGGAGTTTGTTGCGGGGAGGTGGCCCTGGCGTGTGGTCCCCACATGGCAGCGCAAGAACAGAACCAGTGAGCGCGCGCGAGAGCACGAGAGGCTGGCCCGTGGGCCCTTGCTGTCGGCGCATGCGGGGATGTCTGGTTTCCGGGACCCACCTGTCAGCGCGCAGAGATACAACCAGGGTGTGAGCGCAGTGAGTAGATCAACATGGGCCACGCGGTGTCAAAGGGAGACTGGGCTGAATTTAAGGTTGCGGCCTAGTACGTTTTCTTCTTCTTTTTCTTTTATTTTCCTCTTTCTCTATTATTTCACAAATTCAAATTTAAATCCTAATTTAAATTCAAACTTGTGACACATTTATCTTCAAGTTGTATTGACCTTAAGGTACTAATTTTGGAAATATATATAAACTTTCTTTATATTTTATATATCTTCCCTTTTTCAAACTCTCAAATTAGGTATTAAATCCTTGCTTTTGCCACTAATTTATTTCTATTAGCGGTATTACTCTTTTCATTAAATGCACAAACAATAAACTCCAGCATGTTGCATGATTTAAGGGTATATCTTTTTATTATTTATTTGTTGTTTGAATATGGTGGTCACATGTGATGATAAGTAATTTCAACACACACATAAAATATAGGAAATGACTTTTCTCCTCTTTTATTATGTATTACAAACTGGGTGTTACAAATCCTACCTCCCTTAAAAATAATCTCGTCCTCGAGATTTAAGAAGAACTAGAGAAAAGGTGGGGAAAATCTATGCGAAGCTCTTCTTCTCTTTCCTATGTTGCTTCATCTTCGCTATGGTGACTCCATTGCACTTTGCACATTTTTATCACCTTATTTCTTGTAACTCGAGTCAATGTGTCAAGAATCTTGATTGGATACTCCGTGTAAGTCAATTCACCCTGAACACTGAACTCTTCCATTGATAACTGTTCCTCGGGGACACGGAGACACTTCTTCAGTTGAGATACGTGGAACACATTATGCACATCCGATAGACTAGCATGTAGCTCGAGTTGGTATGCCATCTCCCCAACTCGCCTAAAGATCAAGAATGGTCCAATATAGCGAGGGGACAATTTGCCCTTAACTTTAAATCTCCTCATTCCATAAAGTGGTGACACCTTAAGGTACACATGATTTCTTTCCTCAAATTCCAGTGGTCTTCTTCTATTATCCGCATAGATCTTTTGCCTGGTTTGAGCTACTCTCAAATTCTCTCGAATTATACGGACTTGTCCTTCTGCTTCTTGAATCAGTTCAGGCCCAAAGAACTGTCTTTCTCCAGTCTGATCCCAATATAGAGGAGCCCTGCACTTCCTCCCATATAAAGCCTCAAAAGGTGACATCTTCAGACTGGCCTAATAACTATTATTATATGAAACTCAGCATATGGTAGACTTTTATCCCAACTTCCTCCATGCTGAAGGGCACAAGCTCTCAACATATCTTCCAATACTTGATTAGTCCTTTCAGTCTGCCCATCAGTCTGAGGGTGATAGGCTGCACTAAAGTTCAACTTTGCATTCATATTCTCATGAAAGCTTCTCCAAAATCTTGAGATAAAATGTGAACCTCGATCAGACACGATCTTCTTTGGTACTCCATGTAAACACACAATCCGAGTCATATATAACTCTGCCAGCTGTGAGCCTTTATAAGTAGTCTTGACAGGAATGAAGTGAGCTACTTTAGTCAATCTATCCACAATCACCCATATAGCATCATATCCTTTCTGGGTGCGAGCAATCCAGTAATAAAATCCATACCAATCTCTTCCCACTTCCACTCGGGTATCTTCAGTGGGTGCAGTAGTCTAGCTGGCCTCTGGTGTTCAGCCTTAACTCTTTGACACACATCACACATAGCCACATGTGCAGCCACATCTCTCTTCAATCCATACCACCAATATTTCTGCTTCAAATCCTGATACATCTTGGTACTACTAGGATGAATAGAATAATCCGAGTCATGGGCCTCCTTCAAAATAGTCTCACGAAGGCTTTCAATATCAGGAACACATATCCTGTCCTTGAACCATACGGTGCCTTGCTCATCTTCCGTGAATTCCGAACCTCGACCTTCAGTAATCAGATCCTTAATCTCTTGTATTTTAGCATCACCAATTTGTCCTTTGCGGATTTCTTGCTCCAAAGTAGGTTCCACATCAATAGTAACTACTTCAGTGTGAGCAACTATCCCCAGGTTAAGTCTCCTGAAATCCTCAATAATCTCATCGGGTAGCTGGGCAACAACAACTGAATGAACATGCTCCTTTCGATTCAAGGCATCTGCAACCAAATTTGCCTTGCCCGGGTGATAGTGAATCTCCAAATCATAGTCCTTAATAAGCTCCAACCAACGACGTTGCCTAAGGTTGAGATCCTTTTGAGTGAATATATACTTCAAACTCTTATGATCCATGTATACTTGACACTTGGTTCCCATAATGTAGTGTCTCCAAATCTTAAGCGCATGCACAACGGCTGCCAATTCTAAATCATGTGTGGGGTAGTTCAATTCATGTTTCTGCAACTGATGCGACGCATAGGCAATCACATGTCCTTCTTGCATGAGCACACATCCCATGCCTTGGCCACATGCATCACAATAAATATCAAATCCCTTCTGCAGGTCCGGCATAACCAACACTGGTGGTGACATCAATCTATTCTTTAATTGATCAAAGCTGTCTTGGCATTTCTCATCCCACTTGAACTCCCTTCCCTTCTCCAGAAGCGAGGTCATGGGCTTAGCAATCTTAGAAAATCCTTCAATAAATCTCCGATAATATCCTGCAAGTCCCAAGAAACTCCAAATCTTCGTAATTGTAGTGGGTACGCTCCACTCCATAATCTCCTTGACCTTAGCAGGATCCACTAATATTCCTCCATTAGAAATAATATGACCAAGAAATGGCACCTCGCCAATCCAAAACTCGCACTTGCTAAACTTGGCGTAAAGTTGATTATCTCGTAGCTTCTGTAGCACCAATCTCAGATGTTCCTCATGATCACTATCACTCTTGGAATAGATAAGAATATCGTCGATGAATACCACGACGAATCTATCAAAATACTCCATAAGCACCTTATTCTTCAAATCCATAAAATAAGCTGGTGCATTAGTTAATTCAAACGACATAACAGTAAACTCATATAATCCATATCGGGTTGAGAAAGCTGTCTTGGGAATATCCGATGGCCTAATCTTCATTTGGTGATAACCCGATCGGAGATCAACCTTCGTAAATACCCTTGCACCTCTCATCTGATCAAATAAATCTTCAATGCGGGGTAATGGATATTTGTTCTTCACAATGACATCATTAAGGGTCCTATAATCCATGCACATCCCTTGTGATCCATCTTTCTTCTGTACAAATAGAACTAGCGCTCCCCCAAGGTGAGGGACTTGGACGAATGTATCCAGCCTCTTGTAACTCCGTTAACAGCTTCTTAAATCCTTTTAACTCTTCTTCAGACATCCTGTATGACCGCTTGGGAGTAGGAGTAGTCCCAGGTAAGAGATCAATGACAAACTGAACTTCCCTATCTGGTGGCATCCCTGGTAACTCCTCTGGAAGGACGTCCGGAAAATCCCTAACTGTACGGATATTGCCACCCACAAACTTCTCATCTACTAAGAATGTCGCTAGTCTGATGGTGGTAGTTACTGCAACTTCAAATCTTTCTCCTTTGGAACTGGGGAGTTCTACGGTTCCCTTAGCACAGTGTATATACTGCCTTTGCCTTTCTTAACCATGACATACCAAGGATCACGTCTATAGTGCTCTCTTCTAACACTATAGGGGTAGCTCATCTGGGTTAGAAACACAGGGTAAGACAAGAAGAATTGTAGACAAGGCAAGTAATTACGAGGAATGTTACTGCGAGGGATTTATTAGCTAAGTAGATTAGTGTGTTATCCACTAAATCTAATGCATTACCTTATGGTGGTACATGCTAAGATGCCCGACTATAATGTTTCAATCAATCAAAGAAGGAAATCAGGCATTGATCATCAGAACAATCAACCAACATTTTTTTAATAGAGAAAATAATTTAAATTTTTGTCTTAGGTATCCTATCTCTTTAAAAGGTCATAAATGTAGGATTCCAAGGTGTGAAATCTATCTTGTCTCAGAGTAGAAGAGGTAAGAATGATCAGAGTAGAACAACAAAAGGTGAGACAGGATCAAGATAAGATAAGTATAGAAAGAATCAGAGTAAGGTAAGTATATAAGAGTTTTGTCCATTTCTATCTAGGTTTCGTCCTACAGTCAACATTTCCTCTGATACCACTTCTGTCACACCCGGGCTTTAAGGAACAAGCCAGGTGCATCTCATACATGCGCCAAGAAGACAACATATATAATAACAGAGTGTATAGAGATAAATGTCACAATAGTCAGAGTATTTATTACATAGCGGAAGTCTTATTACAAAATAAAAGATAAATATAAAACAAACTAAGGATCATCCTTGGCGCCAATGTCAACTGGGAAATGCCACCTAGATTAGATCAAACTCCTCGCCTTGTGGCTCCTCCTGAACCACCTACTCTTCTCCTGTGGGGGGGTGTGAGACAGCAAGGGTGAGCTCACACATGATCATAGCTCAACAAGTTGTGGGGAACCAGTGGACATGAACTCACAAAGGTGGGAGTTCATGTGATGTGTAAGGCTAATCAATGACAGGGGTTAAAGCTGAGCATTGCTTTTAATTAGTTGGTCAAAATTTTATTAGCAGTTACTAAGTGTAAGTAAATACCAAACCTTAAATAAAGTAATTGAACAAAATTAATAATAAACCCGTGCAATGCAAATGACAAATTGAATTTAAGTTCCATAATTTAATCATCAGAGAGTCCTGAGCTGCTCATGACCGTGAGCTCGTCTAGTATACCAGTTTTACACTCTGCAGAGGTTGTACCCTTTACCCATAAGTCATGTTACCCATCTTCCAAGGGGTCGCGACTCCCATACACCTCTACCTAGGAGGCGAGGCAGGGCAACACTACGAGGCCTTTACAAAGTTCCACTAGCTTCCGAAAACCCGCTACAGTTTATGGGAAGAGCACTTGCAAGAATCCCCCGTCTGACCGCCATCGCAGCTAAATCAACCCGAGAACCTCCTTGCATGCAACTCCCCTACTACCATTGCCCCTTTCAGGTAAGGTAGTCTTCCACTAGCTTTCCTAATTAGTCAGCCAAGGGCGTCCCATTAAACCCTTGTGGTGGCACATGTTTCTCAAGTTAAGCTCTATGTTCCAATTAACATTATTGATCTTGACATGAACATAAATAAAATAACAAAAGAATTGGAACATAGATGTAATAAATGATTATCCCAAAACCATGTAAAGCAATAGCAAACTACCCAAGTGATTCAGGGGTAAACAAGGTAATGAGATAAACAATCTAGGGTGACCTATTGGGTCCCATCAAAATTAACCTATGCATGAATAAATGATATTAAAGAACATTATTGGGTAAAAAGTGGTCAAGGGCTCAACTTGCCTTCAATGAGCTCCTGCTCAGCTACTTCTATCTACTGCTCACCAGGATCCTCAGTCACGGGCTCTTCTACTCGCCACAATACAAACAAGCACAGTATATAGAGAAAGTTAACATCACACCAAACATATAAACAAAATACACAGTAATAATCTACACATTAAAATAAAAACCTAGGAACAGGAATCATAATTTTTAGAGTTATAGATTTTGAGATATGAATTTTCAAAGGTTTTATGTGCTTAAAATAGGATTAAGTGGGGAATAAATTTTCTTACTGTTTTCATGTAAAAACAGAGACTCTAAGTGGTAGAGAATAAAATTACAAAATTTTAGAAAGTGGAATGGATTAATTTGGAGCTCATATGAATTCTCTATGAATTATTAAAGTTCTAGCATATATTTTTGTATCAAAAACCTGTTTTCCAATTCAATTATTCTATTTTAAACAGATCTGGACTGAGCCTCAAATCCTGGAAAGTGTAGGGGCCACGGGGTAAAACTCCTAAGACACAGAGCACAGTTCTTGTGGATCGCGAGTTGTTTTTCACTTTCTCCGAGGGCTCTTAAGTAAAATATCCAGGCCGAAGGGGTATGTTTCGACCAGAGCCGGACGATCCTACATCTACGGCCAAGATTAGATCTCTGCCATTATACACTAGCGTGCGATTACAACTGTCGGATGCCCGATCAACAGACTGGATTAAAATGACCGAGGCGCGCGAACACCCGTCCGATCCCCATCGGATGGTTCTGATTAACTCCGTGAAGCGGTACACTTACGATCTAATCGCAGCGGTCGCTGGGAGATCCAACGGCCCGAGGTCACCTATCGTCAACTCGACCGAGCCGCGGCGCGCACACCGGAGCACGACGGCCACATTGCCGCACCCCGCGCGCGCTCTACGATTCTAACGACTATTCCTCGATTCGATCAATGATTCGCGGGGAGAACGACAGCACAAGGAGATTGGGGAGTGTGCTCACCAAGACCGGCGGTCGGAACAACGCTGTCAACGACGAGGACGATTTCTGTGGCGGAAGGAGGTGCGTGGTGAGAAATTGCCTGGGCCCAGGCGAGCAATCCCGAGCAGCGCCACCAAATGAAGCTTTCCCCCACTCCAAGGGAGCCCCTGGACAAGACTTCAAGCGCGTGTTTGACGGCAGTCTGAGGTTCACACACGGTGGCCTCGATTCCTTCCGCGGCGGCGAGAAATCCTTGCGCTTGCAGTAGGGAAGGCGAGAGGAAAAAGGGGACGAGTGGATTGAGTCGACGGTCGAGGCTTTTAAGCACCCCTGGGGCTCGCAGCGTGATCCTAGGCGGTCGTTCGGCCGATCCGTACGAAGTGAAACTCCATGGAGGCCATGGAGTTTGTTGCTGGGAGGTGGCCCTGGCGTGTGGCCCCCACATGGCAGCGCAAGAACAGAACCAGTGAGCACGCGCGAGAGCACGAGAGGCTGGCCCGTGGGCCCTTGCTGCTGGCGCACGCGGGGATGTCTGGTTTCCGGGACCCACCCGTCAACATGCAGAGATACAACCAGGGTGTGCGCGCGGTGAGTAGAGCAACGTGGGCCGCGCGGTGTCAAAGGGAGACTGGGCTGAATTTAAGGTTGGCGGCCCAGTACGTTTTCTTCTTCTTTTTCTTTTATTTTTCTCTTTCTCTATTATTTCACAAATTCAAATTTAAATCCTAATTTAAATTCAAACTTGTGACACATTTATCTTCAAGTTATATTGTGACCTTAAGGTACTAATTTTGGAAATATATATAAACTTCCTTTATATTTTATATATCTTCCCTTTTTCAAACTCTCAAATTAGGTATTGAATCCTTGCTTTTGCCACTAATTTATTTCTATTAGTGGTATTACTCTTTTCATTAAATGCACAAACAATAAACTCCAGCATGTTGCATGATTTAAGGGCATATCTTTTTATTATTTATTTGTTGTTTGAATATGGTGTTCACATGTGATGATAAGTAATTTCAACACACACATAAAATATAGGAAATGACTTTTCTCCTCTTTTATTATGTATTACAAACTGGGTGTTACAAGGGCTATAAATAACCCCCAACCACCACCGCACCAATCACCCAAGCATTCTGAACATTGCATTCAATACAAGAGTAATAGACTTCACTCCAAGACACAACCAAAGTGATCAATTCACTCAAAGTCCCCAAAATCAACTCTAGTGCATTAGGACTTGTGAGAGGATCTCTTGTGTTTCTTTGTTGCTCTTGTTTGCTTGGCTTGGCCTTCTTTTTCTTTTCAATTCTTACTCTCAAGTGCTTTGTAAGAAAGGCAAGAGACACCAATTGTGTGGTGGTCCTTGCGGGGTCTAAGTGACCCGTGAGATTAAGGAAGAAGGCTCACTCGGTCTAAGTGACCGTTTGAGAGAGAGAAAGGGTTGAAAGAGACCCGGTCTTTGTGACCACCTCAACGGGGACTAGGTTCTTTAGAACCAAACCTCGGTAAAACAAATCACCGTGTTCTCTCACTTTATTTCTTGGTTGATTTGTTTTCCCCTTTCTCTCCCGGACTCGGATTTAATTCTAACGCTAACCATGGCTTGTAGTTTGTGCTTAAGTTTATAAATTTCAGGTTTAGCCTATTCACCCTCCCTTTAGGCAACTTTCATCTATGCTTCTGTTGCTGCATTTTATAAGCTTATAACTTCCAAGCTAGTTAAATGTATGGGACCAAAATTTACTATATTTACAACTACTGTTTTATGACTGTTCCTGTATTCATTTATTTATATGTCTATTGCATCAGTTCCCTGTCAAAACTAGTTGTATAGCTACCAAGCTATGTAACTGTAATGAACATCATTAGTAGTTTTGTAGACATTAAACCTGTGAAATATAAAATACCTTCAATGTTTTGTAGACATTGTTGTCCTTATTTGAAAACTTGCTCATTCTACTTCTTTAGCTTTCCATTATTGCATTCATGTCAAATGTCACTCAAAATATTGCTACTATTTTTGGAATGAAGCCTTTTGCCAAATTATGGCTTGCCCATGAGCATTTGTACAAGATTATGTATCTTACCTTTCCAACTAATTTAATACAATATGAGTGAGGCATGTCTGGGTAAGTGGGATTTGGATCCATATTTGTCAACTACACTACCTGTGATCAACATTACTTGTCGTCATTTACGACAGTACAAATGAACTAGCTTGAGATCATTCATATTGCCCTAAATCCAAATAATGTTGACTGAAGAGATTTTTTTCTTTTGGTAATCTAATCTTCTAACTCAAGTTTGCATTCAGTTTAGACTATAGGTTATGTTAGTCATAACAAGATGGAAAAGATAATCATATTAACAAGGAAAGATCATATTAACAGTCCATGTTACGTTTGTAGATATGGATCTCGGTGGTTTTCTCCATGTTAGGGAAGCTGGAAGAGTCCTTTGTACTCATTTTTATGCTAACAGTGGTGTTATTCTGAAAAAGAGTCTTGCGTGTATGTACCAACAGCTAAACTGAAAACACGACATTATCATAGTTGAGTACAAGAATAATAATCTATTGTATCTTATTGTAAAATCTAAAACAATTGTCCTCTAGATAGTTAGCTTGCATTTTACTGTACAATTATCTCAATTCACTTCTTGTTGCATTTTATGCCAATTTATGACATTTCTTGATGCGTTTTACGGCAACCTTGTGCGAAGAGATACGATTTATGCTAAAATTCGTATTCATTTACACTATTTTGGTTCATGTTTTACGCTTAAATCTGTCCGGGTCTGAACCCACGCGCTGTCGTACGTGTGCAGTTTTCACGCCGAAATTTGGGCCACATTCGTCGTTATGAAATAGATCAATGATTTACGCTAAAATTCATACCCATTTACGCTGAAATCCGACTGAGCTCCCACGCACGATTGGCTCCATATCTTCTGTTCCGATATGTACGGTAACTTCTAGCATCATGGGAGCGCTAATCACGGTGGTGTGTGGACCCACCTGAACGAACCAACGAAAGGTTTGTTGTCGCTCTCCTGTTATGCACGTCTAAACCATTAAATATGCTAGTATAAACACGAGTAGGAACCAACTACCCGATCAGCGAACACGACGCTGGCCCACCTTCGTCCATCCCAACTCGACCCCACCACGCGCGCACATTTGTTTGCACCTTAAGGCCAGACAACATATGGTACCACTTGTTGCTCAAAGTTTGTGTACATTGAAAAAAATGAACAAGTGATAGATACAAGGATGTTTATTCACTAGGTGGGTAAAGATCCTTGTTGAAACGCACTTGGTGAAGGTGGTCCGTCATAAGCCATACCAGGGTTGTGAACTCGCCACCACTGTTGAGCTTCTTGGCATGGGACTCCCTGCTGCACCGGTTGGCAGTGTAGATTATAAAATCGGCCCAGACCTCGTAGACCAGCTCCAGCGCGTTCTTGGTGTGTACCAGTGTTTTAGCCAACTCGATTGCCAGCAATAGTCGAAACTTCTGGACATGATGTCCAGTGATCTCCATCTTGTATAGGGCGCTGGCAGGATTGACGTCGTCAGAATTAGCCACGTTGGTGGCCAAGCTCGTCTTGGTCCACTGGTACAGCTTGTTCTGAGCAAGGCCCGGTAGCATGTCAGGTCGCTTGACGAGGAGGAACATCATGTAGTTGGACAGTACCTGCACTTCCTTCACTTTATCTCGGCCCTCGATCTCGGCCTGCCTTCTGGCGAGGAAGACGTCAGTGGCAATGTGCCAGATGATGATCCCCTCTTGGAGCTCAGAACCAAGGAACTTGCTATCAATACTAATGCCACTATGTTCCTTCCAGCGCTCCAGCGCCTCCGTGCCCCAACTCCCTCTGACCATTCCCGGTGTGTTGATGTACCCACTTCTGATCATGTGCTGTATGTAAGTGACCACCAAATCTTTCAGACCATCTGGAACAGCAACAGCCGGCATGCCATGGCCTGCCAACCAGTCATGCATCACAGTGCACATCCCAAACATGTCACAGCCTGCCCACCAGCCAGGCCTCGCGGTGCTCATCTCTAACATGTTGTACTGCCCCATGGTGCCCGTCCACTTCCTTGACAGCCTGAAGAAGCCAGCAATTCCAGTGCTGTGGGCAAGCCGGCGGAGAGACAGGACCATGCGACGAAGCCGGTGCCACCGCTCCAGACACAGGGCAGAGTGCCGAAGACTACTCCACCGCGTCGCGCAAAGGAAGGAGAACGTCCATGTAGAACAGAGCGCGCTCAGCAGCGCCGTCGTCTCCATGAGGAAGGCACCGCCCAGCAAGGCGTAGGTGACGGCGACGTCCGCGGTCCTGGCGCCCTCCCTGCCGTAGAACTGGAACAGCAGGAGGGAAGCAGCCACGGCGAGCGGCGAGACGACGCGGATGCAGTAGCCACGCAGAGTGTGGATCACGGGCGCCTTGGTGTACAGGATGTCGTACATCAGGGACAGCTCCATCTCCACCAGCGTCCACATGTACCCCATCTCCTTCTCCTTGAGGTTTTTAAGTATGCCAACTATGTAGCTCCCTGGGTTCTTCGAGGAATCCACCATGGCGGACTTGCAGACCCGGAACACGGCGTGCGCGCGCAGCATGAGGAACTCTTCCTTCTCCACCACCTTCTCTCTGAACCCTCCTCGAGGCGGTCTGTCCTCCAGGTAAAGATCACATTTTCCGAGCTGCTCGGCGTCCTCCGCCTCCATGGACTCCCGGATGACGCCGAAGTTGGCGCACCGGAGAGCCCACGTCTTCTCACAGAACTTGGCGACCGCGATAGCCGTCGTCAAGGCCGCGCCCAGCGAGAAGAGGATCCCGCCGCCGGCGATATGGTTGTAGATGACGTACCCTGCACCCAGCACCTGCACCACGAGCGTCAGCAGGTGGCGCTTCCACAGCTTGTTGTCCTCGAGGGAGTAGGCCGTGATGTTGTCGGGGCCAGCGAGGTGCAGCAGCAGGAACGGCGCCCAGAAGGCGACCAGCCGGTGCTGCCGCAGCGTGCTGCTGAGGGAGAGGTTGCCCAGGGCGTACATTGCCGTGCTGTCCGCCAGCTGGTATGCCAGCCAGAGAAGGAGCCTCTTGGGGCTGCGGCCTTGACGCCGGCGAGTCCCGGAGAAGAAGAGCAGGACCCCCTGCTGCAGGAGGCTCAGGATTACCAGGATCTCCGTTGCCCATGCGTTCCAGAAGTCCAGCAGCCATCCGGCGGCGACTCTTGGCTCCACCACTGATTTCATCCATGCATATGTAGAACACCCATGCATGCATCAAACACACAGAGCAACATATCACACGGGGCCGATCGGGAAATCAGTGACTAGGATTAACAGTGTATACATATAAACGTACAGCGGGTATCCCCTAGTTGATCAGAGCCGAAATTAGCCATGCATGTGACCGGAAGCAGCAGCAGCAACAACAGAAACGAAGATGGCGAAGGCTGGGTCGATCGCTGCTTGGTTACAGCAACTGTTAAGCCTGCTAATCGAGCATATATACAATACAACAACCAGGTCCATATATTATTAATAAAGGTGAAGTAATTAATTATCGCTACTAGCCTTCCATGGATCAGTGACCATGTGACGCGTGACGTGACGGCGAGATGTGGATGCACAAAGTACGAATACATGTTATGCTATTACACAAATTAAAACTAACTAGAATCCTACTAGATGGCCCGTATAATAATAAACATGGAGAAATTAAGTATTATTAGCAATATTTTGTTGTTGTTTGGCCTGTGTCAGTGCACATGCTCCCTGTTTATCCACCAATGAAGTGGTCTGTACCATGTGGCAGCGGGAGGTTCATGGCTCAAGTACAAATCTGCTGCAGGCAAAGACAGGTTGACGAAGCTTATCATCTTCAATGGTACTACCTCCTTTCACAAGTATATAACACCGTTAATTTTTTTTAAATCTTTAAGCCTTATGCAAAATATTTATTTAAAAATGTAAAACCTGGAATTCATCGAGGTGCGCTAGAAGTGGCCAGCAGTACCAAATCTGGGTGGAGGCAGTGTACTCGGTCGAGCTGCTTTTCTGTCCTTGATCTAGCTTAACATTGCATTTTCCTAAATTATTTCTTTTGCATGTTACATGACATTTCTTTGGACACCACCTTAAAAAACCGTTTCTTTAATCTATAGGCCTATGTTGATAAGTAGTTGTATCTATAAGATTCTATTGTGACATTTTTTTGCAAAACAGATACCTATTTTGCAATTTTCAATTATTCTTTTTTAAAGGACCCAAGATATGTGCAATGGGTGGCTGGCCCGTCGCCCTGTCCCAGTGCGGTTTGGTCCTAGAGCAAATTTGGGCCATGGAGTATTACCTAGATAATTCTGCCAAATTTCAAATTCAAAATCTTGTGAATTCCAGATCAGTAGGCCGGGTAAATGATTTTGGTCCAAGCATGTGTCATGTGGGGGCACGGTCAAGATGTAATTGGCCAGATCAAGATGTGATCGGCCAAGTAGAGTTTGTTGAGAGTTTTTAGCAAATAGATAAGTATAGAATTGTTAGCAAATAAGATAATAAGGAGAGTTTTTAGGAGAGATTTTAGGAAAGTTTGTTAGATCAAGGAGAGTTTTTTAGGAAAGTTTGTTAGATCAAGGACTATATAAAATGCATGGCGCATGTAATGTAATCAAGTAGTAATTCATCTATCTCCTATTCCTCTTCTCTACTAACAACATAGGGAGCCAAGGGGAAAACACAGCCACACCATAACACCTTGGTATCCGGTTTTCGACTTTCCTCACAAACACAACCCTGCTGCCGCATCTGACACACCAGCCATGGGGGATTCCAACACAGCCGAACTCACCGCCCTCATCAAATTGCTCCACCACCATCGAGTCCCTCAAGATATTCGTCGCCGAGCTTCAACACGACCGCCACACTGAATATTCTACCTCGGCAAGGAAGATGCAGCACATCAGCGAGCACTTTCATGATCGCCCCCTCGCTTTCAGAAGATGGATTTCCGATGTTTCGACGGCAAGTCCGATCCACTCCACTGGTGTTCATTAACCAGTGCGAATCTTACAACCATCAGCAGCGCATCATAGAAGGAAGAGCGCGTGTGGATGGCCTCCTACAACCTAGAAGACATCGCTCATCTGTGGACCATCCAAATTCAGCAAGACAAGGGCACTCCACAATGCTGTCGCTTCACCAAACTCCTGCACCAGCGATTCAGACCACCCCTGCGGTCCAACCCCTTAGGCGAGCTGGCAGCATGTCGTTGCACGGGCTCAGTGGTGGAATATCGGGACCGCTTCCAGGCCCTGCTACCATGTGCCAACCACCTCACGGAAGTCCAACGTGTACAGCTCTTCACGGCACAACACAACCACCCCTCAGACTCGATGTTGACATCCACAATCCACAGTCCCTGTCCATCGCCATGAGTCTCGCAAGGAAGCTGGAGCTTTGGGAGCAGATCGCAGCACAGGCCACACCTCAAAGCGCGAGCGGCCGAGGTCTCCTGCCCATAACTCGCGCTACCCATGTGCCAACAGGAGCACATTCCAGATCTCAGAGCTCCACCATCACCATTTGTTGGTCACTTGTTCTTAAATACTATAAATCAAGAACAAGGCAACACAATTGTTAATGGTTAAAGACCTTCGTCTTTCGAAGCATTATTTTCTCTCGGATATAATGATCTTCAGACGAAGGTCATGAAGAACACACCTTCATCATTTTATTATATAAACATGAATGTAAATAGGAAAGTGAAAGAATACAGAAGAATGAAGATAATAATTATTATGTATCAATAACTCATTCATTATTATATTTCATAAACATGAATAAAAATTAACAATATCCATATTACGTTGGTACTTTCGGCTTGCCAAAAGGTGAGAGAATGGGAATGGCGCGAGAGTGATTATCATCCAGCGTGCACAGTACGGGGGTATTGTTCATCTATTTATAGGCACGGGACGCAGCCCGGGTAAAATTACATCTGTGCCCTTGAACACTTGTTTACAAGTAACTAAAACCAATAAGGCCTAATTAGTTCTTTTTTCTTCTTCGCTTGGTCTGGGCTAAAGCTATTAAGCTTTAGCATCTTGCACTGTTGTCTCTTCTCAGAGTCTTTGTCTTGAGGAGCTAAATTAAGGCTGAAGGTGGCTTCGGCGATCCTTTGTATCATTTTCCTGAAGATGTTTTTTCTTGAGGACCTTCGACGGAGAAGAAGACCCCCTACAGTAGCCCCTTCGTGGTGCTAGATCGTTTTTCCATAATGAACTCGATCCGCGAAAAACACGAAGGCTTCAGAATACCGAAGGTCCAAAAAACACTTTCCCTGAGCTCGTTGCTCAGAAACGATTAAAATATTCCGGACGTCGGACGGTCCACCGCTCAGCCAGTGTAGGCAGTATGGCGGTTCGCCTTCTCCCCCTACAACACTATATAAACAGACATGTTGGTGAGGAGTTACCACAACATTCATTGCCATTGCACTATTGTGCTATTAAAATTTTAACCATAGCCGAAGCTTTTCTAGATTGTTTGCTGCAGACACACGCTTCGTCATTCGAAATCAACTTCGGCTTTAAGGAATCGCAAAACTCAAAATGGCTCGAGTAAGATCCACCGCTAGAGTGTCCCGCGAGGGGGATGATGCTGAGACGACAGAGACAGCACCGATATAAAAAATTATGAGGCGATCAGGTCTAGTGACACCGAAAAAAGCTATTTCCGAAGGTGAAGCTGTCGAAGCTGAGCAGATTGCAGCTGAGGATGGAAGTGATGATGAGGCTGAGGAAGACTACAATATTTTGAGCCCATCAAAGCCAAGCCACATCGAATTTGGAAAATCTACTATGACAGCAGAACATATGGTTATGATGAAAAAGCTGCGTTATTTTGGGGAAGCCAAGAGCAAACTTGTCCGCTTTGCTGGGGAGGAGGTGGTTCTAGAGCCAAAAGAGGACGAAGTTGTTGTTTTCAAGAGCTTCTTCCGGGCAGGGCTTCAGTTCCCTTTACATGACATGATATGAGAAGTTTTAAAGAATTTCGAGATATATCTTCATCAGTTAACACCAAATGCCATTGTTAGACTCAGTGTTTACATATGGGCTCTCCGAAGCCAGGGTATGAGTGCTAATGTTGAAGCTTTCTGTCGGGTGCATGAGTTGTACTACCAGAAGAAGGCCAGAGTGGATGGCCCTCATAAGAACTTTGGTTGCTATAACTTTGCGTATCGAAAAGATACCAAGGCCCTGGTAATCGGCTACCGCACCAAATGGCCGATGGGTGGACGAGTGAGTGGTTCTATATAAAAGCTGATGAGAAGAAGAGGGAAAAATTGATGACTATGGTCATGAGTCCGATGAGATTAAGCTTTAGAATGACAAGGCCCTTGTGCCACATGCAACTTGGCTCCCCGTGCCAGCTGGCCAAAGTTGAATTTAGAGTGGTAGCTGCCGAGATTAGTACTAGGGACCTAGTGCAAGAATATTTGTCAAATAGAACATTTCCAACTTCTAGCGGCTGGGGGATGCCGAAGAAAAAAGAAGGGGGGAAAGTATGAGCTTGTTCGGCTCCCCTATCGCTTCAAATTTGAGAAACAGTTCAAGAAACCATGCAATGAATGGCTGGAAATGATTGAAACCATGTGCAATGAGATTCTTGGCAATTATATGAAGAAGGAGGACCAGCTAATGCTGCTGCCTTCGGTACCCGGCCGAAACGAAGGATGAACCAGGTAATGGATGCTTTGAACTTCGAATACCTAGATTATGAGAGGTTTGACGAAGGGGCCGGGGGTGTGAAAAGGAAAAGGGTTGTTAGCATCCTAAGCAGGCAAGCTGCCCGCTCAGTAAAAGAAGATGAAAAGGCCTTGAAGAAAATAAAAACAACGCCAGAGCCAAAGGCATCAATTTCTAAGAAGTGAAAGCTTGACCAAAAACCCTCTACTGAACCGAAGGTCGATGAAGCAGCAGAGAAAGCCCCTCCGTCGCCAACTGCTGCCGAAGTGGTTGAAATTTTGAAGGTAATGACTAATTCTCCTCCATTCAAGCTGCTAAGTCCTCTGGGATTGAAACTAACAAAACTTTTACAGAGGAAGGAAACACCCTCAGCTACAGAAGAGAATATTGAGGGGCAAAAGAAGCGACGAATTGTGAATATAATGCAAGCAATTGAACAAACACCGCCTTCAACTTCAGCGACAAAGGCGGCAATTCCTGCGGATGCCGAAGATGCTGGCGAAGCCGAAGCTGAAGAACTAGCAGCGACAATGTCAGAAATTGACAGGCTTGTATCAGAAGTGGTTGCAGATGTGGCTGCAGAGGAGACAAGTGTAGCTGCAGAAGAGAACATGGCCGCAGTGCCAGATGAAGGAAAGGAAATTGATAATACTCCTTTAGACGAGAGGGATTTTGATCTTTGGCACTTGGGCGGTCAAGAATTTTCTGAGGAGGACAATTTGGAATTGAAAGAATTTGCTATATCTTGCGGCTACCAACCGGGGTCTTTGCTCTTCGGCGAGGTCGATGAGGAAATCTTAGGATGTATTCGCGACCGTGCCGGGGCAAAGATAATCGGCACTATATCCAAGAGTGTTGGATTCCCGAAACTGGAGACCGACATTAGCTGTTACCGACGGCAACATATTGTCGGTAGCCTTTTTTATTCCAACTTCAAGGTGAGATCTTTGTCTAGATTTTTATTACCTTCATAGTGGATTGAGTGTTCTAATTTTAACTTGTTTTGCAGAGCATGTTGTTAAGCAAGGCGTTGAAAATGCAGCAGGATACTAAGGATAGAAAAAACAAAGTCATAATTAAAGGCTTAGAGGATAAAATCAAGGAACTTGAAGGTTCTCTAAAAGAAAAATACATCCTACTGCAAACAGCCGAAGGTTCCCTCGCAGAAGCACGATCTCAAAATACTAAGTTGAGCGAGGAACTAGACGAAGCTCGAACAGTTTTGGACAAAAGTTCATGGTGCTTTGACCACGAGACAAAGGAGCTCGAAGCAAAGGTCAAAGCCGAAACTAAAAGAAATATGAAGCTACATGAAGCTTTTGAGAACCTTCGAAACAAGTGTGCTGACTTCACCACTTGGTGCGTTAATCGGTTGAATGGGATATTCAACTCGGTTGGAGCTGCTTCTGAAGAAATTAACCCTTCGGCCGAAGACATCCCCGGGGCCTTTGATCATATTGAAAATGAAGTTGAAGCCATTGATGAAGTTATCACCGGGCACGGGGATTTCTATGCCCTAGTGGCTTCACGCGGCACAGCTATAACTTTTATGAAGGCTGGGTGCACTCACGCCAAAACTGTTAATAAGCCAAATTTCAATCTTTCGACATCATATCTAATTGACATTCCAGACAAAGGCCGAAGCATAGGGAACAGATTTATCACCCAATTTTGGGCAAAAGGCGGGCGTGAACTGGCCTTGGATGAAGCACGAAAACTACTTAACTTAGTATGAAACCTTTACCTATCTTATTTACCTTGGTTTTCCTTTACCATATTTCCTGATTTATTTATACCTTCTTCTCTCTGCAGGATGGTGGCGCCGAAGGCCGTTAAGCCGAAGCTTGTTCCGAAGGGCTGAAGATTCTTAAAACTTCCTTTTGTATCTATCTGTAGAAGACTTAGGATCTTTTTGCATCATTTGGAAACAAATTGTAACTGTCAGTTGAACAAAATATTTACTTATTTGTGAATACGTTGTAATATAATTTCACCTTTTCGCTCCTGTTTAGACTGCTTTGTTGTGGACGAAACCAACGGTTGCATTCTTTTGAGCCGAAGGCGAAAAACACCTTCCCTTCTTTTCGTTCACATCGAAGCATTTTTTCGTTAAAGACGAAGCACCTCCATATGTCACGAAGCTTTATCTGAGATGAAGCTTTGTATTCGATAAAGCATTTTGTCACTAGAGATAATCATCTTCTGCCTTTCCTGTTGATGTTTGTGCTCTATGTCATGATGATGATGATCCTTGTTGGAGCGAAGGCAAAGACGCCACCCTTCGCTCGAGGCCTTCGCTGCAGCCGATGGTCCGCCGGAGGCAAAGCGGGCAGGGACACCCTTCGCAGGACTCGGCGCTTTGACGAAGGCCTGCGGCGACGACCTCACACGGCGCGGCCTCGTTCAGCCCCAAGGCCCACGTGTGATCCGGCCCATTGTAACGGGCCCCGCGTGGCCGCCTCTGTAGTACGGGCCTGACTTGTAAAGGCAAACTTGTAATTACAGCTTGTAACCCTGCTTTATGGGAATATTCCGGGGATAAACTAGGCGTCTGAGGGCACATGCGTCCTTAACACAAGACGCTGGGCACTCAGACACCTATAAATACCCCCGCACAGTGCCCGTGAGAGGCTAGATCAACAGAGCTATTGCCCCCGTGCACGTAACCCTGTTGTCGCCATTGTTCACCCCCGTTGGCCCACTTGCAGCAGAGAGCAAGTTCCAACATTTGGCGCCCACCGTTCGTGCTACGACAAAACCACCCGCGATGGCACCCAAGAGAGCTAACCCCAAGGCTGACGAGGCTGCGAAGGCAGCACTGCTGGCCGCAAGAAAGGGCAAGGCCCTCGCCCTCACCCAATCCACCCACCAAGAGCCCATTGAGGACAATGTTCCCCACACCGGCGAAGACGACACCTTCCGCACCTGCGGAACCGAAGGACAGTCGCAGCCGCCCCCAGGCTTCGCCCCACTGGAAGGCGCCGACCTCACCGAGGATGGTGAGGCCCTCGGCGTCTCAACAGAAGAACAGCTGCAGCTGCGCGCCCTGCGCCTCAGGAACCGCAATCTCCAGAGGCAGAAAGAGATACTGGAGGCCAAGCGCCAACGTGTTTCCGCATTAGCCAAAGTGCGGCAAATGATACGCGACGAGGAGCAGAAAGCCCAAGACCTCGAGCGCGAGATCGCGCTGATGCAGCGCGAAGGCCACCTCGGTTTGCAGCAAGAACCACCCCTCCAACAACGCGCTCAGCCGGAGGACATGCGCGAAGGCTACCTCGGCCGACAGCACGGCCAACCCCTGCAGCACCGGGCGCAGCCGGAGAACCCGCGTTTCCCCCAGCATGACTACGCCCCCCAGCACGGCGCGCCATTCCAAGGGATCAACTACCTCGACGAGCGAAGTCCCCTGGCGCCACACCTGCAAGTGACGCCTTGGCCAGCCAACTTTCGAGCGGGGGCATACCCCAAGTACAACGGCAGCACCGATCCGGCGCAATACATCATGAGTTACCAAGTCGCCGTTGCATCAGCCGGAGGGGACGACGTCACAATGGCAAAGTCTTTCATCATCGCCCTAGAGGGCCCAGCACTCACCTGGTTCACCAGATTGCCCCCGCTGTCCATTGATTCGTGGCGAAGTCTCAGGGACAAGTTCCTCCTCAACTTCCAAGGGTACCGTCCAGACACCGACGCTTTGGCCGAGCTCTCGCTTTGCAAACAGCTGGAAAAGGAGACTCTGCGGGAGTATTACCGCAAGTTCTTAACACTCAAGTCACAGCTGCCCTCTGTCGACGATCAGATCGCTATCCACTACGCCATCAATGGCCTTCGGGCCGGCGTCCTCTACAGCCATTGTATCAGGGATCCACCCAAGAGCTTGCAGGAGCTATATCAGCTCTTCGAAAAATATGCCAAATCCGAAGAGCTCCACCAGCGCAAGGTCGAGTCGCAACGGAAACCCAACAGTCAGACTCCGCAGTCCAGCCGCACGTGGACAAGGACTTCGCAGCCAGACTCCAGTCGAGACAGCCGCAGTCAGCAGCAAGTCCACAACATCGTCAACCAACAGCCTGCTGCTGACCCCCCTCGCCGCCAGGAATATCCCCCCCAAGGCCGCGGAAATGGAACGCGCGGCAGGGGTCGAGGGCGGGCGCAGCAGCCGCCGCGCCGGTTCTATTGCCTTTTCCACGGCGAAGACTGCGCCCACCAGACCAAAGACTGCCCCGAGACGAAGGCCACCAGAGATAGAATGGCGAGGGCGCAGCCGGCCGACAATCCCAGAATTGTCGCGCATAACTACCAGCCACCCCCTCCACCATACATCCACGCCCCCGCTCCGCATCCACCGCACCACGCTTACCAACATCATCAGGAAGTACAAATCGTACCTCCTCCACCCCCACCACCACACCAGCAACACCAAAACATTCCCCATCCCCCAAAGCAAGAAGACTTCGCCGATCAACCTTATCGCGGAGTCATTCACATGATAACAGGGGGGTCAAGCACCGACTTCGACACCAAGCGGCAGAAGCGGGACCATTACCGCAGCATCAACCATGTCGCCGTCACTGGCCCAGTCGTGCAGACGAAGTGGTCCCACATACCGCTAACCTTCGACGCGCGAGACGTCGACCTGCGCAGCGCCCCCCACATCGACGCAATGGTCATCAACTGCAGCGTGGCAGGTTGGGACTTACACAAAGTCCTTGTCGACAACGGCAGTCAGGCGGACATCATCTTCCTCCACGCCTTCGACCGCATGGGTATAAGCCACAGCTTGCTGAAGCCTTCGGACAACCCGTTGTATGGTTTCGGCGGCAAGGGCACCTTTCCAGTCGGCAAGATAGAGTTGCCCCTCTCCTTCGGTGTAGCACCCAATGCCCGAAGTGAGCAAATAACCTTCGACATTGTCGACATGGTATATCCATACAACGCCATCATGGGCCGAGGCTCCATCAACAAATTCGAAGCCGCCATCCACGGGTTGTACCTATGTATGAAGATACCAGGCCCGCTGGGCGCCATCACAATCTACGGCAACCAGCAGACGGCGCGCAACATAGAGCGGGACTTCGTGCCCGGTCAGAGAAATGTACACTGTCTCACGACCCAGCGCGAAGTCCCTGCGCCGGCTAGCCCAACCGACAAGCAGCACGACAAGGCACAGTTGCAGTGCCAAGACGGGACCAAGACTGTCCCCCTCGATCAGGCCACGCCCAAGCAGACTGTAACTATCAGCGAAGACCTCACGTCACTTGAAGAAGAGAAACTTCTCTGCTGCCTGGCCAAGAATAAAGATGTCTTCGCCTGGTCTGCCCTCGATCTGGTCGGAGTCAGCCGAGCCATAATCGAACACAGCCTGGGGATTGACCCTTCGGTGCGACCCAAAAAGCAGAAGCTTCGCAAGATGTCAGATGAAAAGACAGAAGCCGCCAAGGCGGAGGTGCATCGCCTCCTGGAGGCTAAATTCATCGAGCCGGTGGCTTACCCCACGTGGCTCTCCAATGTTGTGATGGTGCAGAAGAAAAGCGGAAAATGGCGCATGTGCATAGACTTCACCAGTCTCAATAAGTCCTGCCCAAAGGACAATTTCCCGTTGCCACGGATCGACAAAATAGTCGATAGCGCGGCCGGATGCGAGGTCATGTCCCTCCTCGACTGCTTCTCCGGCTATCACCAGATATACATGAAGGAGGAAGACAAGGCCAGCACCAGCTTTATAACACCCTTCGGCACTTATTGCTTTGTCAGAATGCCGGAGGGTCTCAAGAATGCCGGGTCCACCTTCTCCAGACTCACCAAAACGGTGCTCGAAGGGCAGGTCGGCAGAAACGTATTCACATATGTGGACGACATCGTCGTCGCCAGCAAAAATAAGGAGGACCACCTCGCCGACCTGGCGGAAACATTCGCGAGCATGCGAGATGCACGACTCCGCCTAAACCCGGAAAAGTGCGTTTTCGGTGTCCGCCAGGGCAAGATATTGGGTTACCTGGTGTCCCGCCGAGGCATCGAGGCCAACCCAACCAAGATCCAGGCCATCGTCGATATGTCGCCTCCGCAGTCCGCCAGGGACGTCCAGCGCCTGACAGGCAGGATGGCCGCCCTCAATAGATTCATCTCCAGGTCCGCCGAGCGAAGTCTCCCCTTCCTCAAAACCCTCCGCGGCGCGAAGGACTTCGCTTGGGGACCGGAGCAAGCAGCGGCCTTCGCCTCATTAAAACAGTACCTGGCGGAGCTGGCCATCCTCACGAGCCCAGACTCCTCGCTCCCCTTATTGCTCTATGTCGCGGCTTCGCCGCACGCGGTCAGCGCGGCACTAGTGCAGGAGCAGACAGTCGAAGGCGCAGTCAGACAGTGCCCTGTTTATTATGTCTCCGAAGTCCTGACACCATCCAAATGCAACATGACAGAGCTGGAGAAGATTGCTTACGCAGTTGTTATGTCCTCGCGCAAGCTGCGCCATTATTTTGAAGCATTCAAGGTCCGAGTCACCTCGGACAGGGGACTCGGCGAACTATTCAGGAACCCGGAGGCATCAGTGAGAATCGCCAAGTGGGCAGCCGAGCTCTCCGGCTACCACATCAGCTTCGAGCCCAGGACAGCCATCAAATCGCAAGTCCTGGCAGACTTCGTCGTCGACTGGACTGGGCCAGTAACACAGCCGGACCCATCCACAGAAAAGGTCTGGACTATCCATTGCGACGGTGCATGGTGTCATGCGGGGGCAGGCGTCGCTGCAGTCATCACCTCACCAGCCGGAGTCAAACACAGATATGCAGCACGCCTCAGCTAGGGGTGGTAATGGATCGTGATCCAAATAGTTCTTCACAAAATGTCAAGGCCCTAAATAAATTATAGTTAAAAAATGACTAGAAATAAAGCTCGATCCTAACCCGCTTCGATCCTTAAATCTTATAGTGCAAAAATTATAGCCCATTGTCAGCCCTAGCCTCAGCTTCGCTCTGGAATCCGACAAATGTACAAACAACATAGCAGAGTATGAAGCAGTCATCCTCGGCCTCCGCAAGCTAAGGGCCCTCGGAGTCACCACCTGTATCATCAAAACAGACTCCAAGATAGTCGCCGGTCAGGTCGAAAAAGACTATGCAGCAAAAGACCCCGCGCTCATGCAATACCTCGCGGCTATCCGAAGTCTCGAGAGGCAGTTCAAGGGATTCACCCTACAGCATGTGGACAGGGCCAAGAATGAGGAGGCCGATGCATTAGCCAAGGCCGCCGCCAGGGGCGAGCCCCTGCCCTCCGACGTATTCTTTCACACCATCGGCACGCCAGCCGTCCGGAGCCCCGAAGGGCTCCAAATAACAAATGATAGCGAGGGCCACCGTATAGTCCACCTAATCATGACCGAAGACTGGCGGGCCCCAATAACCCTGTTTCTACAGGGATACTATCACCCAACCGACGTCAGTGAGGCGAAGCGCCTCGAGCATCGGAGCCGGGACTTCGCGCTAATCGAGGGCCAATTATACAAGAAGGGGGTCAGTCAGCCAATGCTTAAATGCGTCACCGAAACCGAAGGCATCCAAATCTTGCGCGAGGTCCACAGTGGAACTTGCGGCTCGCACGCGGGGCCAAGGGCCCTGGCTGCTAAGGTGATCCGACAAGGGTTTTACTGGCCTGCAATGATCTGCGCCGCAAATCGAGTCGCAAGGTCCTGCGAAGCCTGCCAGAAGTTCTCTCCTCGGTCAGGCAACCCCTCGCAATACACAAAGCTGGTCGCCCATACATGGCCTCTTCAGCGCTGGGGCCTGGACATCGTCGGGCCCTTGCCCACCGCTCAGGGGAACCTCAAGTTCGCCTTCGTAGCCGTCGAATACTTCACCAAGTGGATTGAAGCGAGGGCTGTGTCCACAATCACATCAAAGACTGCCCAAAAATTCTTTTGGCAGAACATTGTTTGCCGCTTCGGAGTACCGTCCGAGCTAACAGTTGACAACGGCAAGCAGTTTGACAATCAAGATTTCAAGGATTTCTGTTTTTCCATTGGCACCAAGCTTGCCTTCGCTTCAGTCTATCATCCGCAGTCCAACGGAGTCGTGGAGCGTGCCAATGGGAAAATCTTCACAGCCATCAAGAAGATGCTCCTCGACGAGAAAAAGGGCAGATGGACCGACTTGCTACCGGAGGCAGTCTGGGCGCTGAACACAACCGAGTGCAGGGCGACCGGGTTCACTCCTTTCCGCCTTCTATACGGATCAGAGGCAATGACCCCGCAAGAAATAAAACACGGGTCTCCGCGCACAGCTCCGTCAGCCACCCCTGACGTGGATGAGCCAACCTCCAAAGACCTCATTGACGGAGACCGGGTCTTCGCCCTGCAGGCCTTAAACAAATACCAAGCCCAGACCAAAGCATGGCGCGACCGCGCAGTCATCCCAAAGGAGTTCAGCGCGGGGGACCTCGTACTCATCCGAACAGCTCGGACGGAGTCCAAGGGCAAGCTGGAGCCCAAGTGGGAGGGCCCCTTCATAGTCAAGACAAAAGCTTCCCCCAGCGCTTACAGGCTCGCAACGCCAGATGGCGAGGACCTGGAGCACTCCTGGAACATTGACAACCTTCGTAAATTTTTTGTTTAATTCCTAGGGCTGAGTTCGCCCTTGTAATTCACCGCAAACAATCTTGTACCGGCCCGCACTCTTTTCCTCCCGGGGGGTGAGGTTTTTAACGAGGCGAAGCCATGTAATATATGTGAGAAAAATCCCCCGCAAAAGCATGTGTCGAAAAAAGACCGCGACAACGGTCTTCGGCATTCGACCAATTCGAAGTCACCGCGAGGCTAAGCGCTAGCCACCCTCGCGTGCGACCAATCCGCGCAGAAGTCGCCTAAGGGTGCAGCCGGACTTAGCACAACAAGTGCGCAAAAATCAAAGTCTATCGCGAAGACTATCCGCGCAGAAGTCGCCTAAGGGTGCAGCCGGACTTAGCACAACAAGTGCGCAAAAATCAAAGTCTATCGCGAAGACTATCCGCGCAGAAGTCGCCTAAGGGTGCAGCCGGACTTAGCACAACAAGTGCGCAAAAATCAAAGTCTATCGCGAAGACTATCCGCGCAGAAGTCGCCTAAGGGTGCAGCCGGACTTAGCACAACAAGTGCGCAAAAATCAAAGTCTATCGCGAAGACTATCCGCGCAGAAGTCGCCTAAGGGTGCAGCCGGACTTAGCACAACAAGTGCGCAAAAATCAAAGTCTATCGCGAAGACTATCCGCGCAGAAGTCGCCTAAGGGTGCAGCCGGACTTAGCACAACAAGTGCGCAAAAATCAAAGTCTATCGCGAAGACTATCCGCGCAGAAGTCGCCTAAGGGTGCAGCCGGACTTAGCACAACAAGTGCGCAAAAATCAAAGTCTATCGCGAAGACTATCCGCGCAGAAGACGCCTAAGGGTGCAGCCGGACTTAGCACAACAAGTGCGCAAGAATCGAAGTCTATCGCGAAGACTAACCGCGCAGAAGTCGCCCAAGGGTGCAGCCGGACTTAGCTCCACAAGTGCGCAAAAATCAAAGTCTATCGCGAAGGCTTTTCGCGCAGAAGTCGCCTAAAAGGCGCAGCCGGAGCCTACCGCAAAAACCGCCCAAGGGCGCAGCCGACCCAGTATGGCAAAAGCAGAAGCGACAGCAAGACCAATTATAATCACACTGGCACAGCACAATCAATCACACCAGTCAAAGTACACAGCGCCCTCGCAGGCACAAGCACGCGAGGGCACACTACTCCATTTTACAAACCCTTGCACATACACAAGCGAGGGCACCACGCCCTACATCGGCTCAACCTTAGGAATAATCCCCATCTCTCTATAATTAAATAACATTATCCTAAGCTCCTCACCAGCAAAAAGGCTTCGCAGCTCCCCTTCCCCCACACCCGAGACGGCCGGCAAAGACAGCAGCTCCTGCCGACCAACCCTACTAACGCGAAGCCGAGCCCCTTCCTCCGCACTAATCCTACGCTTCGCAACCGCCCTTCGTCGTCGGTGCCCGGTGCTAGGACCGGGCACGCCTGGCGCGTCCGCAGCATGTAGCGCAGCCTCCGCCGCAGCCTCGTCCAGGGCCGCAAAATAGTCCAAGTCCTCCTCCGACGACTCCTCGGTCCATTCAGCCGAGCTCCCAGAGTCAGTAAAATCAAAAAACTCAGAAACAGACCCACCACATTCATTTCCACCTTCCGCGGTCGAAGCCGCCAAAAAACCAGTAGTAGCGGTTGCGTGCGCAGGCCCAAAATCTTGAACCTGCGCAGCAACCAAAATTCAGTACATCATCCAAAAATCCCTCAACCCTAAACACCACCTACGCCACCTGCGAAGGCCCTGCCGCTGCGGGAGCCTCCGCCGCCGCCTCCGCCGTTGTCTCCGCTGGATCTTCGGCGCCCGGCACAGCAGCTGCGGGGGCATCAGACGCGCCTTCGGCCACCCTTGGGAGTAGGCCTTCGCCGGCCGCAGCAGGTACAAGGGCGCCTGGTGCATCTTCCGCGGTCACCGGGGCGACTCCAGTGGCGGCCTCCGCAGGGGTGGTCTCCGGCTCAGGCGGCGCGCTGTTCAGCGCCCCAAAATCGTCCACCCGCTCGCCGCGCTCCGCCTAAGACAAAACGTACAAAAATTCAGCAAACACACGCACAAACCGCATCCAGCAAGCACCGAGTAAACGACAACGTTACCTGAGCCCTTGCAGCCTCGGCCCGCGCCCGGACCACCTCTCGACCGTATGAACCCCACATCCGGTCATAGAGGGCCCCGCCGGACTCCTTCACCACGGGGTCTTCGACCTCAAAGATATCTCGCCCAAAATCTTCATCCACCTGGTCGAGGGCCTCAAAGTGCCGGCAGCCTTCGCGAGAGAGCGCGTTCATCGCTGCCTCGCAGGTGACCAGGGAGGTGAACGACATCAACCCCGCCAAGACAGTGGGGAGCTCCTGCAGTTCCTCCTGCACCCACTCCAGACAGCGAAGTCCGGCCTCTCGCTCCGGCACCTCGAAGTCGCTCGTCCGCACACCCAGCTCGCGATATGAAGTCATGAGCTGCGAGCGCGTCCGTTCGGCCTCCGCTCGCGCCGCGGCCTCGGCCCCCTCCGCGCGGCTCTCGAAGGCAGCAAGCCGCCGCTGCAGCTCCCCGGCGAGCTCCTTGGCGACATTGCCCTCCGCCCGCGCCAGCCTGGCCTCCGCCTGCGCAGACTGCTCCTTGGCGATGGCTTCGTTGGCCTCCCTTCTCTCCTCCATCAGCTGGCGCCGGAGGTCTGCCTTCTCCTTCTCAAGGGCGGCCACCTTCTCCGCCAGCTTGCGGCACTTGCTGTCGGAGGCCGACTTCTCACGGACAGCGTCCGCGTGTTGCGTCCGAAGTCTCTCGACCTCGGCAGACAACGTCGCCGTAAGGGCCCCCGACGCAGTACGGCTGGTGAAGTCAGCCACCTGCAGAACACACATAAGGCCCGTGTTAAAAAAAAAAAAAAAGCTCGGCAGACCTGACTCAGCGCCTCCATTGCTCCTTTCAGCCGGCGGGTCGCCGCGTCCGCCTCGTCTCTGACCAACGCGAGGGCAGTCACCTCGCCTCCAGCGCCAAGGGTCTCTACCCCCGCCTTCGGCGCTGGCGCAGCCGTCGCGACCGCCGCGCCAGGCACAACTAGAGCGAGCGGGCCCTCGTCCAACCCTGCAACGCATCAACAGATTAAAAAAAAAAATGTGTATACATATAGACTCACCCCCAAGATAATCCTCCACATCAATCTCAGTGCCGAAGTCGGCAACGCGTTTGCCGGGCGGCGGTAGCGATCGGGCCGCCTTCGCAGCCTCCGCCACTCCGCTGGCGGACGGCACCACCTTCGACAGCTTGGGGCCTCCGGCGCCCACCGTCGCCTCCGGCGCCTTGCCAGGCGCGGAGGCACCCGCCTTCGCCGGCAATGGCGGCTTGCCTCCGCCGGAGGCCTCAGCCTTCGATGCTCCCCGCTGCCTTTTCGGCCGGGCTTCATGAACCCTCACGGTCGCCTGGCGTTTCCGCGCCGCCGCTTGGCGATCCTTGTCCATCACTGCCCACACAACATGACCGATATTTCGCCCATAAGGAAAAACTTTCCACCGACGAGCCATACGAGATGTAAAACAGTCCTCTTCATCCCAGGGGATAGGAATGTTTTTAGGCCAGCAACCCCCGGTAACCCTCAGCATCCGAGCCGAAGACTCCCGGAGCTCGGGCGAAGACATCCTCTCCCCCGGGGCCGCACACGTCCTCATTAACTCTCTAGCGAAACTATCAGACACCCCAAGCCCTCCCATCGCAGTACCTAATTTTCTCTTTTTCGAAGAGGTGGCGGCCGCCAGCGCAGGGTCGCCTCCGGCCTCCACCGCCGGTTTCTTCCCGCGGCGGTCTGCTTCGTCCTGACCAGGGTAGCCGTCGTACGGCAGTTGATTTAATTCAAAGACCCTGTTCAAGCGATCGTTTGACCCACGGATATCAAAACTGCGCTGGCCTTCCGTCTTCGGCACGTAGCGCCCCACGAGTCGCACCGCCAAGTCTTCTGCATCACGCACGAAGGCGGCCGGGTCACGGTTCCGCAAACTCAGTGCGAAGGCAGGACTTCGCACCTCCCTTCCTCCGTGAAAGGGCATCTGGCGAGGGCATACTTCGCCCAGCGCCCAGCCGTGCGCCAAGGGCCAGACCCCGTACGCCGCAAACTCTTCAACCAAATCACGCCCGCTGCTCTGACCGGCGGCATACCGAAGGGCCCCTTCGTCTGTATCCTCTTCTGCCACTTCGAAAGGCGGATACGCAGAGTAATAGTGAGAACACATTTCGGACACGGGGAGCCCTTGATGGCCTTCGACAGTAGCCTCAGCAACATAAAACCAAAACTCATTCCAACTGCCCCACTTATTGCGGGCGCACGGGACCAACTCCACTACTGGCATCGTGGTCTTGCCGGTCTTCGGCGTGAAAGTGCACGACCCGAACTGCGCAACTCTGCCCTCAACCACCCTTTTCTGCCAATGCAAGCAATAATTCTTCGCGAAAACTTCAACCGACGGCTGCCCGCCGTACGAAGTCGTCGCCCAGACATACTTCGCCAGCGCCACTATGGCGTTCGGCGTAAGCTGATGTATTTGAACACTGAATCTGCGCAGGACTTCGCTGACAAACCGGTGCGCAGGCAGGCGGAGTCCGGCGGCGAAGAACGCCTCGAAAACAACCAACTCGCCCTCCGGCTCGGGGACCTCCTCCGTCCCCGGAGCACGAGCGACTCCGCCGCCAAAGTAGCCCAACCGCTGCATATCTTCAATACGGCCTGACGTCATCCGTGACACACCGAATTCAACAGAGTCGCCGGCGCGCAACTCTTCCACCATCGCGTTACTCAACGTCTCCTCAGACGAGGCGGCGGCCGGCGGCGTGGCGGTGGCGGAAGAAGAAGAGGATGGCATGGCTACGTACCGTCGGCGGCGGCGGGCGGTTTGCTTCACTCGAGCCAGAACGACGGCGAGCAAAGGGAGCAGCGGAGGAAAAGGAGCAGCAAGACGGCGGGCGGCTAGGGTTTTACGGAGCGCGGAAAGCAGAATTCAAACAGCGCCGCCCCCGCCCCCTTTTATAGGCAGGGCGCGGCTCCTCGGGAAACCCACAACCCGACAGGCCGCGACGCTTCGGGAAACCCGCAATCCAACAGTACGCCGTCCATCAACGGTCACATCAAAAACCCCCGCGGAACCACTTCGAGCGAGGGCAGCGTCTCCGCCATCTAGCGACGTCTTCGGCACCAGGTGACTTTGTCGAACTGGTCCCTCGGAGGGCAAATGTTGGAGCGAAGGCAAAGACGCCACCCTTCGCTCGAGGCCTTCGCTGCAGCCGATGGTCCGCCGGAGGCAAAGCGGGCAGGGACACCCTTCGCAGGACTCGGCGCTTTGACGAAGGCCTGCGGCGACGACCTCACACGGCGCGGCCTCGTTCAGCCCCAAGGCCCACGTGTGATCCGGCCCATTGTAACGGGCCCCGCGTGGCCGCCTCTGTAGTACGGGCCTGACTTGTAAAGGCAAACTTGTAATTACAGCTTGTAACCCTGCTTTATGGGAATATTCCGGGGATAAACTAGGCGTCTGAGGGCACATGCGTCCTTAACACAAGACGCTGGGCACTCAGACACCTATAAATACCCCCGCACAGTGCCCGTGAGAGGCTAGATCAACAGAGCTATTGCCCCCGTGCACGTAACCCTGTTGTCGCCATTGTTCACCCCCGTTGGCCCACTTGCAGCAGAGAGCAAGTTCCAACAATCCTACGAATGTCTAATGAATGTTTGTATGAATGCAAAAAATGATATGCAAATGTATGCCAAGAACACACCCAAACTCTGCATCCCCTTAGGAACGACTTTGGAGTCTCTTCACCTTTTACTTAGGTGGTATTTCAGCTCTGCATCCCCTTAGGAACGACTTTGGAGCCAAGCTCTGCATCCCCTTAGGAACGACTTTGGAGCTTCTTCACCTTTGACTTAGGTGGCATTTAAGCTCTGCATCCCCTTAGGAATGACTTTGGAGCTTCTTCACCTTTGATTTAGATGGTATTTTAGCTCTGTATTCTCTTAGGAACGACTTTGGAGCTTCTTTACTTACTCTACGTCCCTTTAGGAACGGCTTTGTAGCTTCTTCACCTCTTAGGTGACATTTTAGCTTTGCGTCCCCCTAGGGACGACTTTAGAGCTTATCCATGACCTTTTGCACTCGATGGCGCGAATCCTGGTGTTATATTTTACATGTGGGGAATTTGGCCCTTGTATTGCAGAGGGCTAAACAAAAAATAAAAATTACAACCTACGGCCCCATTAAAAACCTTTTCCCTCGTGAAAGGAAAAGGGTACTAAAAGGGAAATAGTCTCAATATTTCCTATAATCGATTTTGGTGTTTGACGACCATCACAAACCTTGTGGACTAACCAGTTTGCCTAGTTGATCATTTAACAGGTGCATAAGTTCATCTACAACTATTCTAAATCGACTGTTCGGAATACCGTAGATTATTCCAGACAGGAGAAGCTTTTTGGAAAAACTCCTAAGCGTGGACCGTCCGGGCCCTTGCGGCGCACCGTCCGTGACATCAGGGTGACCCTCGGACAGGAACACTGCAAAAACACAAAGGTTACACTATGGACCGTCTGATGGAGAAGCGAGCACCGTTCAAGACCAAGCGCGGACCGTCCGACCTTAGGCACGGACCTTTCGGCCGATGAAAACCCAGAAAAACCCGAAGGTGATGGGTTCGGTAAATGTATTTTTAAGCGTCCTCGCGGACCGTCCGGGGTGCACGACTGGACCATCCACGACTACTTTATCTGACATCTCACGATACATTAAATGCTCTATAACCGTTGATATAGCCGTTATTGCTGTCCGTTACGATTTCAGCTGTTGATGTGTAGGGGCGGACCGTCCGGACCAGGGGCGCGGACCGTCCGCGGTCGGCAGGAAAGGAGCAATGACTAGGAAGTGGTTGGAGGCTATAATACAACCCCAACCACCTCCATTCACTTCACCCAAGCACTCCAATTCTTCACATTCAATACAAGAGCTAGCAATCCATTCCAAGACACAATCAAAGCTTCCAATCTCTCCAAGTTCCACAATTGAGACAAGTGATCATTAGTGATTAGTGACTTAAGAGAGAGTGATCCGTGTGTTATTTGTTGCTCTTGTTGCTTTGTTTTCGCAATTGTGCTTCCTTCATCTCTTTCTCAACCTTCTAAGTGAATTGTAAAGCTTGCAAGAGACACCTAATTGTGTGGTGATCCTTGCAGGGTATTAGTGACTCGTGAGATTAATAAGAAGCACTCAACCGGTCTAAGCGACCGATTGAGAGAGTGAAAGGGTTGAAATAGACCTGACCTTTGTGGCCTCCTCAATAGGGACTAGGTTCTTTGGAACCGAACCTCGGTAAAACAAATCATCATGTCTCCTTGTGTTGATTTCCATTTGATTTGTTTTCCCCTCTTTCCTCTCTCTAACGTTTCCTTGCAAGTATTGATTTGAGTTTGTTCCCATACGTCATCCGCACTCCTTGAGCAACTCCTAGCAAGAGAAACAATCTTTCGGACTTGAATTTAATTCTAATGCTAACCCCGACCTTTAGTGTGTGTTTAAGTTTATAAATTTCAGGTTTCGCCTATTCACCCCCTCTAGGCGACTTTCAATTGGTATCAGAGCTAGTGCTTCATTAAGAGTCTAACCAACTCGAAGTGATGTCTGGAGATCACGCCAAGAGGGAGATCATGACCGGCGAAAAGGCCGCAAGCTCGGGGAGGACTCTCTCAAGGGAGTCCGGCAACAAACACAAGGATGAATCCTCTTTATCCATCAAGTCGCATCGGAGAGGTGACAACAAGAAGATGAAGAAGGTGGTCTACTACGAGACCGACTCTTCGTCACCCTCCACATCAAGCTCCGAGTCATCCACTACTTCTAAGCGCCATGAGCGAAAGAAGTATAGTAAGATGCCCCTATGCTATCCTCGTATTTCAAAGCGCGCTCCATTAGTTTCTATACCCCTAGGCAAACCACCATATTTTTGATGGTGAAGATTATTGTATATGGAGGGATAAAATGAGGCACCATCTAATCTCACTCCACGAGAGCATTTGTGATATTGTTGAATTTGGAGCGCAGGCACCAAAGGTGGGGGACAAGGACTACGACTCGGATGAGGCCGCCCAAATTAGGCACTTTAACTCCCAAGCCACGTCTATACTCCTCGCCTTCTTGTGTTGAGAGGAGTATAACAAGGTGCAAGGGTTAAAGAACGCCAAAGAAATTTGGGATGTCCTCAAAATCGCGCACAAAGGGGATGAGGTGACCAAGATCACCAAACACGAAACGATCGAGGGAGAATTCGGTCGATTCGTCCTCAACAAAGGAGAAGAGCCGCAAGCCATGTACAACCGGCTCAAGACCATGGTGAACCAAGTGTGCAACCTCGGGAGCACCAAATGAGATGACCATGAGATGGTCAAGGTTATTCTTAGATCCCTCGTATTTCGCAATCCTACTCAAGTTCAATTAATACGCGCGGATCCTAGATATAAACTAATGTCTTCCGAGGAGGTTATTGGCAAGTTTGTGAGCTTTGAACTAATGATCAAAGACTCCAAACACATTGTCAACTTGGAGCAAGGCGCCACCTCCACACCCGAGGTACAACCCATTGCATTCAAAGCAATGGAAGAAGAGAAGAAGGAGTCGACATCAAGTAGGCTTCCAATCGACGCCTCCAAGCTCGACAACGAGGAAATGGCACTCATCATTAAGAGCTTCCACCAAATCCTCAAGCAAAGGAGGGGGAAGGACTACAAGCCCCGCTCCAAAGGGTGTGTTACCGATGTGGTAAGTTCGGTCACTTTATTGCTAAATGCCCAATTTCTAGTGAAAGTGACAGGGACGAAGACAAGAAAGGGAAGAAGAAGGAAAATAAGAGATACTACAAGAAGGGCGGCGATGCGCACGTATGCCGGGAATGGGACTCCGACGAGAGCTCCATCGACTCCTCCTCCGACGAGGACGCCGCCAACATCCTCGTCAACAAAGGCCTCCTCTTTCCCAACATCGGCCACAAATGTCTCATGGCTAAGGACGGCAAGAAGAAGAAGATACACTCTAGAGCCACCCCAAATATACAACATCTAGTGTAGAAGGTAGCTCTAGCGATAATGAATATGATTTACTTGCTCTTTTTGCCAACCTTAACATGGAACAAAAGAACAAATTAAATGAACTAATTGAGACCATTAACGAGATGGATGATCTCTTGGAATGCAAAGATGACTTGGTCGTTAAGGAAAATAAAAAAAATGTTAAATTGAAAAATGCTTATGCTCAGGAATTAGAAAAATGTGAAAACTTATCTAAGGAGCTTAGCATTTGTCAGGATTTAATTTCAAGTCTTAGAACTGAGAATGCTAGTTTAGTTTCTATGGTTGAAAAATTGAATGTTTGCAATGACTCGATTTCCTGTCTTAGAGATGAGAATGTTAAATTAAATGCTAAGATAGAAGAATTGAATGCTTGCAAACCCTCTACATCTACTGTTGATCATGTTTCCGTTTGTACTAGATGTAGAGATATAAATGTTGAAGCTATTGATGATCACCTTGCCATGATTAAAAAACAAAATGATTACATACCTACATTAAATGCAAAAATTGCTGAGCATGAACTAGAAAATGAAAAATTTAAATTTGCTCGTAGTATGCTTTATAATGGGAGACGCCCTGGCATTAAGGATGACATTGGGTTCCAACAAGGGAGCCAAAGCAATGTCAAACTTAATGCCTCTAAAAGATTATCCAATTTTGTTAAGGGCAAAGCTCCCATGGTTCAAGATAGTGAGGGTTACATTATATATCCTACAAACTATCCCGAACACAAAATTAGGAAGATTCATGCTAGAAAACCTCACAATGTTTCTCATCATGCATTCATGTATAAAAATGAGGCTTCTTGCTCTAGGCATACCACTCATATTAAATTGCCTAAAAAGAAAACTCATGCTGCATCAAATGAGCATAACATTTCATTTAAAACTTTTGATGTTTCCTATGTGCTTACTAACAAATCAGGCAAAGTAGTTGCCAAATATGTTGGGGGCAAACACAAGAGTTCAAAGACTTGTGTTTGGGTACCCAAGGTGCTTGTTTCTAACGTCAAAGGACCCAAGACTATTTGGGTACCTAAGAGCAAGGCATAAAATTGTTTTGTAGGTTTATGCATCCGGTGGTTCAAGTTGGATAATCGATAGCGGGTGCACAAACCACATGATAGGGGAGACGAGAATGTTCTCCTCCTATGAGAAAAACGAAGATCCCCAAAGAGCTATCACATTTAGGGATGAAAATCAAGGTTTGGTCAAAGGTTTGGGTAAAATAGCTATATCTCCTAACCATTCTATTTCCAATGTTTTCTTGTAGATTCTCTAGATTACAATTTGCTTTCTGTTTCTCAGTTATGCAAAATGGGTTACAACTGCCTTTTTATTGATATAGGTGTTACTGTCTTTAGAAGAAGTGATGATTCAATAGGTTTTAAAGGAGTGCTAGAGGGTCAGCTATACTTAGTTGATTTTAATCAAGCTGAACTAGACACTTGCTTAATTGCTAAGACTAACATGGGTTGGCTCTGGCATCGCCGACTAGCCCATGTTGGAATGAAGAATCTTCATAAACTTCTAAAGGGAGAACACATTTTAGGACTAACCAATGTTCATTTTGAGAAAGACAGGGTTTGTAGCGCATGTCAAGCAGGAAAGCAAGTTGGCGCTCATCATCCACACAAGAATATAATGCCGACTGATAGGCCGCTTGAGCTACTCCACATGGATCTATTCGGCCCAATCGCTTACATAAGCATCGGCGGGAGTAAGTACTGTCTTGTTATTGTGGATGATTTTTCTCACTTCACTTGGGTATTCTTTTTGCAGGAAAAATCTCAAACGCAAGATACATTAAAAGGATTCTTGAGACGGGCTCAAAATGAATTTGGTTTAAGGATCAAAAAGATAAGAAGCGATATTGGGATGGAGTTCAAGAATTCTCAAATAGAAGGATTTCTTGAGGATGAGGGCATCAAGCATGAGTTCTCTTCTCCCTACACACCTCAACACAATGGTGTAGTGGAGAGGAAGAATAGAACTCTACTGGACATGGCAAGAACCATGCTTGATGAGTACATGACACCGGACCGGTTATGGGCGGAGGCGATTAACACCGCCTGCTACTCCATCAACCGGTTATATCTTCACCGAATCCTCAAGAAGACATCATACGAACTCCTCACTGGTAAAAAAGCCCAATGTTTCATATTTTAGAGTCTTTGGAAGCAAATGTTTTATTCTTATTAAAAGAGGTAGAAAATCTAAATTTGCTCCTAAGGTCGTAGAAGGCTTTTACTTGGTTATGACTCAAACACAAGGGCATATAGAGTCTTCAACAAATCCACTGGATTAGTTGAAGTTTCTTGTGACATTGTGTTTGATAAAACTAATGGCTCCCAAGTGGAGCAAGTTGATCTTGACGAGCTAGATGATGAAGAGGCTCCATGTGTCGCGCTAAGGAACATGTCCATTGGGGATGTGTGTCCTAAGGAATCCAAATAGCCTCCACAAGCACAAGATCAAACATCATCTTCCAACCAAGCATCTCCACCTACCCAAGACAGGGATCAGGCTCAAGATGATGATAATAAAGATAAAGAGGATGAGCCACCTCAAGAGGAGGACAATAATCAAGGGGGAGATGAAGAGAATGAAGAAAAGGAAGATGATCAAGAAATTCAGGGTCAAAGACCGCCACACCCAAGAGTCCACCAAGCAATTCAACGAGATCACTCTGTCAACTCCATCCTTGGTGACATTCATAAAGGGGTAACCACTAGATCTCAAGTTGCACATTTCTGTGAGCATTACTCTTTTGTTTCCTCTATTGAGCCATACAGTATAGATGATGCATTAAGAGATCCGGATTGGGTGCTGGCAATGCAAGAGGAGCTCAACAACTTCACGAGGAATGAGGTATGGCATTTAGTTCCATGTCCTAATCAAAATGTTGTAGGTACCAAATGGGTATTCCACAACAAGCAAGATGAGCATGGTGTGGTGACAAGGAACAAAGCCCGACTTGTAGCCAAAGGGTATTCACAAGTCGAAGGTTTGGATTTTGATGAAACTTATGCACCCGTAGCTAGGCTTGAGTCAATTCATATATTACTTGCCTATGCTACTTACCATGGCTTTAAGCTTTATCAAATGGACGTGAAAAGTGCCTTCATCAATGGACCAATCAAGGAAGAGGTCTATGTTGAGCAACCTCCCGACTTTGAAGATAGTGAGTACCCTAACCATGTTTACAAACTCTCAAAGGTGCTTTATGGGCTCAAGCAAGCCCCAAAAGCATGGTATGAATGCCTGCAAGATTTTCTAATCACTAATGGCTTCAAAGTCGGAAAAACCGATCCTACACTATTTACTAAACTGTTGCAAAAGATTTTTTCGTATGCCAAATTTATGTTGATGATATTATATTTGGGTCTACTAACAAATCAACTTGTGAAGAGTTTAGTAGGATCATGATTCAAAAATTCGAGATGTCTATGATGGGGGAGTTGGAGTATTTCCTAGGATTTCAAATCAAGCAACTCCAAGATGTCACCTTCATCAGCCAAACAAAGTACATTCAATACATACTTAAGAAGTTTGGGATGAAGGATGGCAAACCCATCAAGACACCCATGGGAACAAATGGGCATCTCGACCTCGACACGGGAGGTAAATCCGTAGATCAAAAGGTATACTGGTCGATGATAGGATCTTTACTCTACTTATGTGCATCTCGACCGAATATTATGCTTTCTGTATGCATGTGTGCAAGGTTCCAAGCCGATCCTAAGGAAGTTCACCTTAGGGCCGTGAAGAGAATCATGAGATATTTAGTTTACACTCCTAAGTTTGGGCTATGATACCCCAAGGGATCCACTTTTGATTTAATAGGATATTCCGATGCCGATTGGGTAGGTTGTAAAATTGATAGGAAGAGCACATCAGGGACTTGTCAGTTTTTGGGAAGATCCTGGTGTCATGGGCTTCAAAGAAACAAAACTCCATTGCTCTTTCCACCGTCGAAGTCGAGTATATTGCCGCAGGACATTGTTGTGCGCAATTACTTTGGATGAGGCAAACCCTAAGGGACTATGGCTACAAATTGGGCAAAGTCCCTCTCCTATGTGATAATGAGAGTGCAATCCGCATGGCGGATAATCCCGTTGAACATAGCCGCACTAAGCTCATAGACATTCAGTATCACTTTTTGAGGGATCACCAACAAAGGGGGGGTATCGAAATAGCTTATGTAAACACCAAGAATCAATTAGCCGATATCTTTACCAAGCCATTAGATGAGAAAACCTTTAGCAAACTTAGGAATGAGCTAAATATACTTGATTCTTAGAATTTTGAATGAAACATTGCACACATAGCTCTTTTATATACCTTTGATCATATCTCTTTCATTTGGTACATACACATATTTCTTATTCATCTTGTGCCAAGACTACGACTAATGTGTTTCCAAGTGTATTTCTATACTAAGTCGTAGATTGAAAGGGAAATGGAGTATTCGATGAAGAAAAGGCTTCCACTCAGCTCTAACCGGTATCATTTTATCCTTCGTCGCTACTCCGCTCACTCCAAATTGGTATAATTCTTCACTCTTATTTACTTGTACCAATGGGGAGAACGTAAAAAGGGCTCTCAACGTCTCTGTTTTTGGCGATTAATGTCAAAGGGGGTGAGAATATTAAGCCCGAAGCAAAAGGACCGCACCACCATAATTTCAAAAAAAATCGAAATAAAGCTTTAATTGATATTTGGCAATTTCTCAATTGATATCCATGTTTCACTTGTCTTGAGAAAGCAAAATTTCAATTGTTATCTAAATAATGAAAATCTCTTCAATTTGTTTCTTTCAAAATTAGTATCTATTTCAAAACCCTCTTGAAAGCTAAAAGGAGAATTTCATTCAGGGGGTTTTATTTAGTCAAAGGAAAAGCATTTGAAACAGGGGGAGAAATTTCAAAATCTTGAAAATGCTTCTTGCAATCTTATTCATATACCTTTGACTACTTGCAAAAGACTTTGACAAGATTTTCCAAAAGGATTTGCAAAAACAAAACAAGTGGTGCGAATGTGGTCCAAAATGTTAAAGAAAAGAAAAGCAATCCATTCATATCTAGTAAGATTATCAATTGGTTTAATTCCAAGTAACCCATGCACTTACCATTCGCAAACTAGTTCATTTCTGCACTTTATACATTTGCTTTGGTTTGTGTTGGCATCAATCACCAAAAAGGGGGAGATTGAAAGGGAAATAGGGTTAACCTTTTCCTATAATTAATTTTGGTGGTTGATCGTCAACACAAACATATGGACTAACTAGTTTGTTCTAGAACTCATGTATTACAGATGCATAAGGTTCAACACAAACCAATAAATATTCAAGTTAGAGACCCAATTCAAAAGGAGCAAAAAGGACTTGAGAGTGTTGTGGTCTGACGCACCGGACTGTCCGGTGTGCCACCGGACAGTGTCCGGTGCACCAGGACTGTACAGGTTTCAACCAGCCACTCTCAGGAAAACACAGGCGCGCTCCACTATAATTCATTGAACTGTCCGGTGTGCCAGCGGGCAACGGCTATCCAGCGCGCAACGGTCGACTCTGACAGTGTGAACAGTGGAACACAGTACGCGGCAGAAGTCAGAGCAACGAAGTCAGAGGGGCACCAGACTGTCCGGTGTGGCACTGGACTGTCTGGTGCCGCAAGAGGACAAAGCCCCAACGGTCGACCGAGCTCCGAACCCTAATAGTTGGGTGACGTGGCGGCGCACCGGACAGCCTACAGTGCCTGTCCGGTGGCGCACCAGACTGTCTGGTGCGCCCATCGCCAGCAGCCTCCCCAACGGCTACTTTGGTGGTTGAGGGCTATAAATACCCCCCCAACCACCACAACTCCAAGCATCCAAGATTTCTGAACATCACATTCAATACAAGAGCTCTAGCCACAATTCAAAAGATCAAAGCCTCTCCAAGTCCCCAATTCACCTCAAATTCTTAGTGACTTGTGAGAGAGTGATTTCGTGTTCTTTTGAACTCTTGCCTCTTGGATTGCCTTTCTTCTTTCTCATTCTTGTTCTCAAGTGACTTGTAATCAAAGCAAGAGACACCTAAGAGTGTGGTGGTCCTTGCGGGGTCTTAGCGACCCGATTGATTAAGGGAAAGGCTCATTCGGTCTAAGTGACCGTTTGAGAGAGGAAAGGATTGGAATAGACCCGGTCTTTGTGACCTCCTCAACGGGGACTAGGTTCTTTGGAACCGAACCCCGATAAAACAAATCACTGTGTTCATTCGCTTGATTTCCATTTGATTTGTTTTCCCCTCTCTCTCGGACTTGATTTTAGTTCTAACGCTAACCCCGACTTGTAGTGTGTGTTTAAAGTTGTAAATTTCAGATTACGCCTATTCACCCTCCCTTTAGGCGACTTTCAAATTGCTTCGTCACCGAACAAAAGTTTGAACGGGGTAAATCCTGTTAACCTTGACACAACAGTGTTGTGGTTCCACTCCACTTTTATTAATTCGTCTGGCCACTTTCCTTTAGGCTGATTGAAGATTGACTTCATTATTCCTGTTATTATGATTCCATTAGCTCTTTCTACCAATCCATTTGACTCTGGATGCCTTACTGATGCAAAGTGTATTTTTGTAACAATCTGGCTACATAAGGTTTTGAATGTTTCAGCATCAAACTGAGTTCCGTTATCAACTGTTATAGCCTTCGGCACACCGAAGCGAAAACAATACTCTGCTAAAAGAACTTTTGGACCGTGGCCGAAGTTATTGTAGCCAAGGGCTTTGCCTCAATCCATTTAGAAAAATATTCTACTGCCACTACAACATATTTCAAGTTGCCTTGTGCTGATGGTAGTGGACCTAACAAATCTAGGCCCCATCTTTGCAAAGGCCAGGTTGGCTGTATTAGTTGGGTTAAAGATGAAGGTTGCTTCTGGTCTCAGGCACATCTTTGGCAATTGTCACATTTTTGGACTAAATCTGCTGCATCCGAAGCTGCCTTTGGCTAGAAAAAACCTTGTCTAAAAACTTCCCCAGCAGAGGCCTAGACCCAATGTGGGCTCCACATAACCCCACATGTATCTCCTTCACTAATTCTTGACCTTCAGTTCTAGATAAGCACTTGAGCAATGGAGAGCAAACTTTGTGCTTGTATAATTCCCCTTCTATGATTACATATGGCCTTGTCCTTGCTTCCATTCTTTTATTATAAACTTCATCATCCGAAAGACAGTTGCCTTAGAGGAAAGATACAATCTCAGTCCTCCAATCTTCACTATGTACTGGTGAAATTGTGAGCACCACTCTTTCCATGAGCTCGACTGAAGGTGCCTTTATTGTTTTAAAAAATACTTCTGAAGGTAGTGGGAGCCCATGTGCCGCTGATTTGGCTAACAAGTCTGCATGTTCATTTTCTCCCCTTGGGATATTCTTTACAGAGAAACCTTCAAAAGAGGTCTCCAACCTTCGGACTGCATCTAGGTACTTTTCAAGCTTTGGGTCTCTTGCCTTACTGCTTTTGTCCACATGACCCGAGATAACTTGTGAATCAGTCTTGAGGATCGTCCTTCTTATACCCATTGCCTTAAGGTTCCGAAGCCCCAAGAGAAGAGCTTCATGCTATGCAATATTATTTGTGTAGCTGAAGTCTAATTTTACTGCATAACAGGTTCTGACTTTGGATGGTGCAACTAGAACGATAGCTGCCCCTGCGCTGAAGGTCCCCTAAGACCCATCACAAAATATCGTCCAAGCTTCATCAGCGTTTATTCTTTCTTCATCCTGAGCCCCTGGCGTCCAATCAGCAATGAAGTCTGCTAACGCCTGATACTGGATCGAAGATATATGAACATAATCAATGGTAAATTCGTTGAGTTCTGTAGCCCATTTACCGACCCTTCCTGTAGCTTCTCTGTTCCTCATTATATCCTTCAGGGGTTGTGATGAAGGCACTATTATGTGGTATGCTTGGAAGTAATATTGAAGCTTCCTGGAGGCCATCAATACAGCATACAGTACCTTCTCCAACTCTGTGTAATTCTTCTTTGGTGGACTGAGTACTTCAGAGGTGAAGTATACTGGTGCTTGCTTTTTTACTTGGCCATCTTGTTTCTCTTGTACAAGCTCTGCACTAACCGCAGCATGGGAAGCAGCCACATATAGAAATAATAGGGTTCCTAATGAAGGTGGAGTTAGAGTTACTAGATCTATCAAATACTGTTTCAGCTCTTCGAAGGCTTTCTGCTGAGCTGGACCCCATTGAAAGACTTCGGCTGTCTTCAATACTTCAAAAAAGGCAGATTCCTTTCTGCTGATCTGGAGATAAATCTGTTCAATGATGCCAGCCTTCCTGCTAACCTCTTAGCTCTCTTTCTCGAATTTGGTGGTTCCATCTGAAGGATAGCTTCGATTTTGCTTGGGTTAGCTTCAATACCCTTTGTTGATACCAAGCAGCCAAGGAACTTGCCCTTCTTCAATCCAAAGACGCATTTTTCTGGATTTAACTTGAGACCAGCCCGTCTGAAGTTGGCAAATGTCTCTTGCAAATCAGCAATATGGTTCTCTTGTTTCATGCTCTTTACTATGATATCATCGACATATGTTAGCACATTTCTGCCAATTTGGGAGTGAAGAACTCTGGCAGTCATTCTGCTGAAGCTTCCTCCAGCATTCTTGAGCCCCTCAGGCATCCGAAGATAACAATAGGTGCCACTAGGAGTTATAAAACTTGTCTTCGGCTCATTGTCCTTTTCATCCAGATTTGATGATAGCCTGAGTAGCAATCCAATAAGCTCATGAGTTCCGAAGTGGCTGCTGCATCCACTAGGGCATCTATTCTTGGCAATGGGAATTCATCCTTCGGACATGCCTTGTTGAGATCTGTAAAGTCAATACACATTCTCCATTTTTCGTTAGCTTTCTTTACCATGACGGTATTAGCCAGCCACTCTAGGTATGTTACTTCTCTGATAACGCCAGCACTTAGAAGTCTTTTCACTTCATTTCATGCACCTTTGGCTTTATCATCGAACGTTTTCCGAAGCCTCTGCTTTCTTGGTCTGAAGGATGGGTCCACATTGAGTGAGTGCTCAGTAATATCTCTATTGACACCACAGAGATCATTGGCTGTCCAAGCAAAAAACATCTTTGTTGTTAAACAAAAATCTTAGCAAGGTCTTTTCTTGTTCCTCAGATAGTTGAGATCCCAACATCACTTTTTGCTCAGCTATGTCTTCACACAAAAGCATAAGCTTTGGTTGATCTGCTGAAGCAGCCTTTTCTCTTTTATGCTTATATTGCTGATAAACTTCGGCTTCATCTATATTATGGATGGCCTTCGAATCCGTCCAACTTCCTTTGGCTCTCCTGGCAGCTTCTTGACTCCTATGTACAGCAATGGACCCTTGTTCCGAAGGTATTTTCATGCAAAGGTATGCTGGGTGAGTATTGCTTCGAAGGCATTGAGCGTCCCTCGACCAATGATTGCATTGTATGGATACTCCATATCAACAGTGTCAAAGACAACCTGTTATGTCCTTGTGTTGTGAACGTAGCCAAAGGTGACCAGCATGGTTATCTTGCCGAGTGCCACAATCTGCCTTCCTCCAAAACCACAAAGAGGGTGTGTTGCATCATGTATCTTGTCATCCGGCTCTTGCATTTGTTTGAAAGGCTTCGCGAAAATGATATCCGCTGCACTGTCTGTGTCCACCAGGACATTATGGACCAGAAATCCCTTGATAACACAAGATATGACCATTGCATCAATGTGGGGATAATCCTTGAGCTAAAGATCCTCCTAGGAGAAGGTGATTGGTATGTGAGACCATTTGGACTTGATGAAGGGTCCTTGTACTCCAACATGTTGTACCCTTCTCTGTGCTTCTTTCTTCTACCTCTTGTTGGCTGGCTCAGAACTTGAGCAGCCAGTGATTGGGAGCACCAGATTCGTGGCCGAAGGTGGCACAACTTGGTTAATTTGCGAAGCCATCGTTGTAGTTGTGGAAGTGAGTTCACCGGAGGTGGGCACCAATGTTGGTCACTTGTTCTTAAATGCTATAAATCAAGAACAAGGCAACACAATTGTTAATGGTTAAAGACTTTCGTCCTTTGAAGCATTATTTCCTCTCGGATATAATGATCTTCAGACGAAGGTCATGAAGAACACACCTTCATCATTTTATCATATAAACATGAATGTAAATAGGAAAGTGAAAGAATACAGAAGAATGAAGATAGTAATTATTATGTATCAATAACTCATTCATTATTATATTTCATAAACATGAATAAGAATTAACAATATTCATATTACATTGGTACCTTCGGCTTGCCAAAAGGTGAGAGAATGGGAATGGCGCGAGAGTGATTATCATCCAGCGTGAACAATACAGGGGTACTGTTCATCTATTTATAGGCATGAGACGCAGCCTGGGTAAAATTACATCTGTGCCCTTGAACACTTGTTTACAAGTAACTAAAACCAATAAGGCATAATTAGTCCTTTTTCCTTCTTCGCTTGGTCTAGGCTGAAGCTATTAAGCTTCAACATTTTGCACTGTTGTCTCTTCTCAAAGTCTTCGTCTTGAGGAGCTAAATTTAGGCTGAAGGTGGCTTCGGCGATCCTTTGTATCATTTTGCCGAAGGTGTTTTTTCTTGAAGACCTTCGGCAGAGAAGAAGACCCCTAACACCATTGAAGGTCGTCCAGTCAAGAAGTTGTCTTAGGCAAAGATGGAAGAACGACGTCGGTTGGGCCTCTGCTACAACTGCAACGATAAGTTCAGTCGTGAACATAATAAAGTTTGCCCTGACTATTCTTACTGGATCTAGATGACGCCAAAGATGAGGACAACTGCACAGAGCCCGATCCACAAGAAGAAGCACCGCTCATTTCCCTCCATGCCATAGTCGGCGTTCACTCCTCGACCACCATGAAGGTCCGCACGACCATGCGCAGTTTTGTCCTCTACTCCTTGCTCGACTCTGGGTCCACGCACAACTTCATCACTAAAGAGAGCGCGTGTAACACCCCTGGTGTTACGAGAACTAAAACTTAGCATGACGTCATGTGCACTGGCATCATTGTGTTTGATACACTAGAATGTGTTCGCTAGAATAAAAAACAATCTAAGCGAGATGTTGTGATTAGTAGAGAGTAGAAAACCTAGTTTGAAAAACTCTAGTTTTGACCCCCAAAGCGGAATTTGTGATCTGGCAATATTTTGCCAAAAGTCAAAATAGCAAAGTTATCAAGTTCTCCCAATAAAACAACTTTCATGTGTAAAGATTTCCAAGTTTTATAGGAAAAGGTGAAGAAAAACTCAAAACTAAGTTTTTGACCTAAGGCTGGAATTATGAAAATCTTATCAATTAGCTATTTTTGGACGTTTATAACTTTTGATCTATGGACAGTTTGAAGATGATTACTGTAGCAAGTATGTAGAGCTACACTAGGTGTACAAGCTTGGTTAAATTAATCAACCCTAAAACCATATGGAACTGTTTGCAAAACCTACTCAAAGATGGAATGGTTAGTTCTGAAATTCAGACTTAAAGAAATCTCGGCCCTGTAGTTTTTGCAGTGTGAAGCAACTTTGGAAACGTGTTAGTGGCTAATCCATACATTTATGGAGTAAGGGTACTATAGCAAAGTGAAAGACCACATGCTGGTAGGGTACCTAATCTTAGATGACCCCGTGAGCTCGTTCATGAAGTAGATTAGATACTGAACTATTTGTACATGCCCTTCTTCTATCTGTTTGACCACCAACTAGGTTCTTACCACGTGAGTCATACATGAAATGTACAACAACAAATCTTCAGCTGGCTGATCATAGTGGCTTGGTTTGAGAACTGGGGGTTGTCAGGAACTTCTTGAGTGCTTCAAATGCTTCCTGCACCTTTGGAGTCCACTGGAATCTGTCCACCTTCTTGAGTAATCTGTAGAATGGCATTCCCCTTTCACCGAGTCGGGAGATGAAATGGCTCAAGGCGGCCTTGGATCCTATAAGATTCTGGACTTTCTTCTGTGACCTTGGAGGTTTGAAAGGGAAATGGGGTCAAACATTTTCCTAAATGATTTTGGTGGTTGAAATGCCCAACACAAATAATTGGACTAACTAGTTTGCTCTAGATTATAAGTTCTACAGGTGCCAAAGATTCAACACAAACCAATAAAAAGTCCAAGAAAGGGTTCAAAAGAAAGGAGTAAAAGAAACCGAAGGCAGCCCTGGTCTGGCGCACTGGACTGTCCGGTGCACCACCGGACAGTGTTCGGTGCACCAGGGTGAACTCACTCGAACTGCTCAGCTTCGGGTTTCTAGAATTGCCACTCCGCTATAATTCACCGGACTGTCCGGTGTGCCATGCGGAACAATGGCTAACAGCGCCAATGGTCATCTGCAAAAGTGAACAGTGCGTGGACAGCGCGTGCAGAGTCAGAGCAGGCGCCAGAAGGTGCACCGGACAGTGAACAGTGACTGTCCGATGGCCCCACTTGTCAGAGCTCCAACGGTCGAACCCTAACGGTTGGGTGACGTGGCTGGCGCACCGGACTGTCCGGTGCGCCCTTCGACAGCAGCCTTCCCCAACGGCCACTTTGGTGGTTGGGGCTATAAATACCCCCAACCACCACACTTCAAGGCATCCAAGTTTTCAGCCAACACACTCAATACACGAGCTAGTGCATTCAATACAAGACACAAATAGATTGAATCAAAACCTCTCCAAGTCCCAATTCCACTCAAAGCAATTAGTGACTAGAAGAGAGAGTTTTGTCATGTTCTTTTGAGCTCTTGCGCTTGGATCGCTTTTCTTCTTCCTCATTTCTTGTTGCCAAGACATTTGTAATCAAAGCAAGAGACACTAATTGTGTGGTGGTCCTTGTGGGGACTAAGTGTCCCAATTGATTGAGAAGAGAAGCTCACTCGGTCTAGGTGACCGTTTGAGAGAGGGAAAGGGTTGAAAGAGACCCGGTCTTTGTGACCACCTCAACAGGGAGTAGGTTTGCAAGAACCGAACCTCGGTAAAACAAATCACCGTGTCATCCGCCTTATTTGCTTGTGATTTGTTTTCGCCCTCTCTTTCGGACTCGACCTTATTTCTAACGCTAACCCCGACTTGTAGTTGTGCTTAAAGTTTATAAATTTTAGATTTGCCTACTCACCCCCTCTAGGCGACTTTCAATTGGTATCGGAGCCCGGTACTTCATTAGAGCCTAACCGCTCGAAGTGATGTCGGGAGCTCACGCCAAGAAGGAGATGGTGACCGGTGAGAAGCCTGCCACAAGCCACGAGAAAGCTCCATCGGGGGAGTCCGGCAACAAGAAGAGGGAGGAATCACCTCCTCGTGTCAAGTCGCACCGGAGTGGCGACAAGAAGAAGAAAATGAAGAAAGTGGTCTACTACGAGACCGATTCTTCGTCGCCTTCCACTTCCGGCTCCGACACGTCGTCCATCACTTCTAAGCGCCATGAGCGCAAGAAGTTTAGTAAGATCCCCCTACGCTACCCTCGCATTTCTAAACATACTCCTTTACTTTCTGTTCCATTAGGCAAACCACCGGCTTTTAACGGTGAAGATTATTCTAGGTGGAGTGAAATGATGAAATATCACCTAACCTCACTCCACACAAGCATATGGGACATTGTTGAATTTGGAGCACAGGTACCATTCGTGGGGGATGAAGATTATGATGCAGACGAAGTCACCCAAATCCAACACTTCAATTCCCAAGCAACTACTATACTCCTCACCTCTCTAAGTTGAGAGGAGTATAATAAGGCGCAAGGGTTGAAAAGTGCCAAAGAGATTTGGGACGTACTAAAAACCGCGCACGAAGGAGACGAGGTGACCAAGATGGAAATGATCGAGGGGGAGCTCGGTCGGTTCATGCTCAACCAAGGAGAGGAGCCACAAGCCATGTACAACCGGCTCAAGACCTTGGTGAACCAAGTGCACAACCACGGGAGCACAAGATGGGATGACCATGAAATGGTCAAGGTTATTCTTAGATCACTTGTTTTTCTTAACCCTACTCAAGTTCAATTAATTCGTGGTGATCCTAGATATAAGCTAATGTCTCCGGAGGAAGTGATAGGAAAGTTTGTGAGCTTTGAGTTAATGATCAAAGGCTCCAAACAAATCATCGAGCGAGGCGCCACCTCCACACCCGAGGTGCAACCCGTCGCCTTCAAAGCGACGGAGGAGAAGAAAGAAGAGTCTACATCAAGTAGGCTCCCCATCGACGCCTCCAAGCTCAACAACGAGGAGATGACGCTCATCATCAAGAGCTTTCACCAAATCCTCAAGCAAAGGAAGGGGAGAGACGACAAATCCCGTTCCAAGAAGGTTTGCTACAAGTGTGGTAAGCCCGGTCACTTTATAGCAAAATGTCCTATTTCTAGTGATAGTGACAGGGGCGACGACAAGAGAGGGAAGAAGAAGGAGAAGAAGAGATACTACAAGAAGAAGGGCAGTGATGCCCATGTTTGCCGGGAGTGGGACTCCGATGAGAGCTCCACCGACTCCTCCTCCGACGAGGACGCCACCAACATCGCCGTCAACAAGGGTCTCCTCTTCCCCAACGTCGACCACAAGTGCCTCATGGCAAAGGACGACAAAAAGAAGGTAAAATCTAGAGCCTCCACTAAATATGCAACATCTAGTGATGAGGAAAACTCTAGTGATGATGAAGATAATTTGCTTGCCCTTTTTGCCAACCTAAACATGCAACAAAAGGAAAAAATTAAATGAATTAATAGGTGCTATTCATGAGAAGGATGAACTCTTGGATAGCCAAGAGGACTTCCTTATTAAGGAAAACAAGAAGCATGTTAAGGTTAAAAATGCTTATGCTCAGGAGATAGAAAAATGTGAAAAATTAACTAGTGAGCTAAGCACTTGCCATGATACTATTTCCAACCTTAGATGTGAAAATGCTAAATTAATTGCTAAGGTTGAGAAGTTAGATGTTTGTGATGATTCAATTGTTAGTCTTAGAAATGATAATGCTAGTTTGATTACTAAGATTGACAAGTTGAATGCATCACTCTCTAGCCTTAAAATTGAGAATGAAAAATTAATTGCTAAGGTTGAAGATTTAAATGTTTGCAATATTTCTATTTCCAATCTTAGAGATGAGAATGCTATTTTACATGCTAAGATTGATGAATTAAATGCTTGCAAACCCCCTACATCCATCGTTGCTCATGTTTCTATTTGTACTAGATGTAGAGATGTTAATGTTGATGCTATTCATGATCACCTAGCCTTAATTAAACAACAAAAATGATCACATAGCACAACTAACTAGCAAAATTAATGAGCATGAAATAGAAAATGAAAAATTTAAATTTTCTAGAAGTATGCTTTATAGTGGGAGACGCCGTGGCATTAAGGATGGCATTGGCTTCCAAAAGGGAGACAATGTCAAGCTTAATGTCCCTAAGAAATTGATGAGGACATCAACACCAACACAAGTACATCTACACCAGCAGCACCTTCTCCAGCCCAGGCACCATCTTTTCCAGTCCAGGCGCCACCCCTTCCACCTAGGCCAGTGACTTGAGCCCATGCAAGAGAATTGAATTTCATCATGCTGTTAAAGAACGAAGGCCCAGAAGATTAGAAGATGGCCCAACAGGAAGGCCAGGATGGGGCGCCTACGGGAGTCGTGAACAGTAAACACGATACTGTAGCGCGCCGTGAACAGTAACCACGATATTGTAGCGCGTAGTGAACAGTAACCGCGGTACTGTAGCGTCGGCCCTACTGTTCACGCCTTTCCTTCCCTAGGGTTGCGTCTCCTCTATTTAGTTAGAGTCTTGTTTCATTTAGAACTCAAGTTTTGTTTTACGTTAGCTTTAGCTACTCCCGAACACGCACAAATCAGCGCTGTCTTCGTGTATTCAGAACTCCACCCTCGAGTAATAGATTAGATTGCTCGCATCTTTTTCTTGTTCGTTCTTCGATTGCGCATAGGAAACGATCTTCGTGATCAGGCCGATCTCGCATCAGCAAGGTCGGTAACCACAGGGAGTTGGTTCAGCGATTGCATTGGCGCCTCGGGCTTGCTCGTCGTAGTCGGATCGCAAGGGTCATCTTCCGCCAAATCGGAATTATCTCCACTCGCCGAAAGATCGGGCACCTCAGCTATATCAAGTGGTATCAGATTTCTAGGTTGATCGGTGAGTTTATTGAGTGTTTTTTTTTCTCCTACAGTCCACAAAACCACATAAAAATTCAGGTTAGACCTTATCCCAGCACCCTTTTGAGCCTCACACCTTCTTTTAATAATCTGCATTGTTGAATTTATGCGCTTTTGCGTCATTTGTTGCTGGTCGCATTGTGTTTTTTCTCACCATCCTTCTTTCTTCCACCATTCAAACCCTAGCGCACTGCCACCATCTCCCATTTGATCACGCCACAAACCGAGTCAACACCGCTTCCTTGTTTTTCTCCTTCGGTTACGTCAAAAAACAGAAACAAAAAAAAGAAAAGAAAAAAAGAAAACGAAAAAGAAAGGATAGAACCAGAGAACAAACAAAAAAAAGAAAGGAACTTGTTGACTCATCTCGGTCGTTTTAAATAACTTGAGGTACCTTCCTTAAATCGGGCATAACTTTTCACTCGGTTGTCCAAAATATCTGAAATTTTTACAGGAGCTCGTTGATACCATTCTGAGGCCAGCGTTTCGTTAAAATTGTCAAAAAAATTCAGGAAAATAAAGAAAAAAATTCGTCAAAGTTCTTGCACGCTTTTCAGAGAACTTGCTCTTTTTCTGTAGACCACATCTGATCTCTGTTTTAGGTGAAACTTGGTGTAGCTCCTATTTTGTTGCTTCTTGTGCTGAGAAAAATATCAAAAAAATCATACAAAAAAAGAAAAACAAAATCACCTGTGATTCCTACTAGTGCCTTTTTGACCTCGCTAGTACAATATTTACGGTACTGCCATTCTGCTAGTTCCATCCATCCTTTGCACTTGTGGCCAGCAATATAGTTTCGTGTTTTGCACTATAATTCAACTTTGCATTATTTTTTGATCGTGCTAATCCTTGACTTGAGTGCAGCCTACCCAGAACTCCACATATTTCTACGACGAGCAGGTTTCTGTTTCTCCAGGCAATCGCTCATCCAATCTTTCACTGGTTCCACCTGTTGGTTGCAGTTCACCACTGTGGCTTGGTAAGTGTTGGGGGTATGCTTCGTAGCCAAAGATCCTGAAAAAAGAAACACCTTCGGCAGATCCTCTCAAAAAGCTTCGGCATAGTGACATGTCTCAAGACGAAGGAGTGAACCGACTTAAAGATGAAATGACCAATAGACCCATGATAGTTTGTGTCATGATTGTAATCGATTGTAAAGGGCATAAATGTAATTTCACACAGGCTGCGCCCTGTGCCTATAAATAGATGAACAGTACCCCCGTACTGTTCACACAATCTTGTAATCACTCGCACGCGACACTTGGATTATTGCCTTCTGTCAAGACGAAGGTATAAATGTGATTAAATGTTATGTTTTAATATTTAAGTTTGTATAATGAAATATATGAATAATTTTATGTGTTTTGATATATTATTCCTTCATGTTTTATATTTTATATTTCATCTTTCACTATTTCACAACTCTAATCACGAAGGTATGACCTTCGTGATTTTTGCTCATGACCTTCGTCCAAAGTTAATTATTCCCTTGGGGAAATAATGCTTCAATGGACGAAGGGCATTAACTTTTAACATTTTATGTTGCCTTGTTCTTAATTCGAAGCATTTGAGAACAAGTCCCCAACATTGGCGCCCACCTCTGGTGAACTCACTTCCACTTTTTGAGCTGATGGCTTCGTTCAACAACCAAACTGAAGCTCCTTCGGCTACGAAGCTGGTGCTCCCGAAAACAGGCAGTTCATGCTCAGAGCCGACCAACAAGAAGCAGAAGAAGGAGGCTCAGAGAAGGGTACAGCATGTCAGGGTGCAGGGACCATTCATCAAGTCAAAATGGTCCCACATCCCAATTACCTTCTCCCAGGAGGACCTTCAGCTCAAGGATTACCCTCACAATGATGCTATGGTCATTTCTTGTGTCATCAAGGGATTTCTGGTCCACAATGTTCTGGTTGATACAGGCAGTGCAGCGGATATTATATTTGCCAAGGCCTTCAGACAGATGCAAGAGTCAGAGGATAAGATTCATGATGCTACACACCCTCTTTGTGGCTTCGGAGGAAGGCAGATCGTAGCACTCGGCAAGATCACGATGCCAGTGACCTTCGGATTTATCAACAATACAAGGACTGAGCAAGTTGTGTTTGATATTGTCGACATGGAGTACCCCTACAATGCAGTCATTGGTCGTGGGACACTCAATGCTTTTGAAGCAATTCTTCATCCAGCATATCTATGCATGAAGATACCTTCGGATCAAGGGTTTATTGCTATTCATGGAAGTCAGGAAGCTGCCAAAAAGGCTGAAGGAAACTGGACAGATTCAAAAGCAATCAATAATATGGATGGAGCCGAAGCTTGTGAGCAGTATAAGTACAGAAGGGAGAAGGCTGCTTCGGCCGATCAGCCGAAGCCCATGCTTCTATGTGAAGATATAGCAGAGCAGAAGGTATTGCTGGGATCTCAATTATCTGAGGAGCAGGAGAAAACTCTAATAAGGTTTTTGTTCAACAACAAAGATGTCTTTGCATGGTCAGCCAATGATCTCTGTGGTGTCAACAGGGACGTCATTGAACATTCGCTCAATGTCGATCCATCTTTCAGACCCAGAAAGAAGAGGCTTCCGAAAATGTCTGATGACAAAGCCGAAGGTGCTCGGAATGAAGTGAAAAGACTTCTTAGTGCTGGAGTCATCAGAGAAGTAAAATACCCAGAATGGCTAGCCAACACTGTTATGGTGAAGAAGGCCAATGGTAAATGGAGAATGTGCATTGATTTTACTGATCCCAACAAGGCTTGTCCAAAGGATGAGTTCCCATTACCAAGAATAGATTCTCTAGTAGATGCAGCAGCTTTGTCAGAGCTCATGAGTCTACTAGATTGTTATTCAGGCTACCACCAAATCTGGATGAAGAAGGAAGATGAACAAATAACCAGCTTCATAACCCCCAGTGGTACATATTGTTATCTTCGAATGCCTGAGGGGCTCAAGAATGCTGGAGGAAGCTTTAGTAGAATGACAGCCAAAGTCCTTCACTCTCAGATAGGCAGAAATGTGCTAACATATGTTGATGATATCATAGTAAAGAGCACGAAGCAGGAAAATCACATTGCTGATCTGCAGGAAACATTTGCTAATTTTAGGCAAGTTGGCCTGAAATTAAATCCAGAAAAATGTGTCTTCGGAGTAAAGAAGGGAAAATTCCTTGGTTGTCTAGTTTCAACGAAAGGGATCGAAGCTAATCCGAACAAAATCGAAGCTATTCTTCGGATGGAGCCACCAAGCACAAAGAAGGGGGCTCAACGGCTGACTGGAAGACTGGCATCTTTGAATCGATTCATATCTAGATCAGCAGAGAGAAATTTACCATTCTTTGAGGTGCTGAAGTCAGTCGAAGTCTTTCAATGGGGATCAGCTCAGCAGAAAGCCTTCGAAGAGCTGAAGCAATACCTGATAGATCTAACAACGCTAACTCCACCCACGCCAGGAGCTCCTCTGCTATTATATGTGGCAGCTTTGCACTCTGCAGTAAGTGTGGCGCTTGTACAGGAGAAGCTTGAAGGACAAACTAAAAAGCAAGTCCCAGTATATTTTGTCTCCGAAGTATTAAGCTTATCAAAGAAAAATTACACAGAATTGGAGAAAGTGTTGTATGCTGTATTAATGGCCTCTAGGAAGCTTCAACATTATTTTCAAGCTTACCATATAATTGTTCCCTCGTCACAGCCTCTGAAGGATATTATGAGGAACAGAGAAGCTACTGGAAGGGTTGGAAAGTGGGTCGCGGAGCTCAATGAATTCACCATTGACTACGTGCACAGATCTTCAATACAATCCCAGGCGCTAGCAGACTTCATTGCTAACTGGACGCCAGGGGCTCACGAAGAAGGGACAAGCAAGGATACCGAAGCTTGGACGATGTTCTACGATGGTTCTTGGGGAACCTTCGGTGCAGGAGCAGCTGCGGTCCTAATGGCACCTTCAAAAGTCAAAACATGTTTTGTAGTCAAACTGGATTTCAGTTGCACAAATAATATTGCTGAGTACGAAGCACTTCTATTGGGGCTTTGGAAACTAAGGGCAATGGGAATAAGAAGGGCCCTCCTAAAGACTGATTCTCAAGTTATTGTTGGCCATGTGGATAAGAGCAGCAAGGCACGAGATCCGGAGCTTGAAAAATATCTGGATGCAGTCCGAAGGTTGGAAGCTTCCTTCGAAGGTTTTTCCGTCAAGAATATTCCAAGAGGTGAAAATGAGCATGCAGATTTGCTAGCCAAATCAGCGGCTCAGGGGCTCCCCCTACCCTCCGAAGTATTTTTTGAAGCAATAAAAGCACTTTCGGTTGAGCTCATGGAGAGAGCAGTGCTTACTATTTCTCCAGTACACAGTGAAGACTGGAGAACTGAAATAATATCTTTCCTTCAAGGCAATTGTCTTTCAAGTGACGAAGCCTAAAACAAAAGAATGTAGGCAAGAACAAGACCATATGTGATAATAGAAGGGGAATTGTATAAACATGGAGTTTGTTCACCACTCCTCAAATGTTTATCAAGAACCGAAGGTATGGAATTAATGAAAGAGATACATGCAGGTCTGTGTGGATCTCACATTGGATCTAGGCCCTTGTTGGGAAAAGTTTTTCAACAAGGATTTTATTGGCCGAAGGCAGCTTCGGATGCAGCAGAATTAGTCCAAAAATGTGAAGGCTGTAAAAAATGTGCAAGAGACCAGAAGCAACCTTCATCTCTCACTCAGTTAATACAGCCCACTTGGCCGTTGCAAAGGTGGGGCCTCGATTTGCTAGGCCCACTTCCACCAGCACAAGGAAATCTAAAATATATTGTGGTGACGGTAGAGTATTTTTCCAAGTGGATTGAGGCGAAGCCTTTAGCCACAATAACTTTTGTCATTGTCCAGAAATTTTTCTGGCAAAATATTGTTTGTCGCTTCAGAGTACCGAAGGCTATCAATATGGACAACGGGACGCAATTCGATGCTGAAGCTTTCAAAGAATTCTGTGAACAAATTGGCACGAAGATTCATTTTGCATCGGTCAGACATCCGGAGTCAAATGGACTTGTCAAAAGAGCTAATGACATTATAATGACGGGAATAATGAAGTTAATCTTCAATCAGCCCAGAGGAAAGTGGCCAGATGAATTGATCAAAGTGGTGTGGAGCCACAACACAACAATATCAAGGTCAACAGGCTTTACACCATTCAAATTACTGTTTGGTGATGAAGCAATAACCTCAGAAGAAGCTAAGGCAGGATCAATAAGAACAGTGGCCTCGGCAGAGGACGAAGCTAATTGTTCTGTGGCAAAAGATGCTATAGAAGGGATCAGGCTTCAGGTCGTCGAGAACATCAATAAATATCAAGCCGAAACAATAAAGTGGCATGACAGAAAAGTTCGGCTAAAGAACATTAAGCCAGGGCATTTGGTACTTCGGAGAGTTGCCAACCCAGATACAGTAGGCAAGCTACAGTTGAAGTGGGAAGGACCTTTTCTGGTAGTATCTTCATCAAGACCCGGTTCTTACAGATTGAAGGATATGGACAACAACGTCATTCCTAGATCTTGGAATGGGGATGAGCTTCGGCGATATTATGTATAGCTTGATGTAATCTTTTTATTTTTTTCTATGGCACCCTTTTCCTTTCTAAAGGAGGAGAAAGGTTTTTAATGGGGCCATAGCATGTAATTTCTCTTTTTTCTTATTTCAGCTCTACAAGAGCAAAATCCCCCAAAAATGTAAATGTAAAAACTGAGCATGCACCATCGAGTGCAGGGAAAAAGGAAAAAACAGGGAGAAGCTCGAAAGTCGTCCCTAAGGGGATGCAGAGCACGATGAAGCTACAAAAAGCCATTCCTAAGGGAGCGCAGCGTAAGTTTTCTGCTCAAAAGTCGTTCCCAAGGGAATGCAGAGCTTACAACGAAAAGTCAACGTTGATACCGCTGAAATATAAGGCGAAGCACGAAAAGTCAACGCGATACCGCCGAAATAGAAGGCGAAGAAGTTCAAAAGACATTCCTAAGGGGATGCAGAACTTACAGCGAAAAGTCAGCGCTGATACACCAAAAAATAAGCGGTGAAGCCGAAAAATAAACGGCAAAGAGACTTCAGTCGTTCCTAAGGGAATGAAGGCTATGGTTGTGGCTTTGTATGCGTGTGTTTGGACATTCATTTGCACGACACATTACATCATACATTTGCATTCATAAACATTCATTTAGACATACATAGGATCATTATCATCATAACACAGGCGGGTTGCTTCGGCTCTAAAGGTAAGGCTTCGACAAAAAGAAAAAGAAGCAGTTTCATGCTTCACTGTGTATGAAAAGAAGGGAAGGTGTTTTTCGCCTTCGGCTCAAAAAAAATGCTAGTTTCGTTCACATCAAAGCACTTCATACATTGATGGAAAGGTAAAAATATATTACAAGGTATGGACAAAATTTACAGAGTAAAATCTAATTCTTAGATTACAATATTCTTTACAAAGGTTATTACAAGAGTTCTTAGAGTTTTTTCCACAGCTATCTATTCAAGCTTCATCATTATCTATTGAGCTTCGGATCGTCTGTTAAGCTTCGGCTTTGTCCTCTTCAGCTTCGTCATCTTGCTCCTCAGCTTCGTCATCCTGTACATATTAAAGTATTGTAAGGAAAATTCAATTTTAAAGGAAAAGGTAAGCACAAAGTATGATTTTGTTACCGGCTTAAGATGACCTCGAGCTTTGTCACCAGCTATGCTTCGTCCACCCTTCGTCCATACTAGTTTTATAAATCTGTTTCCTATGCTTCGGGCAAGACTGGGAATATCAACCAGATCTGCTGGTGATAAACTAAAGTTGGGTCTATTGACAATCTTTCCATGTGTGCAACCAGATTTCAGGAAGGCGACAGCTGTGCCCCGAGAAGCTACCAGGGCACAGAAATCACCATGTCCGGCTATAATTTCATCAAGGGCATCAACTTCACCCTCGATATGTTCGAAGGCCCCTGGCAGGTCTTCAGTCGAAGGACTAAATTTTTCTTAGCTGGCTCCAACCGAATTGAAGATCTGCTTCAACCGTTGTACACATCGGCTACTGAACTCCAGACATTTGTTTTGAAGCTCTGTCAATGATTTTTGCAAATTTGAACTTATCTCGACCTCAGTCTTAAATTTGGCATTTAACTTCTACTTTTCCTGTTCGAAGCTTTCTGACTTTGAGAGAAGCTCCGTATTTCATTTTGCAATTTTAGCTTCAGCTTCTGCCAATAAACCTTCTGTTGTCTGAAGCTCGAAATCCTTCTTTTCAAGAGCAGCTGCTTGATCTTTTAATTTGCTTTCTAAACCCTCAATTATAACTTCATGTTTTTATTTTCAAGATCTTGTTGCATTCTCAAAGCTTTACTCAACAACATACTCTGTGCACAAGCAACCTTCGTTAGAAAACACCTTCGTTGTTCAAAACAATAAGAAGTCGAAGAAAAGTTTTTACCTTGAAATTAGAATAAAATAAACTACCGACAAGATGCTATCATCGGTAGCGGCTTATGTCAGTCTCAAGCTTCGGGAAACCAATACTCTTTGATAGAGTACCGATAACCTTCGCTCTGGTTTGATCTCGGACGCAGCATAACTTTTCATCGTCAACACCACCAAAGAGCAGTGCCCCTGGTTGATATCCGCAGGATATGGCGTATTCTTTTAACTCTTCTTTCTCAGCCTTCGTCAACTCTTGTCCAACTAAGTTTTGAAAGTTGAAAATTTCCTCTTCTGAAGCGTCTTTGGCTATTTCCTTTTCCTTCTCAGGCTCTGTGGCCATGGTTTCTTCGGTGGTTGTAGCAGTTTCTTCTGCGGTCATGTCTAGAAGTATTTTATCAATATTAGAAAGTGTGCTTTCTAAATGTACATCTTCGGCCGTGGCAGCTTCGGTAGCTGCAGCTTCAGTAGCTGCAGCTTCGGTAGCTGTTGCGCTCTCAACAGCTGGTGCCTTCGAAGCCGAAGCTTGTGGTGGTGTCCCTTCAATAACTTCTGTCACTGTAATAATTCTTCGCTTTTTCGGCCCAGCTGCCTTCTTCATTATCGAGGGCTCCTTTTCCTTCTGAAAAAGCTTCGTCAGATGCGGCCCCAGTGGACTTAGCTTGATAGGCAAAGATTCAGTCATTACCTTTAAGATCTCCTCCACGTCGGTGGCAGAAGGTGTTGCAGCAGTTTCTTCTTCTATATCAGTTGCCTTCTACTTCGGAGCCGCAGCCTTTATTTTCTTCGAAGCATCTGTCTTCTGCTCAGGCCTCAGCTTTCTCTTTTTCAGTTTTTCTTCATCATCTTTCACCAATTTAGCAGCTTCTTTATTTAGGACGCTAGCAACTCTCTTTCTCTTCTGTCCTTCGGCACCTCGATCCAGTCGCTCATAATCAGGATACTCAAAGTTCAGAGCATCCATCACCCGATTTAACCTTTGCTTCGGACGAGTGCCGAAGGCTGCAGTCATTAGTTGATCTTCTTTTTTAGAATAATTGCCAAGAATTTCGTTGCACATAACTTCAATTGTGTCTAACCATTCTTGGCAAGGTACTTTGAAATGTTTCTTGAATTTATAATAATAGGGCAACTGAAGAAGCTCCCACTTTTTCTTTTCTCCCTTGAGCTTCGGCATGTCCCACTCTTTCAAAGTTGGGAACACTCTAAAAGCCAAGAATTCTTGCACTAGATCCTTAGTGCCAATATGCTCCGCAATAACTCGAAATTCGCCCAGTGCAATTTGGCTTGGACTCTCCGGTGTCATGTTGCACTGGGGCCTGGTTTCTCTGAAGATTAATTCTAGTGGACTTTGGACCAACTTCTCCTTTTCTTCATCAACTTTGACGTAAAACCATTCAGTCTTCCAGCCAGCTGGCCACTTGGTACGATAGCTGATAACTGGAAACTTCGTATTTTTGTGATAAGCAAAATTGTAGCAGCCGAAGTTTTCATGCAGCCCATCTTCTCTAGCTTTTGTTTGATAATGAAGCTCATGTACTCGGCAGAAGCCTTCAGCAAATGGTTCTACCCCCTGGCTTCGGAGGGCCCAGATGTAGACACTAAGCCTAACGATGGCATTAGGAGTTAGCTGATGAAGATAAATCCCAAACTTCTTCAAAACATCAGCAATCATCCCATTCAAAGGAAATCTTAATCTTGCTTTAAAGAAGCTTTTGAAGACTACCACCTCATCCTTTTCCGGCTTCGGAGTAATTTTCTCTCCGCCAAAACGAACCAGCTCCTTTTTTGCTTCACTGAAATAGCCTAACTTCATCAGCTTAGACATATCACCTTTGGTAATGGTGGATTTCCCAAACTCTAGGTGGCTGGGTTTAGATGGCACAGCGCTGTAATCATCTTCGGATTCAATTTCCTCAGCATCAACCTGCTCAGCTTCAGCGGCAGATGCATCCTCCGATACTACCAGCCCTGACCGTTTCATCACTTCAGAGATTGGAGCGGTTTCGGCACCTTCGGCTTCCTCTCCGTCATGAGTAACCCTAGATGTTGAGCGTACCCTAGCCATCTGATGATTGAATTTCTTGTTTTTTGACAAAGTTGAAATTTTCTTAACTTTGCCGAAGCTCTTTCTTGTTACGAAGCTTGAGCAAAATGAATAGCTTCGGTTGAGGATGCAATAAGCAAGCTTCATCTATGGTCAAATTTTTGGCAGCAAAACAGTGCAATAGCAATGAATGCTGTGGTAACTTCACACCTACCCATCTGTTTATATAGTGCCGCAGGTGGGAAGGTAAATCGTCAAGTCTTCTGTACCGGACAAACAGCCGCCCGCACCCACTGAACGGTGGGCCACAGAGCCCGAGAAGGTGAATCGCTAGGACGCGCATAACTGCTGCATGGTGGGGCCACCTCGCGCTCGGATTATTTTAATTGTTTCTCGGCAACGAGCTCAAGGAAGGTGTTTTTCGGATCTTCGGCATCCCGAAGCCTAGGAGACTTTTTCACGGATCAAGCTCGTTATGAAAAACGATCTAGCACCACGAAGGGGCTACTGTTGGGGGTATGCTTCGTAGCCGAAGATCCTGAAGAAAGAAACACCTTGGGCAGATCCTCTCAAAAGCAGTGCCAAAGCTATCACCCATAAAGCTTCGACATAGTGACATGTCTCAAGACGAAGGAGTGAACCGGCTTAAAGATGAAATAATCAATAGACCCATGATAGTTTGTGTCATGATTGTAATCGGTTGTAAAGGGCATAAATGTAATTTCACATGGGCTGTGCCCTGTGCCTATAAATAGATGAACAGTACCCCCGTACTGTTCACGCAATCTTGTAATGACTCGCACGCGACACTTAGATTATTGCCTTCTGTCAAGACGAAGGTATAAATGTGATTAAATGTTATGTTTTAATATTTAAGTTTGTATAATGAAATATATGAATAAGTTTATGTGTTTTGATATATTATTCCTTCATGTTTTATATTTTATATTTCATCTTTCACTATTTCACAACTCTAGTCACGAAGGTATGACCTTCGTGATTTTTGCTCATGACCTTCGTCCGAAGTTCATTATACCCTTGGGGAAATAATGCTTCAATGGACGAAGGGCATTAACTTTTAACATTTTATGCCTTGTTCTTAATTCGAAGCATTTGAGAACAAGTCCCCAACAGTAAGAACAGATAAGAACTTGATAACAACATTCCATTGAGCGAGTTGTCACCACCATTCCCCTGTTGTCATCGGTTTTTCTCCTTTTTGGTGTTTTGGTGTTTGCGCTAACTATGGCAGGAGCACACGACACGGTCGATGTCCAGTTGCAGGAAGTAAGGGGACAAGTTGATGGACTTGCTGCTGACATTAGGACGATGCATGAACGACTTGATTCAACGATCACTTCGACGACTGCGCGTTTCAACCAGCTTGACCTTGCTCAAACGGCGACTCGCACCACACTCAACACCATCCTGGCACGCCTTGATGCGTTGACCACAAAGATGGAGCAGGACTACGGCAGTGACACTGAGCAGGACGATGGAGATCACCGTGGTCGTGCACGCCGTGTGGTTCGTCATCCTCCTAATGACTCATTTGCTAAGATTAAATTTAAAATTCCATCTTTTAATGGTAAATATGATCCTGCTGCATATCTTGATTGGGAATTGGAGGTAGAACAAAAAATTTCATGCCATGATATTCCTGCTAATAGCCAAGTGAAGGCTGCTATTAGTGAATTTACTGATTTTGCTTTAATTTGGTGGCGTGAGTATAAAATAAAACATCCCACTACCATTCCAACCACTTGGGATCATTTGAAAGCTGCGATGCGACATTGATTTGTGCCTTCATATTATGCTTGTGATTTTCTTAATAAAATGTAGCGTTTTCAGCAAGGTTCTCAATCTGTTGAGAACTATTTCTAGGAGTTACAAAAAGGTATGATTCGTTGTGGGATATTGGAGGAAAACGACGCTGCTATGGCATGTTTCCGTGGTGGTTTAAACCGCGAAATCCAGGATATACTTGATTATAAGGAATATTATGATATGACTACTTTATTTGAATATGCTTGCAAAGCTGAACATGAAGTGCAGGGACGCCGCTCGAAGCCATATTCTAACCCTTTTGCAGGACGAAGCTCAACATCCACCTCAGCACCAGTTCCCCTTGTGCCATCCACGTCCACCACTACTCCACACGAGAAGACGACCAAACCAGCCGGCACTGCCCCATCCACAGGCGCAGCTCCCTCCCCAGGTCGTACACGAGATATTCAGTGTCATCGCTGCAGAGGATTTGGCCATGTGATTCGGGACTGTCCAAACAAGCGCACTTTGCTCATTCGTGACGATGGTGAGTACTCTTCCGCTAGTGATTCTGAAGAAATTGAACATGCACTACTTGCCACTGACCATGCAGCTCAGGTGGAGGTACATGTCAACCCGGGTGACGCTGATAGGTATGAAAGTCTTGTTGTGTAGCGTGTTCTTAGTACACAGGTCGCTTTGCCCGAGAAGAATCAGTGACACACTCTGTTCCATACAAAGGGTGTTGTGCAGGAGCGATCAATTCGCATCATTATCGACAGCGGCAGTTGCAACAATTTGGCGAGTACCATGCTGGTCGAAAAGTTGTCGTTACCCACTCGTAAGCATCCAAACCCATATCACATTCAATGGCTTAATGATGGTGGTAAAATAAAAATCACACGTTCCATGCGTGTTCCTTTCTCCATGGGTGCTTATTCTGATTTTGTTGATTGTGATGTTATTCCCATGGAAGCATGCTCTTTATTACTTGGTCGACCTTGGCAATATGATACTGATAGCTTGCATCATGGTCATTCGAATCATTATTCTTTCATGTTTAAGGGTCAGAAAATAATTATACATCCAATGACACCTGAACAAATTGTTAAAGATGATCTTGCCCAAGCTGCTACAACTGCTAAACAACTTGATCCATCGCCCTCTGTTCCTTCTGAAATCAAGTTGAATGCTCCGGTTTTACTTGCTACACGTGCTGATTTTGATGATCTACACGGTGCTCATTTGCCATGCTATGCACTTGTATGCTCTAGTGTCCTCATTTCACTTGATGATGCACCATCTTTGGCTATTCCCCCTGCGGTTGCTAACCTTTTGCAGGAGTACGCTGATGTCTTTCCCAAAGACTTACCACCAGGTCTCCCACCGTTTCGTGGCATTGAGCACCAGATCGACCTCATCCCTGGCGCACAGCTTCCGAACCGCGCACCGTACCGTACAAATCCGGATGAGACTAAGGAGATTTAGCGCCAGGTACAGAAGTTGCTTAACAAGGGTTACATTCGTGAGTCTCTTAGCCCTTGCTCTGTTCTTGTGTTACTTGTTCCCAAGAAAGATGGGTCATGGCGTATGTGTGTAGACTGTCGTGCTATTAGTAACATCACCATTCGTTATCGATATCCTATACCACACCTTGATGATATGCTAGATGAGCTTAGTGGTGCCATTATTTTCACTAAGATTGATTTGCGTAGTGGTTACCACCAGATTAGAATGAAACTAGGTGATGAATGGAAAACTACTTTTAAAACAAAATTTGGTTTATATGAATGGTTGGTTATGCCGTTTGGATTGACTAATGCTCCCAGCACTTTTATGCGAGTGATGGATGAAGTTATGAGGCCCTTCATAGGCTTGTTTGTGGTTGTTTATTTTGATGATATCCTTATTTACAACAAATCTATAGAAGATCATTTGGAACATTTAAGTGTTGTTTTTGATGCATTGCGTGCTACCCAGTTATTTGCTAACATAGAAAAATGCATCTTTTGCACACGACATGTCTCGTTTCTTTGTTATGTTGTTACTCCACAGGGCATTGAGGTGGATAGCAGCAAGATTGCTGCCATTCGGGAGTGGCCTACACCGACGACGGTCTCACAAATTCGGAGCTTTCTTGGACTTGCCGGATTCTACCACAGATTTGTTCGTGATTTTAGCTCCATTGCAGCGCCTCTACATCAGCTTACAAAGAAAGATGTGCCGTTTGCTTGGAGTGATTCGCAGGAGGTAGCGTTTAGCACTTTGAAAGATAAGTTAACCCAAGCGCCCCTCTTGCAATTGCCTGATTTTAATAAAGTATTTGAGCTTGAATGCGATGCTAGCGGTATTGGGCTAGGTGCTGTTTTGTTACAAGAAGGAAAACCAGTTGCTTATTTTACTGAAAAATTAAGCGGTGCTAGTCTGAAATATTCTACTTATGATAAGGAGCTTTACGCTTTAGTGCGCACTTTGCATACATGGCAGCATTATCTTTGGCATCGTGAGTTCATAATTCATTCTGATCATGAGGCTTAAAACATATTCGTACCCAAACAAATCTGAATCGTCGTCATGCTAAATGGGTCGAATTCATTGAGTCCTTTCCTTACATTATTAAACACAAGAATGGGAAGGACAATGTTATTGCTGATGCTTTGTCTCGTCGCTATACCATGCTGTCACAGTTAGATTTTAAAATCTTTGGTTTGCACACTGTGAAGGATCAATATGTTGACGATGCTGATTTTAAAGATGCTTTTGGCCATTGTATTAATGGGATACCATGGGGCAAATTTCACATACAGGATGAGTTCCTGTTTCACGCTAACAAGCTTTGTGTTCCAGCTAGCTCGGTTCGTCTTTTGTTGTTATAGAAACCGCATGGAGGCGGTCTCATGGGGCATTTTGGCGTCTACAAGACGCATGAGGTGTTGGCTGCCCACTTCTTTTGGCCTCGGATGCGCGCTGATGTTGAGCGCCTTGTTGCACGCTGCACTACTTGTCAGAAAGCTAAGTCACGGTTGAACAACCATGGTTTGTATTTACCTTTGCCTGCTCCTACTTCCCCTTGGATTGATATTTCGATGGATTTTGTTTTGGGATTGCCTAGAACTAAGAAGGGGAGGGATATCATTTTTGTGGTTGTCGATCGATTCTCCAAAATGGCTCATTTCATACCTTGTCATAAGACTGATGATGCTAGCAATGTTGGTGAATTGTTTTTTAGAGAGATTATTCGTTTGCACGGTATTCCCAATACAATAGTCTCGGATCGTGATGCTAAGTTTCTCAGTCATTTTTGGAGATCTCTGTGGAATAAATTGGGAACTAAATTGCTGTTTAGCACCACTTGTCACCCTCAGACTGATGGTCAAACTGAGGTGGTTAATCGAACTTTGTCTACCATGCTTAGGGCTATTTTAGACAAAAATTTGAAACATTGGGAGGATTGCTTGCCTCATATTGAGTTTGCTTATAATCATGCAACACATTCTTCTACAAAGATGTGCCCTTTTCAGATTGTTTATGGTTACATTCCTAGGGCGCCTATTGCTTTGTTTTCGCTTGATGCTGAGGACGCCCCACACATTGATGTTGTTGCACATGTTGAACAAATGATTAACCTCCATAAACAAACTCAACAAAACATTGCTGCTGCTAATGCTAAATATCAGGTTACTGGTAGTAAAGGTCGAAAACTAGTTACTTTTGAACCTGGTGATATAGTTTGGTTGCATTTGAGAAAGGATCGTTTTCCTACTTTGCGCCGTTCTAAATTGATGCCTCGTGCTGCTGGTCCTTTTAAGATACTATCCAAGATTAATGCTAATGCTTATATTCTTGACCTGCCTGCGGAGTTTGGTGTTTTCACTAGTTTTAATGTTGCAGATTTGAAACTGTATGCGGGAGAAGATGAGGAGTTGCCATCGAGGACGACTTCAGTTCATGAAGGGGAGGATGATGAGGACATCAACACCAACACGAGTACATCTACACCAGCAGCACCTTCTCCAGCCCAGGCACCATCTTTTCCAGTCCACGCGCCACCCCTTCCACCTAGGCCAGTGACTCGGGCCCGTGCAAGAGAATTGAACTTCATCATGCTGTTAAAGAACGAAGGCCCAGAAGATTAGAAGATGGCCCAACAGGAAGGCCAGGATGGGGCGCCTACGGAAGTCGTGAACAGTAAACACGATACTGTAGCGCGCCGTGAACAGTAACCACAATATTGTAGCGCGTCGTGAACAGTAACCGCGGTACTGTAGCGTCGGCCCTACTGTTCATGCCTTTCCTTCCCTAGGGCTGCGTCTCCTCTATTTAGTTAGAGTCCTGTTTCATTTAGAACTCGAGTTTTGTTTTACATTAGCTTTAGCTACTCTCGAACACGCGCAAATCAGCGTTGTCTTCGTGTATTCAGAACTCCACCCTCGAGTAATAGATTAGATTGCTCGCATCTTTTTCTTGTTCGTTCTTCGATTGCGCACAGGAAACGATCTTCGTGATTAGGCCGATCTCGCATCAGCAAGGTCGGTAACCACAGGGAGTTGGTTCAGCGATTGCATTGGCGCCTCAGGATTGCTCGTCGTAGTCGGATCGCAAGGGTCATCTTCCGCCAAATCGGAATTATCTCCACTCACCGAAAGATCGGGCACCTCAGCTATATCAGAAATTGTCTAACTTTGTTAAGGGCAAAGCTCCCATGGCTCAGGATAACGAGGGTTACATTTTATATCCTACTGGTTATCCTGAGCACAAAATTAGGAGATTTCATTCTAGGAAGTCTCACTCTGGCTCTCATCATGCTTTTATGTATAAGAGTGAGGCATCTAGCTCTAGGCAATCCACTCATGTTAAATTGCCTAAAAAGAAATCTCCTATTGCATCAAATGAACCTAATATTTCATTTAAGACTTTTGATGCTTCTTATGTGCTCACTAACAAATCAGGCAAAGTAGTTGCCAAATATGTTGGGGGCAAACACACGGGGTCAAAGACTTGTGTTTGGGTACCCAAGGTGCTTGTTTCTAATGTCAAAGGACCCAAGACCGTTTAGGTACCTAAGAACAAGGCCTAAACTTGTTTTGTAGGTTTATGCATTCGGGGGCTTAAGTTGGATAATTGATAGCGGGTGCACAAACCACATGACTAGGGAGAAAAGGATGTTCTCCTTTTATGAGAAAAACCATGATCCCCAAAGAGCTATCACATTCGGGGATGGAAATCAAGGTTTGGTCAAAGGACTTGGTAAAATTGCTATATCACCTGACCATTCTATTTCCAATGTTTTTCTTGTAGATTCTTTAGACTATAACTTGCTTTTAGTTTCTCAATTATGCAAAATGGGCTACAATTGTCTTTTTACGGATATATGTGTTACTGTCTTTAGAAGAAGTGATGATTCAGTAGCATTTAAGGGAGTGTTAGAGTGTTAGCTATACTTAGTTGATTTTATTAGAGCTGAACTCGACACTTGCTTAATTGCTAAGACTAACATGGGTTGGCTCTGGCATCGCCGACTAGCCCACGTTGGGATGAAGAATCTTCACAAGCTTCTAAAGGGAGAGCACATTTTGGGACTAACAAATGTTCATTTTGAGAAAGACAGGGTTTGTAGCGCATGTCAAGCAGGGAAGCAAGTTGGTGTTCATCATCCACACAAGAACATCATGACGACCGATAGGCCACTTGAGCTACTCCACATGGACCTATTCGGCCCGATAGCTTACATAAGCATCGGCGGGAGTAAGTACTGTCTAGTTATTGTGAATGATTATTCTCGCATCCCTTTGGTGTTCTTTTTGCAGGATAAATCCCAAACCCAAGAGACTTTAAAGGGATTCTTGAGACGGGCACAAAATGAGTTCGGATTGAGGATCAAAAAGATTAGAAGCGACAACGGGACAGAGTTCAAGAACTCTCAAATAGAAGGCTTTCTTGAGGACAAGGGCATCAAGCATGAGTTCTCTTCTCTCTACACACCACAACAAAATGGTGTAGTGGAGAGGAAGAATAGAACTCTACTTGACATGGTGAGGACCATGCTTGATGATTATAAGACTTCGAACCGGTTTTGGGCGGAAGCAATCAACACTGCTTGCTACGCCATCAACCGTCTCTACCTTCATCGAATCCTCAAGAATACATCATATGAACTCCTAACCGGTAAAAAGCCCAATGTTTCATATTTTAGAGTCTTTGGTAGCAAATGCTTTATTCTTGTTAAAAGAGGTAGAAAATCTAAATTTGCTCCTAAGGCTGTAGAAGGCTTTTTACTTGGTTATGACTCAAACACAAGGGCATATAGAGTCTTTAACAAGTCCACTAGACTAGTTAAAGTTTCTTATGACATTGTGTTTGATGAGACTAACGGCTCTCAAGTAGAGCAAGTTGATCTTGATGAGCTAGATGATGAAGAGGCTCCATGCGTCGCACTAAGGAACATGTCCATTGGGGATGTGTGTCCTAAGGAATCCGAAGAGCCTCCACAAGCACAAAATCAACCATCTTCCTCCATGCAAGCATCTCCACCAACCCAAGATGAGGATCAAGCTCAAGATGATGAAAATGAAGACAATGATCAAGGGGGAGATGCAAATGATCAAGACAAGGAAGATGATGAGGGTCCAAGACCGCCACACCCAAGAATCCACCAAGCAATACAACGAGATCACCACGTGAACACCATCCTTGGCGATATTCATAAGGGGGTAACCACTCGATCTCATGTTGCTCATTTTTGTGAACATTACTCCTTTGTGTCTTCTATTGAGCCATACAGGGTGGAAGACGCATTAAGGGATTCGGATTGGGTGTTGGCAATGCAAGAGAAACTCAACAACTTCACGAGGAATGAGGTATGACATCTTGTTCCATGTCCTAACCAAAATGTTGTAGGAACCAAGTGGGTATTCCGCAACAAGCAAGATGAGCATGGTGTGGTGACAAGGAACAAAGCCCGACTTGTGGCCAAGGGATATTCACAAGTCAAAGGTTTGGATTTCGGTGAAACCTATGCACCTGTAGCAGGCCATTGTTGCGCGCAATTGCTTTAGATGAAGCAAACCCTTAGGGACTATGGTTACAAATTGACCAAAGTACCTCTCCTATGTGATAATGAGAGTGCAATCCGCATGGCGGATAATCCCGTTGAGCATAGCCGCACTAAGCACATAGCCATTCGATATCACTTTGAGGGATCACCAACAAAGGGGGGATATCGAGATTGCATATGTTAGCACCAAAGAACAATTAGCCAATATCTTTACCAAACCATTAGATGAGAAAACCTTTACCAAATTTAGGCATGAGCTAAACATTCTTGATTCTAGGAATTTTGATTGATATTTTGCACACATAGCTCATTTATATACCTTTGATCATATCTCTTTCATGTGCTATGACTAATGTGGTTTTCAAGTGTATTTCATGCTAAGTCATAGATTGAAAGGGAAATGGAGTTTTCGGCGAAGACAAGGCTTCCACTCCACTCCATCGTATTGTTTATCCTTCGCCGTCACTCCGCATCGCTCTTCACTTTGGTATAATTCTTCACTCCTATATTGTTTGCCAAAGGGGGAGAGAATTTAAAAAGGGCTTATATTTCACTCACAAAGTATCCGTTTTTGGCGATTCATGCCAAAGGGGGAGAAAGTATTAGCCCAAAGCAAAAGGACCGCACCGCCACCAATTTCAAAAATGTAGTCTTTCAATTTGTATTAAAGAAGTTTTTCAATTGGTATCTTATTTTTGATATAATTTTAAATTGGTATGACCTCCTTTAAAATTAACATCTAAAACCCTCTTGAACACTAAGAGGAGAATTTCATTGAGGGGGAGTTTTGTTTAGTCAAAGGAAAAGCATTTGAAACAGGGGGAGAAAATTTCAAATCTTGAAAATGTTTCTCGAAATCTTACTCATTTACCTTTGACTATTTGCAAAAGGACCTTGAAAAGAATTTCCAAAAGATTTTGCAAAAACAAAACAAGTGGTGCAAGCGTGGTCCAAAATGTTAAAATAAAGAAAGCAATCCATGCATATATTATGAAATGTAAATTGGTTTAATTCCAAGAAACCTTTGCACTTACCTTATGCAAACTAGTTCAATTCTGCACTTATATATTTGCTTGTGTTGGCATCAATCACCAAAAAGGGGGAGATTGAAAGGGTAATAGGGTCAAACCTTTTCCTAAATGATTTTGGTGGTTGAAATGCCCAACACAAATAATTGGACTAACTAGTTTGCTCTAGATTATAAGTTCTACATGTGCCAAAGGTTCAACACAAACCAATAAAAAGTCCAAGAAAGGGTTCAAAAGAAAGGAGCAAAAGAAACCGAAGGCAGCACTGGTCTGGCGCACCGGACTGTCCGGTGTGCCACCGGACAGTGTCCGGTGCACCAGGGTGAACTCACTCGAACTGCTGAGTTTCGGGTTTCTGGAATTGCCACTCCGCTATAATTCACCGAACTATCCGGTGTAGCACCAAACTGTCCGCTGCGCCAGGCGGAGCAACGGCTAACAGCGCCAACAGTCGTCTGCAAAAGTGAACAGTGCGCGGACAGCGCGCGCAGAGTCAGAACAGGCGCTAGAAGGCGCACCGGACAGTGAACAGTGACTATCCGGTGCACCACCGGACTGTCCTGTGGCCCCACTTGTCAGAGCTCCAACGGTCGAACCCTAACGGTTGGGTGACGTGGCTGGCGCACCGGACTGTCCGGTGCGCCTTTCGACAGCAGCCTTCCCAAACGACCACTTTGGTGGTTGGGGCTACAAATACCCCCCAACCACCACACTTCAAGGCATCCAAGTTTTCAGTCAAGACACTCAATACAAGAGCTAGTGCATTCAATACAAGACACAAATAGATTGAATCAAAATCTCTCCAAGTCCCAATTCCACTCAAAGCAATTAGTGACTAGAAGAGAGAGTTTTGCCGTGTTTTTTTGAGCTTTTGCGCTTGGATCACTTTTCTTCTTCCTCATTTCTTGTTCCCAAGACATTTGTAATCAAAGCAAGAGACACCAATTGTGTGGTGGTCCTTGTGGGGACTAAGTGTCCCAATTGATTGAGAAGAGAAGCTCACTCGGTCTAGGTGACCGTTTGAGAGAGGGAAAGGGTTGAAAGAGACCCGGTCTTTGTGACCACCTCAACGGGGAGTAGGTTTGCAAGAACCAAACCTCAGTAAAACAAATCACCGTGTCATCCGCCTTATTTGCTTGTGATTTGTTTTCGCCCTCTCTTTCGGACTCGACCTTATTTCTAACGCTAACCCCGACTTGTAGTTGTGCTTAAAGTTTATAAATTTTAGATTTGCCTATTCACCCCCCCATCTAGGCGACTTTCAAGATTCCATTCTTAAGATGGAATCAATCTTCTTGGGGTTTGCCTCAATACCCTGATGGCTGATGATGAATCTGAGTAGCTTTCCCGCTGGAACTCTGAACACACACTTCTCTGGGTTAAGATTCTAGCAGTAGCGCCTCAGGCTGTTGAAGACTTGTTGTAGGTCATTGATGAAGTTTTCTAGATCCTTCGTCTTGATTACAACATCATCAACATAGGCCTCCACATGCTTGCCCTAATGGTCAGCTAGGCACGTCTAGATGGCCCGTTGATAGGTCACCCCAGCGTTCTTTAGGCTGAATGGCATAGAGGTGTAGCAGAACACCCCGAAAGGCATGATGAAAGTAGTCTTCACATGTTCTTCCTCTGCTAGGCTGATCTAGTGATAGACCAAGTAACATTCTAGGAAGAAGAGAAAGGAACACCCTGCAGTGGAGTTGGCCACATGGTCGATCCTAGGGAGCCCGAAGGGATCTTTATGGCAGCGTTTGTTAAGATCAGTATAATCGACGCACATGCACCAATCCACTTTATTTGCTTGAGGGTAAACCTTCAATTTGTACTCGGCCAACTCCCTAGGAACCCTGAGCATGTCTACAGACTGCCATGGAAACACATTACAGTTACCTTGTAGGGATCAGACGAGCGCATCTTCCTATTTGTTGGTGAGGCTAGAGTTGTTGATCGTCGTCTTGCATGCATCCAGGAGGCCGAGATTGGCCTTCTTAATCTCCTCGGTCGACCACATGGCCAGGGTTGGAGTTGCTTGTAACATCCCAAAATCCCAACCCAGGTTTGAAACCCTAAACCCCCCCCCTAATCCCCCCCTTCATTTTATTCTTCTCCCTTAACCCTACCCCTAGGTCACCCAATCATTTGCATGCACTTAAAATGATTTGAAGCACCTCACATAGACCATATTTATCACCAAGTTCATTTAGAGAATTTTTGTTAAGAGAAAAAGAAACAAAAAGACACAAAAGTAGAAAAGAAAAAGAAAAAGAATTAGAATAAGAAAAGAAAAAGGAAATCCCTCACCCCTCCCTCGGCTGGGCCGAATTCCAGCCCAGCTCGCGCACGCCCGCAACCCCCCCTCTCTTCCGGCCCAGGCGGCCCAAACCGCGCGCCGCTCCCGCCCACTGACCTCCGGGCCCCGCCCGTCAGCGCCTCACCGCTCTCTCTCTCTCGCGCAGACCCCTCTCACTGGCAGCCCGACCCCACCCGTCAGCTCCTTCTTCCTCGCCCATCCCTCACCGGCGCGATCGCCGCCGAGCGCCCCCTCGCCTCGTCGCCTCGCCATTAATGCTCGCCAGCCTCCGCGACAACCCCGCCACTTTGCTTGAGCCGACCTCTCACCCCCCTCGGCCTGCCCGAGCCGTCCCAATCGGCGTTAGCGCCATTCCCGCCCCCATGGCGAGCTCGCCGGTGCTCGCCGTCTCCCCCATCCCCCTCCCTCCCCCGAGTGCCTATAAAAGGACCCGCCCGAGCCCCGTCTTCGCCACACAACTCCAGCCATCCCCACTGCCCTCCTCCCCGAGCCGTTCAAGCAAGCGCCGCCGTGCTCCCTGCCTTGCTCCGGTGAGCTCCCTTCCCCCTCTCTAGCTTTTCTCTGTTCAATTAAGCTATGGCCGAAGCTCCGCCACACGCTCAAGAGCACAGGGCACCACTTTGCCTCCCCTATCGTGGCCGGAAACCTCACCGGCGGCTTCGCCGCCGTGGGCACCCGCCACTGCGCCGTGGACCGGCCGCCATAGGCCCCCGCAGGCCAAATTCGCCCCACCCCTGTGACCCACTTCACCCGCCCATGCTTCGCCACCACTTCCCCGCCAGAGAACCGGACCGACGGCGGAGAACCGCCACGGAGTTCGCCGCCGACCAGCCCCGGTCGAGCCCCTCCCCCCTCCGTTGCCGAGTAACGCCGTCAGCCCCCCTCTCTCCCTGGCTGGTGGGCCCGCGCTACGGCGCTGTCCCCGCCGCCGCTTCCTCGCTGCTGGGCCGACTGGGCCGCAAGCGCGCCCGCGCCCGCACGCCGAGTGGGCCAAAATTCCCCCCTGGCCCAGTTAGATGGAGAATTCCTTTTCTTTTTCTTTTCCTATTTTCTTTTCTCATTTTCACATATATATTTAGATGCTAATATTTTATGCACCAAAAATTGTCTAAATAAATTATTAGGGCACAAAAATAATGAAGTATAAAAATTTGCACACCCTACAAAGGTCACTATGTTTGATGTATTGTTATTATCTGTGTTTAATTAGCGGAAGAGGGATTCGATCCTCTAGAACTCTTAGCTCCGGAAGAAGGGCAAGAACCCGACCCCTCTGAGATTAACCTCTTGTGCCAGGAAAGCTTCGATGAAGGCAAGTCCATCTTTCCCTTGATGCATTATTTACCTATTTCTCTCTACCACTGCCTAAGCCTGGATTATGGGATGGGAATCGAATTGCATGGTGAGCATTAGAGAGCCCGCATTAACTATTACTTCGATTAAAAGATATGGGACAAGTGAAAAGGGGTATAAGTGAAATGTTTTCCAAAAGAGTGCGATGAAGGGTGCTCACCCTCATCACCTGGTGAAGTAGGATGATCAGGGACTCCCTGGTTTAGGGGAGGGCCTAAGGTGTTGGCTCAGCTGGTTTAGGCGTGAGCAGAAGGATCGTCCTCTCATATAAGGACCAGTTTGTCATCTTTCATTACCTGTACTCTCAAAAGTACAACCACTCGAGGCTGTGTGGGCAGCCACTCAATCTGAACTCGTACGGTCCAACCCCAGGGTTATGAAGGTTGGGGTAGCACCGGGAGGATAAGGAGGGGGAATGTTTTGTCCGGTTTGGACATGGCGGTGGCCTGACTCCTTCCGGTATAACCGTTAAGGTTCGGACGTACAAGGAAGGAAAGAGTTTTGGATTCGGGTCTCATTGGCCATGAGATCGCAGAGCCGGACTAGTGGGTAAAGTGTACCCCTCTGCGCAGAGTCTAAACCTATTCGAATAGTCCGTGTCCACTGGTATGGACGAGTCTGGTATGGTATGACAATTAGTGTTTCTACTACAACTAGGAACAGGGAAATGTGTCTGTATGTTCTGGAAAGAAAGTAGTACCACGGGAGCGGGAAGCTCAGTGGTGGTCAAGCAAGTGTTACTTCTATTGTCTTGGGAAAACCCTAAACATTGAGTACTGCCTTTCTCTGAAAAAGTATGAGAGACTTCAACTCCACCATATAAAGCATGTAGAATATAGGTCACTTTCTCTTTACAGGAGCCGGGTGGGCTTGCGGAATACCTAGTGTATTCACCCAGATTTATTTATGTTTTTCAGCAGCTGAAGACTTCTTTTCTGCTATGCTTGATTGATGGGGCTGTGTCTTCACCCAGTTCTGCATGTGGCCTGGGCTATTTTATCTTCCACTGCGCTTTATGTTTTTCGGCTCACTTTCGAGCTTGTATCCCTGGTATTGTAATAACATTATTCAGACTCTGTAACTATTTGAAGTAATGAATGTGGTTACTAGCCTCCTGGGACTAGTAATTGTATCACATTTGAGTCCCAAAGGATCGGGACGCTTCAGGTGGTATCAGAACCTATAGGACTGGCCGTAGACCACAGCCCTGACCTTAAAAGTTGCCTTAACAAGAAAACACCCCTTACCCCCCAAGAAACACTCTTTCCCCTTTTCCCCGGTATTAATAGACCTTTCTTTTTGTCTACCAGATGGAAAACCCCAGGGTGATTAGGACTTCCTATTGCTCAGAGGAGGAAGGCTTTCCTCACCTTCTTCGGAGCTGCGCGCTGCGCTTGGGGATCCGCAAGAAGCCCGAATATGTCTGGAAGGAGTACCGTGAAAATGGAATGGAAAAGTGCTCTATGGCGGTCTACTTGGGAGAAAGCCGGAACTACCCAAACCACCCTCCCTTCCAAATTACTTTCATCGGGCACCGCTTCCCAGACACTTGCCAGAGCGTTGCTCGAAAAGCCCTCAAACAACTGTGCCAAAACTATAGCCGAGAGATCTTTGAGACCCCCCTCCGATATTTCCCACCCAGCAACAAAAACACCCCCACCTGGAAGAAAAGACTCCATGCTCTGTCAGGAGGAGATCCCATAGAAGATGATCCCACTATCGTCTACATGCCCTGATACCTCCACACCCTCGACAAACACTCCGATGAGCTCTCCTCCCACTGTACCCACCTAAACTCCCGAGTGGAAAGCCTAGAGCAGCAAGTCAAAGAGCTTAAGCAAGAGAAGGCATCTCTCCAGGAGAGTCTCAGCATAGTGGAAGGCGAGGAAGCCAACACCCGTGAGGCCTATCGGACCTTGAAGATAGACTTTGACAAGAAGCTAAAGACACTCGCCCCCAGAAAGAAGATCCAGAAGAAGACCACTAACCAGGGATGCCAGACAGAGAAGAAGAAGAAGAAGGCCCCTCTAGCCCTACCTCCCCCCAGAATAGATGACTGGTCCGACGAAGAAGATGTATCTCTAGCCAGCCTCGATGATCTTCTCAAGGCATTTGGGGACACCTTAGACAAGGAACTCGCTAGTACCTCGAAGAACGCTCTCGTGTAGTCCCACCTATAGTAGTCTTATGCTTGTAATGTGATGGTGTAATGAATAAAATAACTTGGTTGAAAACAATTTGCATGTGCATGATAGTGACTCTCTTCCCTGGCAGATGGCTTCGGATAAAACCACGCCTACCGCCTCAGGGATTGGAGCAGGTTTTCCCCGAAGAGCTGAAGGGGAAGTCGTTAGAGAAGAAAGTGAAACCCACCTCCCCGCACCTCCACCCCTACCCTTAGACCTAGCCCAAGTTCTAGCCAATCAGACCCGACTCATCGAGGTCCTCACTCGAAATCTGGAAAATCAACGGCCGAATGCTGGAAGACCGCAAGACAGAATGGGGGACTTCCTGAGACTCAAACCTCCCACGTTCGCCGGATCAAGCAACCCCCTCGATGCAGACGATTGGATGCGCACGATCAAAAGGAAACTGGAAGCCATTGGTTGCCCAGAAAATCAGCGTGTTCAACTGGCTGCCCACCAACTTTCTGGGATGGCCCTAGCCTGGTGGGACACCTTCAACGTCACCATCAGGGATGCTACCTGGGCGGAATTTGAAGCAGCTTTCCGGGAGCACCATGTGCCCCAAGGACTGGTACAGCTTAAGGAGGACGAGTTCCAAGAATTGACTCAAGACGGAAGATCTGTCAGCGAATATGTGCACAAGTTCACTGAGTTAGCCCGCTACGCGCCAGATGATGTCAGCACCGAGAGCAAGAAGATGGCCCGTTTCCTGAAGGGACTCAGGCCAGAACTCAAGACAATTCTGGCTAGCCAAGACTTCCTCAATTTCTCTCACCTTTCCAACAAGGCCATGCAAGTTGAAAGGGCTAAGGAGGAAGAAAAAGGACATCTCAAAAGAAAGTTCCAGGTTCTCCGGGCACAGCAGCAGGACCGGCACCAGAAGACTCGATCATTTGGGTTTCCACCCAAGGGGCCCAACTTCAGTAGACCAGCTGGACCCACTCCGTCACGATTCAGCCAGCAGAGTCAGAGCTCTTTCCATTCCCCCTCAGTGGCAAGCAACCAACCTCCGGCAAATGCATGTTGGCACTGCGGTGATCCAAGTCACTTCAAGAACAACTGTCCACAGCTGAAGCCACCAGGACCCGCCTACTCCAACTCGGTGAATGGCCCCAAGAATACCTCGGCATCCGCCCCCAAGGCGCCCTCCGCCGTCAGCCAGCAGAACAAGACTCCGTACCAAGGAAGGGCACGTGTAAATCACATCGATGCCCAGGAAGCTCAGCAGGCTCCGGGAGTAGTACTCGGTGAGTTCCTTGTTGAATTTACTCCCGCTACCGTACTTTTCGATTCTGGAGCATCCCATTCTTTCATAGCCACTAGCTTTGTGGAAAAATATGGCATTCCCTCTACTCCTCTAGAGATTCCCTTGGTCACCCGAACCCCAGGGTCCGACCTCCTATGCCAGCTAAAATGCTCCCAAGTCAGAATCCTTTTAAGTGGGGTAGTATTCCTGGCGGACTTAACTGTCTTGCCATCCAAAGGAATTGATGTAATCCTAGGGATGGATTGGCTAACTAAACACAAAGGCATTATCAGTTGCGCAGACAAGACAGTCCTCCTCACCGACCAGCAGGGAAAGCCAGTCTCTTGCCACGCACAGCCACCCGCCAGTGACCCAATGATGTTCAATCTAACAACGGAAAGTATATCAGTAGTAGAAGAATTCATGGACGTGTTTCCAGAAGAATTGCCAAGAATGCCACCAGAAAGAGAAGTGGAGTTCTACATAGATCTGATTCCTGGAACAGCACCCATCGCAAAGAGACCATACCGCATGGCTCCGACCGAGTTAGCAGAACTGAAGCTTCAAATCTCAGATCTTCAGCAAAAAGGGTACATTCGTCCCAGCTCATCACCTTGGGGAGCACCAGTCCTGTTCGTCTCCAAGAAGGATGGAAGCATGAGAATCTGTATTGATTACCGATCCTTAAATGAAGTTACCATCAAGAACAAGTATCCACTTCCTCGGATTGACGACCTCTTCGATCAGCTTCAAGGAGCCAAGTACTTCTCCAAGATAGACCTAAGATCTGGTTACCACCAATTGAGGATCAAGGAAGCAGACATCCAAAAGACTGCATTTGTCACCCGGTACGGGCAATACGAATTCACAGTAATGCTGTTCGGACTGACAAACGCACCCGCCTTTTTCATGAACCTCATGAATAAAGTGTTTATGGAAGAGCTAGATAAGTTTGTCGTAGTCTTCATCGACGACATCCTTATTTACTCCAAGAACCGCGAAGACCACAAGCGTCACCTTCGGATCGTCCTTGGAAAACTCAGAGCACACCAACTTTATGCTAAACTCAGTAAATGCGAATTCTGGTTGGAAAAGATAGCCTTCCTTGGGCATATCTTAACCACAGAAGGGATAGAAGTGGACCCTTCCAAAGTAGAAGCAGTGTCCAAATGGAGGCAACCAACCAACGTCAGTGGAGTTTGAAGCTTCCTAGGAATGGCAGGGTATTACCGCCGCTTCATCAAAGGATTCTCCAGCATAGCAAGACCAATGACAGAACTTCTCAAGAAAGACCATAAATTTGTGTGGATCCCAAAATATGAAGGAAGTTTCCAAATCATAAAGGAGAAACTTACAACGACACCCGTTCTATCACTGCCAGATATTCATCAAGATTTTGTCGTCTCCTGTGATGCCTCGAGGCAAGGCTTAGGGTGTGTGCTAATGCAAAACGAGAAAGTCATTGCTTACGCATCACGCCTACTCAAGCCGCACGAATAGAATTATCCCACCCATGATTTGGAATTGGCAGCCATAGTGCATGCCTTGAAGATATGGAGGCATTACCTAATCGGAAACAAATGCCACATTTTCACCGATCACAAGAGTCTGAGGTATATATTCACTCAACCTGATCTCAACCTCCATCAGCGAAGATGGTTAGAACTGATCAAGGATTATGACCTAGAAATTCACTATCACCCCGGAAAGGCCAACGTGGTAGCCGACGCCCTCAGTCGAAAACCATTCGGAATAAAGGGAACCAACTTTCTGGAAGATTGGAAGAAAGAATCAGCACAACTAAATGCATGTCTGGGAATCAACGACAGTCTCGAAGTCAAACCAATGCTAGAAGACCTCATCGGCAAAGCTCAACATCTAGACTCAGAGACAGCAAGGCTTGTGGAGAAGGCCCGCAAGGAACAACTCCCGGACCTCAGGACAGATGACCAAGGAGTCCTTTGGTTCAAACATCGTCTGTGTGTACCAAAAGGGGAAGCCCGAGAAGTCCTACTCAAGGAAGCTCATGACTCGGCCTACTCCATCCACCCAGGAACTACCAAGATGTACCTGGACCTCAAAACCAGATACTGGTGGAAAGGGATGAAGAAAGAAATAGCTCAGTATGTGGCCCGATGTGACATCTGCCAATGGACGAAGGCCGAACACCAAAAACCTGCTGGCCTATTACAACCCCTCCCGATACCTGAATGGAAGTGGGAAGAAATAGGCATGGACTTCATAACCGGACTGCCCCGGACGCAGAAAGGGAATGACTCCATCTGGGTAATAATAGATCGCCTCACCAAGGTAGCCCATTTCATTCCAGTGAAAACTACCTTTGGAGGAGCCACCCTTGCCCGGATTTACCTCAAGGAGATAGTCAGACTCCATGGCATCCCAAGGAAGATAGTGTCAGACAGAGGAACCCAGTTCACATCCAAATTCTAGACAAGCCTTCAGAAAGCTATGGGCACCAAGCTAGATTTCAGTACCGCTTACCACCCTCAGACAGATGGGCAGACAGAAAGGGTCAACAAAGTCCTTGAAGATCTCTTAAGAGCATGTGTGTTAGCTTTTGATAGAAGTTGGGAGTCCAGTCTACCCTACGCAGAGTTCTCATACAACAATAGCTATCAGGCCAGCATCAAGATGTCGCCATTCGAAGCACTGTATGGACGAAAATGCCAGACCCCTCTCATGTGGTCCAACGTGGGGGAAAAAGCACTAGAAGGACCTACCTTTGTCAAAGAGGCGGAAGAGAAAGTTGCACTGATCCGCAGAAGGTTGCTTGAAGCTCAAAGTCGGCAGAAGAGTTACGCAGACAACAGGCGGAGGGAACTCCGATTTGAGGAAGGAGACTTCGTCTACCTCAAGGTTTCTCCAATGCATGGTGTCAGGAGGTTCCAAGTCAAAGGGAAGCTAGCCCCACGTTTTGTAGGTCCCTATCCCATCATTGGCAAGGTAGGACCCGCAGCATACCGCCTGGAACTACCAGAATCCATGTCTGACATCCACAATGTGTTCCACGTATCCCAGCTCCGCAAATGCCTGCAAGCACTAGAAAGTCGCCTCGAAGAAGAGACAGTGCAGATTCAGAAAGACCTTCAATATCGTGAAAAACTAGTGAAGATTCTTGATTCAGCAGTCAGAAAGACCCGCACCTCAGAAGTAAAGCTCTATAAAGTTCAGTGGAGCAGAGAAGGAGAAGAGGAAGCCACCTGGGAGAGTGAGGACTTCTTGAGGAGGGAATACCCTTATCTTTTCCCAAATCCAGTCTAATCTCGAGGGCGAGATTCCTTTAAGTGGGGTAGGTTTGTAACATCCCAAAATCCCAACCCAGGTTTGAAACCCTAAACCCCCCCCCTAATCCCCCCCTTCATTTTATTCTTCTCCCTTAACCCTACCCCTAGGTCACCCAATCATTTGCATGCACTTAAAATGATTTGAAGCACCTCACATAGACCATATTTATCACCAAGTTCATTTAGAGAATTTTTGTTAAGAGAAAAAGAAACAAAAAGACACAAAAGTAGAAAAGAAAAAGAATTAGAATAAGAAAAGAAAAAGGAAATCCCTCTCCCCTTCCTCGGATGGGCCGAATTCCAGCCCAGCTCGCGCGCGCCCGCAACCCCCCCTCTCTTCCGGCCCAGGCGGCCCAAACCGCGCGCCCCTCCCGCCCACTGACCTCCGGGCCCCGCCCATCAGTGCCTCACCGCTCTCTCTCTCGCACAGACCCCTCTCACTGGCAGCCCGACCCCACCCGTCATCTCCTTCTCCCTCGCCCATCCCTCACCGGCGCGATCGCCGCCGAGCGCCCCCTCGCCTCGTTGCCTCGCCATTAATGCTCGCCAGCCTCCGCGACAACCCCGCCACTATGCTTGAGCCGACCTCTCACCCCCCTCGGCCTGCTCGAGCCGTCCCAATCGGCGTTAGCGCCATTCCCGCCCCCATGGCGAGCTCGTCGGTGCTCGCCGTCTCCCCCATCCCCCTCCCTCCCCCGAGCACCTATAAAAGGACCCGCCCGAGCCCCGTCTTCGCCACACAACTCCAGCCATCCCCACTGCCCTCCTCCCCAAGCCGTTCAAGCAAGCGCCGCCGTGCTCCCTGCCTTGCTCCGGTGAGCTCCCTTCCCCCTCTCTAGCTTTTCTCTGTTCAATTAAGCTATGGCCGAAGCTCCGCCACACGCTCACGAGCACAGGGCACCACTTTGCCTCCCCTATCGTGGCCGGAAACATCACCGGCGGCTTCGCCGCCGCGGGCACCCGCCACTGCTCCGTGGACCGGCCGCCATAGGCCCCCGCAGGCCAAATTCGCCCCACCCCCGTGACCCACTTCACCCGCCCGTGCTTCGCCACCACTTCCCCGCCAGAGAACCGGACCGACGGCGGAGAACCGCCACGGAGTTCGCCGTCGACCGGCCCCGGTCGAGCCCCTCCCCCTTCCGTTGCCGAGTAACGTCGTCAGCCCCCCTCTCTCCCTGGCTGGTGGGCCCGCACTACGGCGCCGTCCCCGCCGCCGCTTCCTCGCTGCTGGGCCGACTGGGCCGCAAGCGCGCCCGCACCCGCGCCCGCACGCCGAGTGGGCCAAAATTCCCCCCGCCTGGCCTAGTTAGATGGAGAATTCGTTTTCTTTTTCTTTTCCTATTTTCTTTTCTCATTTTCACATATATATTTAGATGCTAATATTTTATGCACCAAAAATTGTCTAAATAAATTATTAGGGCACAAAAATAATGAAGTATAAAAATTTGCACACCCTACAAAGGTGACTATGTTTGATGTATTGTTATTATCTGTGTTTAATTAGCGGAAGAGGGATCCGATCCTCCGGAACTCTTAGCTCCGGAAGAAGGGCAAGAACCCGACCCGTCTGAGATTAACCTCTTGTGCCAGGAAAGCTTCGACGAAGGCAAGTCCATCTTTCCCTTGATGCATTATTTACCTATTTCTCTCTACCACTGCCTAAGCCTGGATTATGGGATGGGAATCGAATTGCATGGTGAGCATGAGAGAACCCGCATTAACTATTACTTCGATTAAAAGATATGGGACAAGTGAAAAGGGGTATAAGTGAAATGTTTTCCAAAAGAGTGCGATGAAGGGTGCTCACCCTCATCACCTGGTGAAGTAGGATGATCAGGGACTCCCTGGTTTAGGGGAGGGCCTAAGGTGTTGGCTCAGCTGGTTTAGGCGTGAGCAGAAGGATCGTCCTCTCATATAAGGACCGGTTTGTCATCTTTCATTACCTGTACTCTCAAAAGTACAACCACTCGAGGCTGTGTGGGCAGCCACTCAATCTGAACTCGTACGGTCCAACCCCAGGGTTATGAAGGCTGGGGTAGCACCGGGAGGATAAGGAGGGGGAATGTTTTGTCCGGTTTGGACATGGCGGTGGCCTGACTCCTTCTGGTATAACCGTTAAGGTTCGGACGTACAAGGAAGGAAAGAGTTTTGGATTCGGGACTCATTGGCCATGAGATCGCAGAGCCGGACTAGTGGGTAAAGTGTACCCCTCTACGCAGAGTCTAACCTATTCGAATAGTCCGTATCCACTAGTATGGATGAGTCTGGTATGGTATGACAATTAGTGTTTCTACTACAACTGGGAACAGGGAAATGTGTGTGTATGTTCTGGAAAGAAAGTAGTACCACGGGAGCGGGAAGCTCAGTGGTGGTCAAGCAAGTGTTACTTCTATTGTCTTGGGAAAACCCTAAACATTGAGTACTGCCTTTCTCTTAAAAAGTATGAGAGACTTCAACTCCACCATATAAAGCATGTACAATATAGGTCACTTTCTCTTTACGGGAGCCGGGTGGGCTTGCGGAATACCTAGTGTATTCACCCAGATTTATTTATGTTTTTCAGCAGCTGAAGACTTCTTTTCTGCTATGCTTGATTGATGGGGCTGTGTCTTCACCCAGTTCTGCCTGTGGCCTGGGCTATTTTATCTTCCACTGCGCTTTATGTTTTTCGGCTCACTTTTGAGCTTGTATCCCCGGTATTGTAATAACATTATTCAGACTCTGTAACTATTTGAAGTAATGAATGTGGTTACTAGCCTCCTGGGACTAGTAATTGTATCACATTTGAGTCCCAAAGGATCGGGACGCTTCATTGCTTCTAAGACTAGGAGCGAGAGATCATCCTTCGAGAGTGTGTCTGCCTCTGCTATCAGTCGCTTCTGTGCTACCGAGGTGCTTGAAGCGAGAGATGTCTGAATAGCACCTCGGTAGCACTCCGTTGAGGCTTGGAAGTCGGCCTTCATTGTGATGATGCCTTGCGGGCCCAACATATTGAGCATCATGTAGGAGTAGTGGGGAACGACCATGAACTTGGCCAACTCGGGTCCCATGATGATAGCGTTGTAGGCGCAGTTGAACTAAACCACCTCGAAACACAGGAACTCGCTGTGGTAGTTGTCAGGCATGCCAAACATCATGGGTTGGGAGGCGTGACGCAAGATGTACTCCCCCTCGGTTGGGACGATGCCAAAGAATGGAGTGTTTGACTCATGAAGGTCGGTGATGGAGATCCCTAGTGCCTTGAGGATCTAAATGTTGGAGACTTGTTCTCAAATGCTATGAATTAAGAACAAGGCAACATAAAATGTTAAATATCAAAGTCCTTCGTCTTTTGAAGCATTATTTCCCTTCGGATATAATGGATTACGGACGAAGGATATGAAGGCCATACCTTCATATTCATAATAAAAGATAGAAAAGATTTGCACACAAAACACGAAAAATAACATGATTACTTTGAACATTATTATCAATTTATTTCTATTTATTTTACTTATATAAACAACAACAAATTACAAATGTACCTTCGGCTTGAAGAAAAGTAAGGGTACAAGCGTGATGCTAATGCCAAGTTAGCGTGAACAGTACGTGAGTACTGTTCATCTATTTATAGGCACAGGACGCAGCCCGTGTGAAATTACATTAATGCCCTTTACTTTTATCAATAACTCTATAGTAATTCTTCGAGGTCTAATTTGGCTTTTCATCTTTAAGTCGGTTCCCCTTTTTCTGCTGTCATGCCGAAGCTCTTCTGCACACAGCTTTGTGATCGTTTCATCCTTTGTCATGATTGTCTTCCATTTCAGTCAAGCTTCGTCTTGACCATGCTCTTGTATACCCGCAACCTGATTCCAAAGATACCTGCTCGCATACTTGGAAAACATTGTCAAATCATGTTTTTGAGGACCTTCGGAAGCCGAAGGCCCCCAACACTAAGGAAATGTGACGTTAATGCTGCTTCCCCAGCCCATCAGTACCTTCTTGACCCAGCTGTCTTCGATCACTGGGTTACCAAGTAGGGGATACTTGCTCGGATGATCAAAGCTAAGACACTAGTCAGCCCAACTGAAAGTGGTTGGTGTCTCTGACCACCTATATGGTGCTGAAGGACCGATCGTGTGACACCCTAGGTGTCTACTTCGTTTTATGTTGGGAGATTTGTCCTAAGCTCGGACGCTCAGTGAAAATTTCTATCTCTTTATCACATTTATCTCCATTTATCAAGTTACTCATGAGAGTTTCATCGAGTTTGGGATAATTCGATCTCAAGAACATCCAAATTTGGAGCCTGTTAAAACTTTTGTTTCTTGAAGCAAATGCAAATTCGAAAGTCAATCTTGTCTCGCAAATCTTGTCCAGACTCATTTATTCGAACTCTTGAAAGTTGTTATTTGATCTGTGTCCGAATCCGATATCTCGACTTCAATCTATGTCTGAGTATTTAATCTGAATTCGCATTCTCCAGCGAAATCTCTATTGTGTCAACCTCTAATTATTTTTATGAAAATCAGCTTGTTATATTTATGTCATCATTCATCTCTATCTATCCAGTGTATTCTAAAGATTTCTCAAAGTTTGAACCAAATATTCGTATGAAATTATAAATCATACGCTTCTTGAGATTGCTCGAGTAAGTAAAATTAAATTTACAAATTTAACCAAGTTATGCCAACCTTCCCAAAACACTCTATATCAACTCTACAACAAAAGTTATTAAGGGTTCATGTAGATAAAATGCCATGAAAATGTCGAGAAATACCCTGATTGCCTTAAAAATATAATTTGAAGCTTTATAATGATACTACCTTGACTAAAGTGAAACTTTTATTTATATTCAAGATATGAGGTTTGACCTTTAATAAAAATTGTAGAACCTGTGTTATACAACAAATTTTATATTTAAACCAAGCCTTGATTCAATTTGTAAGTATCTCAAACAGTGCCCTCAAGACAGAATAAAAATCTGATTTCAGGATTCGAATTCTTCTAAGTTTGAAATCAGTGTCATTCGGGTCGACGTCTCGCGTTACCAAATGTTTGTTGAACAACTCAAGTTTCGTACCTCGACGTGATCGCTAGAGACTCCCGGACCTCACCCGACCCCTCACCGGAGCAACCACACCGCCAGTAAGCCCCTCCACCCTTTTCTTCACGCGGTCACTGTTCCATTAGGGGAAGGATCGCAGGTTCGATTTTGGGAAATCCTAGGGGGTTTTCTACAGAGCCGTAGACTCAGAGGAATAGTGAACCGAGAACCTGTTTGTAATACACTTAAAACCTTTCGCTAGGGACCCCAGTGCAAAACCGTTTTTCCTTTAACCATTTCTAATTAAACTTTTTAAATTCAGCAGAGAACTTAAAATAATTATATCTTGAGTTACATTCAACTAAATTTAACCAAACCAATTTTGCTGGATTCAAAATATTATGAACTATCACCTAAAAATACTAAAGCCTATGCTTTCTGTTTTAAATTTTAGAGTTTGAAATTAATTAAGGAAACTGACCAAACCTTATTAAAATAAGAAAAATTAGGTATGCTTCTGTGCGGAACTTAAGAAAATTTGTAGAAGTTCAAACCCCACTTAGACATTGTTTAAAAATAGTGAGCACCCTAGTATTGAATATTTAAGTAGGGTTATCTATTAAAAGCCATTTTGCCCAAGACTTAAGAAAATAAGAAAGGTAGTAGAAAATAATGAGCAGTGGATGCAAATATTTTTCCTAAACCACTTAAGTAATACAAAACCTAGGAAAAATAAAGGGACCCCTAGTCCAAAACAGATTCAAGGTAAAATGTTTTATTAAACACTAATCAAACTAGAAAGACAATCATTAGAATTATGAAAACAATTTCAAAATTGTTAAGAAAAATCCAGTGGACTTGTAACCACTAGGACCCCACTACAAAAATAATAAACACCTCAGCCCATCATTTTAAGTAGGGTAAACAAATAGAACTTGATATTAAGCCATATTTCAATTAAATCATAAGCAAGCCAAAAATATGCAATAGTGGGAAAATAATTTTTTACCAGATTAATAATGAAGTAGGCCACCAGAGAAAAATACAAAACCCAATTGAAAGCTGCAAAATGATACCCATTGCCAATACTTCATAAAAAACCATTTAGTTCAAGAAATTCCTACCACCTTTCCCTTAAACAAAAAGCTACCAAACTTTAGAATGATTGCTCTTGCACAAATAAGAAGATAGAAAAAATTAGAAAACTGTTGTTTGATATTTTTCAAATATAGTGGTAGTAGAAATCACCCCTTTGGCTAGAAACTTTGGAAATCATAATAAAATAACTATTAAGTATTAGTGGCTGAAACTTTGTACAATGTCATGTTATAACATCTAGATGCTAGCAAAAATAAGTTTTGGAAAATAACCCCCTGTTAAAAGAAGGTTGTAGTTCAAAACACCCCCTCTGCCCTAATATTTGATAATTTTATACAGAGAGAACCACTCACTTTTTAAGCCCCACATTTTGAGACAGAGACTTATACACCAGTAAGAAGCCACTGTAATTTTTGCATGATTTTTGGAAATTTATTAAGCTATCTTGTAGTTCAAACCCACCCTAAAAGCATAAAAGAAATATAAAAGAAGAGAGGGAAAAATAAATCTCACTCCAATGACTTCAGCTAGAAACCTTCATAAACTCTCACTAAGACATTAAAAAGAAATCGGTGGAACACCAAAATGAACTTACCAATTAGCTTAATCAAGCTCGACCCTAATTTGGCTAAGTGTACCACCAAAATCTTCAGTAGCAAGATTAAGCTCTACCTTATTAAATTGATCATTCCCCATCAAATTTTAATTGAAAAATTGCATATCATGCCATGCATGTATTTTACTTATGGCATTCATTAGATTGCAATCTCATTGACGGAGAGTACGTGCTCATCCTTGAGCAAGGAGCTGTCCACGAGGAAGACCAGGAGCAAGCTCCCGAGACTGCCATCGAGGATCTCCCCGCAGCCCCAGCTATTGAAGGCAAGCCCCAATTTATGCATAACCGTTTATATATATGCTACTTTACTACACTTATTGTTTGTAGGTTTGTAATGTACACTTAAGTGTAGGAGTTGCTTGAAACCCTTAGTTGCATGAACTCATGATTCCTTTTTGAGATGGATACTAGTATGCTAGGTGTAAACCCTAAAATGTGTTAGGAGTTCATGTATTTCTTCTATGTCTTTTATAAGAAGTAAGACTAAGAAATTGAGTGAACATAAGAAAATAATAATAATAGAAATACCTTCAATCTAGTAGGGTAATGGATATTAGTTTTAGTTAACTTGAAAGTTGATCCCGTACTCAAAAGTAATTATTTTCCTAAAATAAAATGAGTGGATGTCACATTTTGAGCCTTTAACCAAACAAGGGAATAAAATAATTAATATAAATATATAGGTTTATAAAATTATATAATCTACATTCATGTCGATATTGTGGATGTTGCATTTAGAAAAGAATTTGAAACTCATGTTTGAATTTGAACTTAAAAAGTGAAAATAAATTAGAATGTAGAAAATAAAAATCTCTCATCTCAGCACGTGGGCCGAAACTGCTTCACCCGGCCCATTTCCACTCTCACGCGCGCAGCCCGCCTCGGCCACGCATGACTCCTCTGGGCCACTGACACCGGATCCCCACTGTCCAGCCCTTAGTCGTGTGCTCGCGCTTTCTTCTCACTGTTGGTGGGACCCCCCCCCCCCCCGCTATCAGCTCCTCCCTCGCGACAGAGTCTGGCGGCGGAACAAACCTGGCCGCCTTTGCCGCGCGCGCGCCATGGCCGGATCTCCCGCCGAACTCGGAGACTGTTGCAACCATCCCACCGATCTTGGTGGCCTTTGCCCTATATAATGCACCAACTCTATCAACTCGAAGCATCATCTCCAGGAATGCTCGTCGTGCGGAACCGAAGGCGTTGGGGTGCTCCATTGTCGGGGATCGGTGGTTGTGACAGTGTTCCGGAAGCGAGAGCGAGTTCAGGCCATTTGTCGACCTTCAAGGAAGCGATCTGCGGTATTGGCTGGACTGGGAAGTCCCTGGTGCTCGGTAAATTTCTCATCGGAAAATTGATTTCCGCCGTGGGCCATGGCGCATCGTGTGCGGAGGTTTGTGCCGTGCCAGTTCAGGTAAGGATGATTCATTCGGATCCGCCATGATCTTCTGCTCATTCTGCGCTTACTCTCGTATGGATTGGGGCACCAGGGTGGCTGATGCTTCTCCTCGTCGGCATGCCATGCCGTGTTGGGCGGCGCGGCTGCCGCCGCCGCGGAGCTTGGGATGGCATGTGGGCACGATGGACTGCGACCGGCCGAGATCAAGTCATGGGATAACGATAAAGCATTCTGAATCTCGACCGTCCAACTTGGATTGATCGGGTGAGTTCTGGTCTTAGGGGTTTTAAATCTAGGACGTTGCTTTTGGATCCGAGGGCTTGGATTGCATACCAGTTTGATAAAGCCAAGATCTAATCCTGGCCTTCGATATTTGATCGGACGGCCGAGATTTATGCGTACCCCTTCGGCCCGTCCGATTTGCAGAAGAGCCCCTGCGCTTTTTCTTATTCAAACCCGCCGTTCCCCGTGGGGTAAATGCGAGTCTTAGGAACTTTTGAAAGATAGCCCCTGCATTCCCTGATAATTATGCGCCTAGTCCAGTGATTTAGGAAAGTAGGAAAAACAATATAGAAAATACTTTTCTAGCACAAAAATAATTCTAGAAACTTGTGAAATTCATAGTTAATTCGTTTTAACTCCAAATTGAGTCATTCCAGTTGTAATAATTTTGTTTTAATATTGACTGTCTCCTATTACCTTTGTTTAGCCATGAAACTTGAATTTAAAATTGTTCATTTGAATTAATCTATTCTAGGTGCTAAATAACTTAGAAATTCATAACCCAATAACCGTAACTCCGTTTTGATCCATTCTAGTTGCATTAGTCTCACAATAATATTTATTATCATCTGATAATTTTGTTTTGTCATGGAATATAGGTTAAAATGTTGCCCTTAGTCTATTCTATATTTAACCACGTGGATCTTCGAAAAACCATAACTTCATAACTGTAACTCCGAATTTAGTCGTTCTCGAACCCACGATCTCGTAGTGACGCGTAGATTATTAATACGCAGTTTATTCTTATGTTTGGTGTGATGTTAATTTTGCCTATACACTGTTTGTTTGTATTGCTACGACTAGCAGCGAGGTTACGTATCATCTGAAGATCATCCTGGTACCTGGAATCTCAAGTCCCAGGCAAGTTGTGCCCTTGATCACTTCTTTTTACACAGCCATGTTCTGATTAATCATAATGATTTGCATAGGTTAATTTTGATGGGACCCAATAGGTTACCCTAGTTTGTCTATCTTTATACCTTGTTTACCACTGAACTTTTGGGTAGTACTTGCTAGTGCTTTATGTGGTTTTGGGTATGAAGATACATTATTCATGATCACATTTTTATTATCTGTTTATTATTACAGTTCATGATAAGATCATTATGTTAATTGGAACATGGAGCGACCAACCGGGAAAACAGTGCTACCACAAGGGTTTAATGGGACGCCCTTGGCTGATTAATTAAGAAAGCTAGTGGAAGACTACCTTACCCGAAAGGGGCAAGGGCAGTAGGGGAGTGGTCAGTGTAGGGAGGTCCTTGGGATGATTTTGCTGCGATGGCGATCATGCGAGGGATCCCTGCATTGGAGCTTCCTATAAACTGTAGCGGGTTTTCTGAAGCTAGTAGAACTTTATAAAGGCCTCGTAGTGTTACCCTGCCTCGCCTCCTCGGTAGAGGTGTATGGGAAGTCGTGATCCCTTGGCAGATGGGTAACATGACTTGTGGGTAAAGATGTGCAACCTCTGGTATATCAGCCGTGCTCACGGTCATGAGCAGCTCGGACCCTCACATGATTAATTTATGGAACTAAATTCAATTTGTCATATGCATTGCATCGCATGTGATGTTATTACTTTTCTTAATTGGGTTGGTATTTACTTATACTTAGCAACTGCTAATAAAATTTTGACCAACTTTAAAAGCAATGCTCAGCTCTAACCATCCTCTTTGGTAAGCCTTACACTTCACATGAACTCCCACCTTTGGCGAGTTCATTCACATTATTCCCCATAACTTGTTGAGCGATGAACGTATGTGAGCTCACTCTTGCTGTCTCGCACCCCCCACAGGTCAAGAACATGTAACACAGGATGAGGCGCATGGAGGATGTTGCGTTGTGTTCGTGAGAGGTCTAGGCCGTCGTCTCCCAGTCAACTTTGGGTTGCTGGACCGTTGTCTCCTTATAATGTAATTATTTATTTATTTTGTATAGAACTCCGATTATATAGTAAAGTTGTGACATTCGATCCTATGCCATGATTCATCATATGTGTGAGACTTGGTCCCAGCACAGCTGGTGATTATGTTCGCGCCTGGGTCTTGGTGCCGCGAAACCCGGGTGTGACAGAAGTGGTATTAGAGGAATGTTGACTGTAGGACGAAACCTAGATAGAACTGGACAACCATTATCTACTTACCTTTGCTACTTTGATTCTTTCTAAACTTTTCTTAATCTTTTCTCATCTATTTCCGCCTTACTCTGATTACTCTTACCTTTTTTCCTTCTAAAGAAAAATGTGGATTTCACACTTCGAAATCCTGTGCCTAAAGTGACTTTTAGGAATATGAGACCTAATCTTAGAAACAAAAACAAAACTATTTTTATATCTATGCACTTGAATGTTTGTTATTATGATACTTGCCTGATTTAGATCTTTGATTGAGTGTGATGAGTTGTGGAGTAATGTCCACAATTGCATCTGTATATACACATAGGTATAAAATATATATATTTATAAAATAACTAGACAACCTAGATTATCCCCATTGGAATACATCTAGCTTAAGAGAATTATCTTATCCTAAAAGATCCCATTCTAACCAATTCATCTTATCTTAGAAGACTCTCTCTTATCCTAATAGATTTATCTTATCATGAAAGATTCGTTTTATCCTAACCACTATATTTATCTGATCCTAAAGTAACCACCAGGACCTAATCCAAAATAATGAGATCTTAACTAGTTTAATAGTAGTCGTACCAACCTAATCTAGATTCTATCTAATCTATTATGATCTAATCTTGAGTAAGTTACTTAATGCTGGTACAAAGGATAAAGCCATACTCCAAATCCACTTAAGCTTAAACTGGTGACCTAGATCAACTCGGCCATACCCAACAACTTGACCTACATAATAGGTTACATAACCTATCCCACCCATCTAGAAGCAAACAACCAAACCAGATTCTAACTAATCTCATTTAACTCATAGCCATCTACCAAACTAGCTACTCAACCTACTAATGTGTTACCTACAGATCTATCTTAACCTCTTGTCCCTAATCTAGATGAAGACTCGAAAAGAAGGAGATCAAACTCGTTGAAAGAATAATAAGAGTCAAGCCATACCTTCAAAGGAATCAAGATCCACAATCTTGGATGGAGTCTTTCCTTACCCTACTATGTTCTACCCAAGCCTATCCATGATCTAAAAACATTTTTTACACATTGGATGGTTGTACATATATATACCCATACCTTTAAAAAAATTCTTGATTTTTGAACCAATTAGAAACTGAAAGCTGAATTACAAACCAATTCTTCTACATCCTTTTTCTTACAAATCTCGAGGACGAGATTTCTGTTAAGGGGGGTAGGATTTGTAAACCCTAAAATGTGTTAGGAGTTCATGTATTTCTTCTATGTCTTTTATAAGAAGTAAGACTAAGAAATTGAGTGAACATAAGAAAAAAATAATAATAGAAATATCTTCAATCTAGTAGGGTAATGGATATTAGTTTTAGTTAACTTGAAAGTTGATCCCATACTCAAAAGTAATTATTTTCCTAAAATAAAATGAGTGGATGTCACATTTTGAGCCTTTAACCAAACAAGGGAATAAAATAATTAATATAAATATATAGGTTTATAAAATTATATAATCTACATTCATGTTGATATTGTGGATGTTGCATTTAGAAAAGAATTTGAAACTCATGTTTGAATTTGAACTTAAAAAGTGAAAATAAATTAGAATGCAGAAAATAAAAATCTCTCATCTTAGCACGTGGGCCGAAACTGCTTCACCCGACCCATTTCCACTCTCACGCGCGCAGCCCGCCTCGGCCACGCATGACTCCTCTGGGCCACTGACACCGGATCCCCACTATCCAGCCCTTAGTCGTGTGCTCGCGCTTTCTTCTCACTGTTGGTGGGACCCCCCCCGCTATCAGCTCCTCCCTCGCGACAGAGTCTGGCGGCGGAACAAACCTGGCCGCCTTTGCCGCGCGCGCGCCATGGCCGGATCTCCCGCCGAACTTGGAGACTGTTGCAACCATCCCACCGATCTTGGTGGCCTTTGCCCTATATAATGCGCCAACTCTATCAACTCGAAGCATCATCTCCAGGAATGCTCGTCGTGCGGAACCAAAGGCGTTGGGGTTGCTCCGCCATCGGGGATTGGTGGTTGTGACAGTGTTCCGGAAGCGAGAGCGAGTTTGGGCCATTTGTCGACCTTCGGGGAAGCGATCTGCGGTATTGGCTGGACTGGGAAGTTCCTGGTGCTCGGTGAATTTCTCACCGGAAAATAGATTTCCGTGGTGGGCCATGGTGCATCGTGTGCGGAGGATTGTGCCGCGCCAGTTCAGGTAAGGATGATTCGTTCGGATCTGCCATGATCTTCTGCCCATTATGCGCTTACTCCCGTATGGATTGGGGCACCGGGGTGGCTGATGCTTCTCCTCGTCGGCGTGCCATGCCGTGTTGGGCGGCGCGGCTGCCGCCGCCGCGGAGCTTGGGATGGCGTGTGGGCACGATGGACTGCGACCGTTGATCTGGTTGGGACCGGCCGAGATCAAATCATGGGATAACGATAAAGCGTTCTGAATCTCAACCGTCCGACTTGGATTGATCGGGTGAGATCTGGTCTTAGGGGTTTTAAATCTGGGACGTTGCTTTTGGATCCGAGGGATTGGATTGCGTACCGGTTTGATAAAGCCAAGATCTAATCCTGGCCTTCGATATTTGATCGGACGACCGAGATTTATGCGTACCCCTTCGGCCCGTCCGATTTGTAGAAGAGCCCCTGCGCTTTTTCTTATTCAAACCCGCCATCCCCCGCGGGGTAAATGCGAGTCTTTGGAACTTTTGAAAGATAGCCCCTGTATTCCCTGATAATTATGCGCCTGGTCCAGTGATTTAGGAAAGTAGGAAAAACAATATAGAAAATACTTTTCTAGCACAAAAATAATTCTAGAAACTTGTGAAATTCATAGTTAATTCGTTTTAACTCCAAATTGAGTCATTCCAGTTGTAATAATTTTGTTTTAATATTGTCTGTCACCTTTTACCTTTGTTTAGCCATGAAACTTGAATTTAAAATTGTTCATTTGAATTAATCTATTCTAGGTGCTAAATAACTCAGAAATTCATAACCCAATAACCGTAACTCCGTATTGATCCATTCTAGTTGCATTAGTCTCACAATAATATTTATTATCATCTGATAATTTTGTTTTGCCTTGGAATATAGGTTAAAATGTTGCACTTAGTCTATTCTATATTTAACCACGTGGATATTCGGAAAACCATAACTTCATAACTGTAACTCCGAATTTAGTCGTTCTCGAACCCACAATCTCGTAGTGACGCGTAGATTATTAATATGCAGTTTATTCTTATGTTTGGTGTGATGTTAATTTTGCCTATACACTGTTTGTTTGTATTGCTACGACTAGCAGCGAGGTTACGTATCATCTGAAGATCATCCTGGTACCTGGAATCTCAAGTCCCAGGCAAGTTGTGCCCTTGATCACTTCTTTTTACCCAGCCATGTTCTAATTAATCATAATGATCTGCATAGGTTAATTTTGATGGGACCCAATAGGTTACCCTAGTTTGTCTATCTTTATACCTTGTTTACCACTGAACTTTTGGGTAGTACTTGCTAGTGCTTTATGTGGTTTTGGGTATGAAGATACATTATTCATGATCACATTTTTATTATCTGTTTATTATTACTGTTCATGATAGATCATTATGTTAATTGGAACATGGAGCGACCACCCGGGAAAACAGTGCTACCACAAGGGTTTAATGGGACACCCTTGGCTGATTAATTAGGAAAGCTAGTGGAAGACTACCTTACCCGAAAGGGGCAAGGGCAGTAGGGGAGTGGTCAGTGTAGGGAGGTCCTTGGGATGGTTTTGCTGCGATGGCGATCATGCGAGGGATCCCTGCATTGGAGCTTCCTATAAACTGTAGCGGGTTTTCTGAAGCTAGTAGAACTTTATAAAGGCCTCGTAGTGTTACCCTATCTCGCCTCCTCAGTAGAGGTGTATGGGAAGTCGCGATCCCTTGGTAGATGGGTAACATGACTTATGGGTAAAGATGTGCAACCTCTACAGAGTGTAAAACTGGTATATCAGCCGTGCTCACGGTCATGAGCAGTTTGGACCCTCACATGATTAATTTATGGAACTAAATTCAATTTGTCATATGCATTGCATCGCAGGTGATGTTATTACTTTTCTTAATTGGGTTGGTATTTACTTATACTTAGTAACTGCTAATAAAATTTTGACCAACTTTAAAAGCAATGCTCATCTCTAACCATCTTCTTTGGTAAGCCTTACACTTCACATGAACTCCCACCTTTGGCGAGTTCATTCACATTATTCCCCACAACTTGTTGAGCGATGAACGTATGTGATCTCACTCTTGCTGTCTCACACCCCCCACAGGTCAAGAACATGTACCACAGGATGAGGCGCATGGAGGATGCTGCGTTGTGTTCCTGAGAGGTCTAGGTCGTCGTCTCCCAGTCAACTTTGGGTTGCTGGACCGTTGTCTCCTTATAATGTAATTATTTATTTATTTTCTATAGAACTCCGATTATATAGTAAAGTTGTGACATTCGATCCTGTGCCATGATTCATCATATGTGTGATACTTGGTGGCAGCACACCTGGTGATTATGTTCGCGCCTGGGTCTTGGTGCCCCGAAACCCGGGTGTGACACTAGGTCGAGTAGCTGCTATGCTAATCAGGATCTCGGTAGAAGTCGAGTGATTTTTCTAGCACTCGCGCGAGATTAGAAATTGATTGTATTCGTCTTGATAACGTGATCTATGATGGTCCATGGACTTGGATCCAGGGAGGATGTCTTGTTCCTGAGACGGGAAAAGGAATTAAGGATTAATGTGTGGATACCTGAGTCAAGCGTTTGAACGTACTAAACACATGTCAGGAAATATGGTAACTGGTAAACCTAGTATTTGAGTGAAGCCAGGTGCAGACTTTTCTCCTCACACGACCTGAGACTGGGTCTCCCATGCTAGCTATGGTGGGTACAAGTGCGGTCACTGCACGACGGCAGCCGGGGTCAGTGGAGCATTGTATGGCAAGGCGGTGAGCCCTGGCCGCGAACGGGGGATTGATGGGGATGGTTGATATGTGTGGGGACGGAGTGCCCCTACATGTCGTGTGTTTAGGTTTACCTTGCAAGGTTTTAAAACTCGATTCGAATCGTCTGCTTCTCGCAGCTAATGAGACTGCTTGGCCCCTTACATTGAGTAAGAAGTGAAATGAGGTTTACTTGAGATAACTTGTTGATTGTACTAAAATGCTTGCTACCATGTATGCTTAGAAGAAGCAAACGTAGTTATGATAATGATGCTAGAAATTGAAAAGCTAAAATGACATTTAGACTCAGCTAGTGCTTTTGGCAAACCAAACCCCTCAGCCAAACAGCTGCATGGTCTAGAGGTGGAGGAGTAGACTCCTCACACCGGGTAAGCCTAGTTGAGTATTAGTATACTCAGCCTTGCTTGTGGCAAAATTTTGCAGGTACGCTTCAGGATATGGTTGATGGTGTGACTTGGCCTACCACCCTGCCATCGGGTTGGACGGTCGAGTGGGATGCTGCTCTGGCGGGAGAGGAGCAAGAGGAGTAGTGGGCTAGGCCTTGCCCAATTCCTCGCTACCGACGATATCGATTATCCACTGCATTTTATTTTGTGAACTTACACCAGCTACTTGGAAAACTCTGATTTATGTAATAATTCCAGTACTTTAATTGAGGTTTTCCTATTTTATTGTATTTCTTCTGTGACTCACCTTCGAGTGGGTTTGTGGTATTTGATCCTGGTTAAGTGGCTTTATCGGACTAGATCTGAGGGACTGACGGGTTATTCCGATTTAAGTGTGTTACGGCCCCTGAGGCGTGACTTAGGCACTTAAGCTGGAATAATTCGGGCGGTTCTGCCACAGCTGGTATCGGAGCAAATACCACCACAGAGAAGCACAATAAACCATGAATACCAATTTTCAAAAATCTAAAACTTGCTTAGAAACCAGTATTTGAATCGTTAGGACTAGAACGCTAGACCTAGGACGAAAGGCCTTAGGTATAGAGGGAGAAATAGGTGGCTAATTAAGTAGGCCCTGTGGGCCAGTCCTTAGCTTTTTTAGGATGCCCTAAGAGCACCCTGTATTCGGAGAGGAGACGTTATTCTCAGCATGCATGCATTATAAAAACTAAAAGGGATTAGACACTAAAGAAGTAAAAATTTGAGCTAACCCGCCTCCTTTTAACCACCCAGGTTCTTTTTGTTTTCCTCCTCCACCATAATCTTTACATTTGATACCCTTCCGCAGATGACTTCACCCACCCCCGCTGATGGAGGAGACAAGCGTTTCAGCTCTGACTTCCTTTCTCACGATGGCTTTCCTTCCATCTTGTGGGAAGTGCTTAACTCCACCGGTTACCCTACGCCCCCTTTGTACATGGTGCAGCTGTACGAGGAGCATCGGGTACCACGTTGCCGAGTCTGGCTGACTCTGGAGGCTCATCCCCTTCAGCCGGGTTGGCGTTCTCTTGACTCCGAGACGATTGGATTCAGGACGGACAACACCATTGAAGCGGCAGCTATGAAGACCCTGACGACTTTCTGTGGCTACCATCCCCTGGAGATGGTAATACACCCCTTGGGACTCTTCCCTGCCGAGAAGAAGGATGACCCCATGTGGTGCAACCGTGTGAGCCATGTGAAGGACGTATGGGTGATGTATCCTAACTTGGTTGGGAGAGTCACTGTTCAGTGCATGAGTGCGCTGTACCGCCTTCAGGCCCTGCAGATCGACGCTATGGCACATCTTGCTAACATCGCTCAAACCACCAAGCTCAACCTCGACAGCCGAGAAGACTTTGTGGTCGACTTGTCCTCCGAGTTGGTGGAGAAGGACCTACAGGTGGAAAGGCTGAGCCAGCGCATCACCACCTTGGAGCAGCAGGTGGAGATCTGAGACAACACTATTGATATCTTGGAGAAGCAGCTCCATGATGTGCAGCAAGAACTTGAAGAAGCTAATGACCACCTGGACATGCACCACTTAGAGATGGAGGCCAATGAGGCCGGAAGCGAGGGAGAAGAGGCTCCTGAGAAGTTAGGACCAGCCCCTGGTGCCAATGGGACTACCTTCGCGATGCCCCCTTCACCCGCATCCAGTGTCGCTTCTACTGCTCAGGGTTGATAAGTCATTTTGACGCTTTAGGCGGATAGAAACCTATGCAAGCTTAGTAATGGCAGGTTTTGTACTAGGCTTACGGGTACTTTCCCCTAATTGATGTAACCCTTGTGAACTTTTGAGATCTGTGGGAAGTTTGCAACCATGTTATCTTCATTCGAACCTAATATTATGATTATGGCAATTTTCTTTCCATAAGAGATAATAGCATGTTGTTCGAGATTGTGAATTGGGATGACAATGGCGGCAATCTCTGTTTTCAGATGGCAGCTAGGCAGCATCGCGGGCAGAACGAGCAAGTTCCCCCGCCACCTCCTCCAGCTCCCACAGTGCAGGAGCTGATGGCCCAGCAGAACGAGATTCTGCGACAGCTCTTGCAGCGCCAGCCCCACCCTCAACAGTATGGTGGAGGCCAGCCATAGCAACCTCCAGCAGCTGCAACCTACCAGGAGTTCCTGAGCACGCAGCTGCCCTTGTTCACCAAGGCAGAGGATCCATTGAACGCCGACGCGTGGTTACACGTCATGGAGTCCAAGTTTCCCTTCCTCACTGGAGACTGCCCTGATGATACCAAGGCTCGCTTCGCCGCGCAACAGCTTCGCGGCCCTGCTCGGACTTGGTGGGACCACTTCCGTGCTATGCTACCTGCTGATCGTGAAGTGTCTTGGGAGGAATTCAATACTGCTTTCAGAGGGCACCACGTCCCAGCTGGAATTCTTGATCGCAAGCTGAATGAGTTCCTGGCACTCAACCAAGGAACTCGCACGGTATTGCAGTACGCTCCGGCCTTCAACGACCTGTGCTAGTACGCAGGTTATCATGCTGATTCCGATGAGAAGAAGAGAGACCGCTTCCGCAGGGGTCTCAACACCAAGCTGCGGGAACATCTCAACACTGTCCGGGCTGATAGCTTCAATAAGTTGGTCAAGCTAGCCATCTCCCAGGAGGACTGTATTGTAGCTCACCGGGTAGAGAAGAAGAGGAAGGCACCAATGGCAGCACCATCCGCTCAGGCCTAGAGGTTCAGGATTGTTTCTCACAACCAGAGCAGGGGATTTCAGTAGGCAGGCAGGCAGATGGGTGATCAGGCCACCTCAGCAGCAGCCGGCACCCACTCGTTTTCCAGCTCCTGTCCCAAGGAACAATCAGCCTCTGCAGCAGCAGCAGTTCCGCCAGGGTAATGGGAACAAGTGCTTCACTTGTGGCAATGTGGGCCACTATGCCAAGAATTGCCTAAGAAATTAGCATAGGCAGATGCCAGCACCAAATCAAGACAAGGGAAGAAAGCAGAAGGTGCAAGTCAGGCAAGGGAAGCTCTGAAAGGGAAATGTGCCTCTGGGCCATTTCTAAGTATTTTGGTGATTGAGTGCAAACACAAGTGCTTAAATGTGAAAATGTGCCCATGGTTGAACAAAGTGCAAATCACAAGTAAAGGTATGTTTCTAAGCCTTAGTACATTGGTTTTGTGTACTAATATCTTGTCTAAGTGTTAGAAACAGGAAGAAGAAGAAAAGAAAAGAAGTGGAGAGTGGCTGTGTACAGCCAAAGGCTGTTTCGGGCTGGGGCACCGGACTGTCCGGTGTGCACCAGACAGTGTCCGGTGCGCCAGACCAGCGCGGAGCAAACCAGCCGCTCTCGGGTTTTTCTCCGGCGACTTCGGCTAAAATTCACCGGACTGTCCGGTGTGCACCGGACTGTCCGGTGAGCCAACGGTCGGCCGGGCCAACAGTCGGCCGCGCGATCGGCGCGCGACACGTGGCCGAGCCAACGGTCGGAAAGGTACACCGGACTATCCGGTGTGCACCGGACATGTCCGGTGCGCCAACGGTGCGCAGATCTGCATCAGACAGCAACGGTCAGAAGCGCTGTTTATGGAAACAAATCGGGCACCGGACAGTGTCCGGTGTGCACCGGACTGTCCGGTGCGCCACGAGACAGAAGGCAAAGATGGCCTTCCAGATTTGTTCCCAACGGCTCCTAGCTGCCTTGGGGCTATAAAAGGGACCCCTTGGCGCATGGAGGAGAGAACCAAGCAACCTTAGAGCATTCTTGATCATCCACACTCAGTCTTTGCGCATTCGTTTGTCATTCTCAGTGATTCGAGCTCCGTTCTAGTGAGAACTTTGAGATAGTCTTTTGAGCTCGATTCTTAGCCGTGTGTGTGCGAAATTTGCTGTGGATTTGTGTGTGTTGCTAATCCCTCCCTTGCTCCGTGATTCTCTGTGAACATCTTTTGTAAGGGCGAGAGGCTCCAAGTTGTGGAGATTCCTCGCAAACGGGATTGAGAAAAGAAAAGCAAGAACACCGTGGTATTCAAGTTGATCATTGGATCACTTGAGAGGAGTTGAGTGCAACTCTCGTCCGTTGGGACGCCACAACGTGGAGTAGGCAAGTTTTGTACTTGGCCGAACCACGGGATAACCACCGTGTCATCTCTGTGATTGATTTCTTGTGGTTATTGTGTTTTGACTCCTCTCTAGCCACTTGGCCATAATTGTGCTAACACTTAACAAGTTTTTGTGGCTTAAGTTTTGAAGTATTACAGGATCACCTATTCACCCCCCCCCTCTAGGTGCTCTCAATTGGTATCAGAGCCGTTCTCTTCAAGAAAGGGACTAACCGCCCGAAGGGATGGATCCTAAGGGGAAGGGAATCGTGATCAACGACAAGGAGAAGGAGTCCTTCGTCAACGAGCCAAAGGATGACAAGTCAAACGACTCAGGCTCAGGCCATAGGCGCAAAGATGGGAAGAAGAAGAAGACAAGGCGCATCAAGGAGATCGTCTACTACGACAGCGACGAATCCTCTTCTTCCCAAAAGGACGACGACCACGACAAACAAAAGACGGTTAACTCAAACTTTTCTTTTGATTATTCACGCATTCCACATAGCTCAAATGCTCATTTGCTCCCCATTCCACTTGGCAAGCCCCCTCACTTTGATGGAGAGGACTACGGATTTTGGAGTCACAAAATGCGTACTCACCTATTTTCTCTCCATCCAAGCATTTGGGAGATTGTGGAAAGTGGAATGAAATTTGATAGCTCGGATAGCCCTTCATTCATTAATGAGCAAATCCATAAGAATGCACAAGCTACTACTGTTCTTCTAGCTTCATTGTGCAGGGATGAATATAACAAAGTTAGTGGCTTGGATAACGCCAAGCAAATCTGGGACACCCTCAAGATCTCTCACGAGGGCAACGACGTCACCATGCTCACCAAGATGGAGTTGGTGGAAGGCGAACTTGGGAGATTCGCTATGATAAGGGGGGAGGAGCCAACCCAAACATACAACCGGCTTAAAACCCTTGTCAACAAGATAAGAAGCTATGGAAGCACGCGATGGACGGACCACGACGTCGTCCGCCTAATGCTAAGGTCATTTACCGTTCTTGATCCTCATTTGGTGAATAATATTCGTGAGAATCCCAGGTACACCAAAATGTCGCCCGAAGAAGTTCTTGGGAAGTTCGTAAGCGGGCGAATGATGATCAAGGAGGCAAGATACGTGGACGACGCGTTGAACGGTCCTATCCATGAGCCTCAATCCATTGCTCTCAAGGCAACAAAGAGCAAGGAGGCGCTACCAAGCAAGGTGGCGCAAGTTGAGGCGGCCGGGCTAAATAATGAGGAGATGGCCCTCATCATTAAGCGCTTCAAGACGGTGCTAAAGGGTCACAAGGGGCAGTCAAGCAAGACCAAGACGAAGGGGAAGCGCTCATGCTTCAAGTGCGGTAAGATTGGTCATTTTATCGCTAACTGCCCCGATAATGACAGTGACCAGGAAAAGGGAGACAAGAGGGAAAAGAAGAAGCATTACAAGAAGGCCAAGGGCGAGGCACATATCGGAAAGGAGTGGGACTCGGATTGCTCCTCTTCCGACTCCGACAATGAAGGACTCGCCGCCACTGCCTTCAACAAATCGGCCCTCTTCCCCAACGAGCATCACACTTGCCTCATGGCAAGGGAAAAGAAGGTAATCACTCGTAATGCTAATACTTATGACTCTTCTAGTGATGATGAATCTAGTGAGGATGAAATTGATTACTCTAGTTTATTCAAGGGATTGGATAGAACTAAGATAGCTAAGATTAATGAGTTGATTGATGCCTTAAATGAAAAGGATAGAATCTTAGAGAAACAGGAAGACCTTTTATATGAAGAACATGATAAATTTGTTAGTGCACAAAATTCACTTGCTCTAGAAGTTAAAAGAAATGGAATACTTTCTTGTGAACTTTCTACTTGTAATGAAACCATTTCTTCGTTAAAAGGTGAAATTAATGTTTTAACTGCTAAACTAGAAGTAGCAAGTAACTCTTGTGTTGAAAATATTACAATTTGCACTAGGTGTGAGGATTTTGATGTTAATGCTTGTAGTGAACACTTAGTTTCAATTTCAAAACTAAATGATGAAGTGGCTAGTCTTAATGCTCAACTTAAGACTAGCAAGAGTGATTTTGAAAAACTAAAATTTGCTAGGGATGCCTACACGGTTGGTAGACACCCCTCAATTAAGGATGGGCTTGGCTTCAAGAGGGAAGCCAAGAACTTAAGAAGCCATAAGGCTCCCATTCCCGCCAAGGAGAAAGGGAAGGCCCCTATGGATAGTAGTGCAAAAAGGAACCATGCCTTTATGTACCATGATAAGAGACATGCTAGAAATGCTTGTAATGATTTTGATGATTCTCATGCCATGATTGCTCCTAGTTCTTCATATGTGTATGATAGAAATGTTACTAGGAGAAATGTTGTTCCTAAAAGAAATGTTGCTCATGTTCCTAGAAAAGTTGTGAACAAACCTTCTACCATTTATTATGATTGCAATGCTCCCTTTGCTATTTGTAGAAAGGGTAAAAAGGTAATTGCTAGGAAGTTAGGGGCAAGATGCAAGGGAGATAAAACTTGCATTTGGGTCCCTAAGGATATATGTGCTAACCTTGTAGGACCCAACATGAGTTGGGTACCTAAGACCCAAGCCTAAATTTGCCTTGCAGGTTTATGCATCCGGGGGTTCAAGCTGGATTATCGACAGCGGATGCACAAACCATATGACGGGGGAGAAGAAGATGTTCACCTCCTACGCCAAGAATAAGGATTCCCAAGATTCAATTATATTCGGTGATGGGAATCAAGGCAAGGTAAAAGGGTTAGGTAAAATTGCAATTTCAAATGAGCACTCTATTTCTAATGTGTTTTTAGTAGAGTCTCTTGGATATAACTTGCTATCTGTTAGTCAATTATGTAATATGGGGTATAACTGTCTATTCACAAATGTAGATGTGTCTGTCTTTAGAAGAAGTGATGGTTCACTAGCTTTTAAGGGTGTATTAGACGGCAAACTTTATTTAGTTGATTTTGCAAAAGAAGAGGCCGGTCTAGATGCATGCTTAATAGCTAAGACTAGCATGGGCTGGCTGTGGCATCGCCGCTTAGCACATGTGGGGATGAAGAACCTCCATAAGCTTCTAAAGGGTGAACACGTGATAGGATTGACTAACGTTCAATTCGAAAAAGATAGACCTTGTGCAGCTTGTCAAGCAGGTAAACAGGTGGGAGGAGCGCATCACAGCAAGAATGTGATGACCACCTCAAGACCTCTGGAGCTGCTGCATATGGACCTCTTCGGACCCGTCGCCTATCTGAGCATAGGAGGGAGTAAGTATGGTCTAGTTATTGTTGATGACTTTTCCCGCTTCACTTGGGTGTTCTTTTTGCAGGATAAGTCTGAAACCCAAGGGACTCTCAAGCGCTTCCTCAGGAGAGCTCAAAATGAGTTTGAGCTCAAGGTGAAAAAGATAAGGAGCGACAACGGGTCCGAGTTCAAGAACCTTCAAGTGGAGGAGTTCCTTGAAGAGGAAGGGATCAAGCATGAGTTCTCCGCTCCCTACACACCACAGCAAAATGGTGTGGTAGAGAGGAAGAACAGGACGCTCATCGACATGGCGAGGACGATGCTAGGAGAGTTCAAGACCCCCGAGTACTTTTGGACGGAAGCCGTGAACACAGCTTGCCACGCCATCAACAGGGTCTACCTTCATCGCCTCCTCAAGAAGACGTCATATGAGCTACTAACCGGTAACAAACCCAATGTATCCTACTTTCGTGTATTTGGGAGCAAGTGCTACATTCTAGTGAAGAAGGGTAGAAATTCTAAATTTGCTCCCAAAGCTGTAGAAGGGTTTTTGTTAGGTTATGACTCAAATACAAAGGCGTATAGAGTCTTCAACAAATCATCGGGTTTGGTTGAAGTCTCTAGCGACGTTGTATTTGATGAGACTAATGGCTCTCCAAGAGAGCAAGTTGTTGATTGTGATGATGTAGATGAAGAAGATGTTCTGACGGCCGCTATACGAACCATGGCGATTGGAGAAGTTCGGCCACAGGAACAAGATGAACAAGATCAACCTTCTTCCTCAACTATGGTGCATCCCCCGACTCAAGACAATGAACAGGTTCATCAACAGGAGGCGTGTGATCAAGGGGGAGCACAAGATGATCATGTGATGGAGGAAGAAGCGCAACCGGCACCTCCAACCCAAGTTCGAGCGATGATTCAAAGGGATCATCCCGTCGACCAAATTCTGGGTGACATTAGCAAGGGAGTAACTACTCGATCTCGATTAGTTAATTTTTGTGAGCATTACTCCTTTGTCTCTTCTATTGAGCCTTTCAGGGTAGAGGAGGCCTTGCTAGATCCGGACTGGGTGCTGGCCATGCAGGAGGAGCTCAACAACTTCAAAAGGAATGAAGTTTGGACACTGGTGCCTCGTCCGAGGCAAAATGTTGTGGGAACCAAGTGGGTGTTCCGCAACAAACAGGACGAGCACGGGGTGGTGACGAGAAACAAGGCTCGACTTGTGGCAAAAGGTTATGCCCAAGTCGCAGGTTTGGATTTCGAGGAGACTTTTGCTCCTGTGGCTAGACTAGAATCAATTCGTATCTTGCTAGCATATGCCGCTCACCATTCTTTCAGGTTGTACCAAATGGATGTGAAGAGCGCTTTCCTCAACGGGCCAATAAAGGAGGAGGTGTATGTGGAGCAACCCCCTGGCTTCGAGGATGAACGGTACCCCGACCATGTGTGTAAGCTCTCTAAGGCACTCTATGGACTTAAGCAAGCCCCAAGAGCATGGTATGAATGCCTTAGAGACTTTCTAATTGTTAATGCTTTCAAGGTTGGGAAAGCCGATCCAACTCTTTTTACAAAGACATGTGATGGTGATTTGTTTGTGTGCCAAATTTATGTCGATGACATAATATTTGGTTCCACTAACCAAAAGTCTTGTGAAGAGTTTAGCAGGGTGATGACGCAGAAATTCGAGATGTCGATGATGGGCGAGTTGAACTACTTCCTTGGGTTCCAAGTGAAGCAACTCAAGGACGGCACTTTCATCTCCCAAACGAAGTATACGCAAGATCTGCTAAAGCGGTTTGGGATGAAGGACGCCAAGCCCGCAAAGACTCCGATGGGAACCGACGGACACACCGACCTCAACAAAGGAGGTAAGTCTGTTGATCAAAAAGCATACCGGTCAATGATAGGGTCTTTACTTTATTTATGTGCTAGTAGACCGGATATTATGCTTAGCGTATGCATGTGTGCTAGATTTCAATCCGATCCTAAGGAGTGTCACTTAGTGGCGGTGAAGCGAATCCTTAGATATTTAGTTGCTACGCCTTGCTTCGGGCTCTGGTATCCAAAGGGGTCTACCTTTGACTTGGTTGGATACTCAGACTCCGACTATGCTGGATGTAAGGTCGATAGGAAGAGTACATCGGGGACGTGCCAATTCTTAGGAAGGTCCCTGGTGTCATGGAATTCTAAGAAACAAACCTCCGTTGCCCTATCCACCGCTGAGGCCGAGTACGTTGCCGCAGGACAGTGTTGCGCGCAACTACTTTGGATGAGGCAAACCCTCCGGGACTTTGGCTACAATCTGAGCAAAGTCCCACTCCTATGTGATAATGAGAGTGCTATCCGCATGGCGGAAAATCCTGTTGAGCACAGCCGCACAAAGCACATAGACATCCGGCATCACTTTTTGAGAGACCACCAGCAAAAGGGGGATATCGAAGTGTTTCATGTTAGCACCGAGAACCAGCTAGCCGATATCTTTACCAAGCCCCTAGATGAGAAGACCTTTTGCAGGCTGCGTAGTGAGCTAAATGTCTTAGATTCGCGGAACTTGGATTAAATTGTAGCATACATGTGTTTATGCCTTTGATCATGTTCATTCTGCATTTTGTTGCTTATTGTGGTGCTCAAGTTGTACAAACACTCCCTGGACCTCACAAGTCCGTTGCAAAGTGATGCACATGTTTAGGGGGAGATGTGTTACAACTTGACCCTTTGAGACTAACCATATGCTTGAGTTTGCTTGATTTAGTCTCGAAGGAGAATTGAAAGGGAAAAGGTGGACTTGGACCACGAAAGACTTCCACTGCACTCCGATGAGAGGGTAACTTATTCCAAGTTCATCTCATGAACTCTTATTGCCATTTGCTCTTAATTGAAGATTTTGGTGAGGCAATGGGGTTATCGGGCCAAGATTGATCCCGTTTTGGTGCTTAATGCCAAAGGGGGAGAAAATAAAGGCCAAAGCAATAAATGGATCAGCTACCACTTGAGAGATTTTGAAAATAGTAGAATAGAGTATTTGGTTTGCTCAAAACTCTTGCATTGTCTCTTTCGTCAAAAGTTGGCTTCTTGTGGGGAGAAGTATTGATTATGGGAATTAGGGGGAGTTTTTGAAATCTGTTGATCAATCTCTTTTGGAATGACTCTCTTTATGCTTCAACATGTGTGTTTGACTTAGAGATAGAGAGTTGAGTTTGATTTGCAAAAACAAACCAAGTGGTGGCAAAAGATGATCCATATATGCCAAAGTTGAATAAAATTCAAAGTTAGTTTTTATTTGAAGTGATTTTGTACTTGTTCTAGTTGCTTTATGTTGTGTTGGCATAAATCACCAAAAAGGGGGAGATTGAAAGGGAAATGTGCCTCTGGGCCATTTCTAAGTATTTTGGTGATTGAGTGCAAACACAAGTGCTTAAATGTGAAAATGTGCCCATGGTTGAACAAAGTGCAAATCACAAGTAAAGGTATGTTTCTAAGCCTTAGTACATTGGTTTTGTGTACTAATATCTTGTCTAAGTGTTAGAAACAGGAAGAAGAAGAAAAGAAAAGAAGTGGAGAGTGGCTGTGTACAGCCAAAGGCTGTTTCGGGCTGGGGCACCGGACTGTCCGGTGTGCACCGGACAGTGTCCGGTGCGCCAGACCAGCGCGGAGCAAACCAGCCGCTCTCGGGTTTTTCTCCGGCGACTTCGGCTAAAATTCACCGGACTGTCCGGTGTGCACCGGACTGTCCGGTGAGCCAACGGTCGGCCGGGCCAACAGTCGGCCGCGCGATCGGCGCGCGACACGTGGCCGAGCCAACGGTCGGAAAGGTACACCGGACTGTCCGGTGTGCACCGGACATGTCCGGTGCGCCAACGGTGCGCAGATCTGCATCAGACAGCAACGGTCAGAAGCGCTGTTTATGGAAACAAATCGGGCACCGGACAGTGTCCGGTGTGCACCGGACTGTCCGGTGCGCCACGAGACAGAAGGCAAAGATGGCCTTCCAGATTTGTTCCCAACGGCTCCTAGCTGCCTTGGGGCTATAAAAGGGACCCCTTGGCGCATGGAGGAGAGAACCAAGCAACCTTAGAGCATTCTTGATCATCCACACTCAGTCTTTGCGCATTCGTTTGTCATTCTCAGTGATTCGAGCTCCGTTCTAGTGAGAACTTTGAGATAGTCTTTTGAGCTCGATTCTTAGCCGTGTGTGTGCGAAATTTGCTGTGGATTTGTGTGTGTTGCTAATCCCTCCCTTGCTCCGTGATTCTCTGTGAACATCTTTTGTAAGGGCGAGAGGCTCCAAGTTGTGGAGATTCCTCGCAAACGGGATTGAGAAAAGAAAAGCAAGAACACCGTGGTATTCAAGTTGATCATTGGATCACTTGAGAGGAGTTGAGTGCAACTCTCGTCCGTTGGGACGCCACAACGTGGAGTAGGCAAGTTTTGTACTTGGCCGAACCACGGGATAACCACCGTGTCATCTCTGTGATTGATTTCTTGTGGTTATTGTGTTTTGACTCCTCTCTAGCCACTTGGCCATAATTGTGCTAACACTTAACAAGTTTTTGTGGCTTAAGTTTTGAAGTATTACAGGATCACCTATTCACCCCCCCCCCCTCTAGGTGCTCTCAAGCTCAACTTCACTACTCGGGAGGAGTTACCTGAGGGAGCCCCCACCATGACTGGTATCTTTTCAGTTTTTAATCAACCTGCATTAATTCTGTTTGATTCTGGTGCATCTCATAGTTTCATTAGCCAGAAGTTCAGTGCTAAGTGTCAATTGCCTTTCTATCATACAAAAGGATCATTCATGATAGCCACACCTACGGGTAAAATTGCAACCAACCAATTAAACTAAAATGTGCCTATCTCAATGGGAAGTAGAATCTTCAAAACCACACTCCTGATTTTGGGATTAGAGGGTATGGACATCATTCTCGGAGCTGACTGGATGACTCAATACCGAGTAGTGTTGGATGTAGCTGCTAGAGCTCTGGAGATTCGTTCCCCTACATCCGAAGACCTTGTGTTGTATCTACCCCACCAAGATTCTGCTCAAGCATGTGCTTTTGCTATGATGGAGTCACATGTGAAGAAGATTCCAGTGGTCTGTGAGTATGCAGATGTCTTTCCTGATGATTTGCCAGGAATGCCCCCAGAACGGGATATCGAATTCGCCATCGAGTTGCAACCGGGAACGACACCTATTTCATGAGGCCTTACCGGATGCCACCCACTGAGTTGGAAGAATTGAAGAAGCAATTGCAAGAATTGCTGGACAAGGGTTTTATTCTCCCAAGTACTTCGCCTTAGGGATGTCGAGCCTTGTTTGTGAAGAAGAAGGATGAAAGCTTGAGGCTGTGCATAGATTACCGCCCACTTAATGCGGTAACTATCAAGAACAAGTATCCTTTGCCTCGTATTGATGTTCTTTTTGATCAGTTAGTCGAAGCCAAAGTGTTTTCCAAGATAGACCTTTGCTCCGGCTATCATCAGATCAAGATACGAGCAAGCGATATTCTGAAGACCGTCTTCTCGACCAGATATGGGCTGTATGAATTCTTGGTGATGTCTTTTGGGCTGACTAATGCACCGGCATATTTCATATATCTGATGAATCTGTTTTCATGCTTGAATTGGACAAGTTCGTAGTGGTTTTCATCGATGATATTTTGGTGTACTCAAAGAACAAAGAAGAGCATGCCGGTCATTTGCATGTAGTGCTTCAACGTCTGCGAGAGCACTGTCTTTATGCCAAATTGTCAAAATGTGATTTTTGGCTGAAGGAAATCAAATTCTTAGGTCACACTATCTCTTAGGCAGGCATAACTGTTGATGCTGATAAGGTGCAAGAGGTGATGAACTGGAAGCCACCAACGAATGTCCGCCTAATTCGAAGTTTTCTAGGATTGGCTGGTTATTACCGAAGGTTCATTCTGGATTTCTCTTGAATTGTGAAGCCCATAACTGAATTGTTGAAGAAAGAAGCCAAGTTTGTTTGGGGTCAGAAGTGCGAAGATGCCTTCCATACTTTGAGGCAAGATCTGACCACAGCACCGGTGTTAGCGCAACACGACAGCAGCAAGCCATTTGATGTGTATTGTGATGCCTCTAGCACTGGACTAGGTTGTGTCTTAATGCAAGACAACCGATTCATTGCTTATGCATCAAGAGCACTCAGGCCTCATGAGCAAAATTATCCCACTCATGACTTGGAGTTGGCAGCTATGATCCATGCATTGAAAATGTGGAGACACTATTTGATGGGCACCCACTGCAACATCTTCACTGATCATAAGAGCCTTAAGTATATCTTTACTCAGGCTGATCTCAACATGAGGTAGAGAAGATGGCTAGAGCTGATCAAGGACTATGACCTGGAGGTACATTATCACCCAGGAAAAGCCAATGTAGTGGCAGATGCCTTGAGTCAGAAGTTGCAATGCAACTGTGTCAGGATGGATTCTCGCATTGACACCCTGTGTGATGAGCTGAGCAAAATGAAGATTGAAGTGATTCCTTCTGGTGCTTTGTCTCACATTTTTGTTGAGCCAGCTTTGCAAGACCAGATCATCATGGCCCAGCTTAGTGACAAGGGAGTGCAAATTATTAAGGAGAACCTCCATCAGAAGACAGAAAAGTATAAATGTTTCCGCCAAGATGGAAAGGGTATATTGTGGCTTGAAAGCAGATTGGTGGTTCCTAAAAATAAGGATCTCAAGAAGAAAATCTTAGATGAGGCCCATCTCTCCAAATTCTCCATGCATCCAGGAAGCACCAAAATGTACCATGATCTGAAGCCCTTGTATTGGTGGACCAGAATGAAGAGGGAGATAGCCCAATATGTATCAGAATGTGACACCTGTCAAAGGATAAAGGCAAGCCACTTGAAATCAGCTGGAGCTTTGCAACCCCTATCTATACCTTCGTGGAAATGGGATGACATCAGCATGGATTTCATTGTGGGTCTGCCCAACACCTCTCGTCATCATGATTCGATTTGGGTTATTGTGGACTGACTGACAAAAGTGGCACATTTCCTCCCAGTGCACACCACTGATAAGGCTCAAAAGTATGCAGAGTTGTACATTGACCAAATTGTGTGTTTGCACGGATTGCCCCGGACCATGGTTTCTGACCGAGGAGCCCAATTTGTTGCCAGATTTTGGGAACAACTGCAAGAGTCTTTGGGAACCAAGCTAATCAGAAGTTCAGCTTACCACCCACAGACTGATGGTCAGACCGAGAGGGTAAACCAAATTCTTGAAGATATGCTGAGAGCTTGTGCGATTGATTGTGGCAAGAACTGGGATAAGCATCTCTCCTTGGCAGAGTTTGCTTATAACAACAATTATCAATCCATCCTAAAGATGGCACCCTTCGAAGCTCTCTATGGGAGAAGGTGTCGAATACCCCTCAATTGGTCTCAGCCTGGAGAAAGAGAAGTTTTCAGACCTGACTTAGTGACTGATGCCGAAAGGAAGGTCAAACTCATCAGGAAGAATCTAGAAGCTGCCCAGGCCAGGCAGAAGAGTTACCATGATAAGAGAAGGAAACCTCTCCAATTCGAGGTGGGAGATTTCGTATATTTGAAGGTATCACCCACCAAGGGAGTGCAGAGATTTGGGATCAAAGGCAAGTTAGCCCCTCATTACATTGGACCTTATAAGATCATAGAAGCATGTGGACCAGTGGCATACAAATTGAAGTTACCTCCAAAAATGTCTCCATCCACAATGTATTCCATGTATCCCAACTGAAGAAGTGTGTTCGATTGCCGATTGAGATCATAGCAGAACTAGAATTGGAGATAGAGCCAGATCTATCGTAGCAAGAGTACCCTTCCAAGGTTCTGGATTGCAAAGAAAGATCAACTCGGGCTAAATCGATCAAGATGTATAAGATCCAATGGAGTAATCACTCAGAAGAAGAGGCTACTTGGGAGACTGAGGAATTTCTGCGTTCCAACATCCTCGATTGCCTACCTAAGGAAATTGGTACGTAATCATGCCCAACCCCTCCCCCTGCCCTTTGAATCTAAATTTTAGAAAAATGATCTTAATATAGAAAGAATTAATTGTAAGACAAGAATTAAAAGGACTTCCTTCTGAAGTTGCAAAGAGAATGACATTCGTAGAGCAGTTGCCTTAATAAATAAAGCACCCACTTCAAGCAAGCCTTAACCCTTCGCTTCACATCAGGAGGACTCCGACCTGAATCTCGGGACAAGATTCCTCTAAGGGCTTGTTCGGTTATTTTCAATCCATATGGATTGGAGGGGATTGTTACGGATTGGGAGGGATTTTGACTTACTAGGGATTAAAACCCCCTCAATCCCCCTCAATCCATATGGATTGGGGTACAACCGAACAAGCCCTAAAGGGGGAAGGTTGTGACACCCCCAATGTCACCTAGGGTTTCTTCTTTAAGCTAACTTACACAATTATCACATGTAAACCACATAGAGGCATGAACATCAAAAATTAATAACAAAGGTTTGAAGTGAGTCTTTTCATCTTAAGAAATTCTTCTTAATCATGTCATGAACCTCAAGGTAAGAAGAACTCTCAAACCCTAATTAATCCTAAGTGAACCATTAAGCACATAAAGGGAATTTGGGAAAAGGCTTGGGAAAAATACAAAAATTTTGGCAAGAACCAAATAACAAAGTTTTACTACACTAAATAACCAACAAAATATAGTAAGAAAGTTTTGCCATTTGGTTTTTCCATAATCCCCAAATTAGCCCTTGAACCAAGGTCCCATGGGAAATTCTGAATTCTGAATTTCAGAACCCTTTTTCAAGATCAAATGCGTTCCCTATTTTCCAAAACTTGAAACCAAAAAGTCCAAATATCAAAGTGGTGCCAAATTTCCTTGAACATGCTCTGGAAAAATTTGAACTCAAAGAAAAATCGTTTAACACGACTTTGGCACCGTTTGTCCTCGGGACCCGACTATCTGACACTGGCACCTTAGTGACGCTACAACTCTCTGTCCCTAGCCTAAAACCGCGCGACGTCCACATAAACGACAAAGCTCAGTCAGGGGAACAAATCCTTTCACAGCGATCTTGCCCAAATTTTTGAAGATTTGCACCCAATCGGTGTTAGAACTCGGACAGAAGCAATGGTTCCACGTGTTCGACCGTGGCTGACACGCCCGGTTCACTCCCGTTCGCGCACCCGCGCTCCGCAGTGCACGCCCGCGCGCTCTCGCCGGTCCACGACCACCCGTGCACCGCGTCGTGCCTATAAAGCAGCCCCCGGCCTCGGCTGTACCTCCCCGTGCGCTCTCAAGTCCTGCCCGATCCAAGTTCACCGGACTTCGCCTTGAGCATGCCGCGCCACCGCCCGCCATCACCACCCGAGCCTCGGCCACCGTGGCCGGCTCCCTCCGGTCACTTCCAAGCCGCGCCAGCCACTCGATTAGCTTCGCCAATAGCCCATGAAGCTTTCCAAGTCCTCGGACATGGCAGCACTTCACAGGAGACCCGAGATTGTCCTCGCCGGACTTCGGTCACCCGCGGCCGCGCGTAGACCGAGCAATCCTGTAAGCCATTCTCAAATTCCTCTTCCTTGATCTCTAGTGAAGCTCTCTGATGTGGCGGAACTTCCCGAATTATTCCAACTTAAGTACCTAAGTCCCGCCTTAGAGGCTAGACCACACTTAAATGGGAATAACCCGTCAATCCCTCGGATCTAGTCCGATGAGGCCACTGACAGGATCAAGTACCACAGTCTCACTCGATGGTGAGTCACAGAGCAAATACAATAAAGCATAAAACCATACATTAAAGAGTATTAAACTTATTACATCATCATCGGAGTTTTAACAAAAGTAGTCATCATTGTTTGACGTGCAGCGGAATAAAGCTAACGGTAAATAAACAGAGAGATGGGGAAGCCTGTCCCATCACTCCTCATGCTCCTCCTCAACCGAGGCAGGATCCCACTCGACTGTCCAACCCGGTGGCAAGATGGACGGCCAAGTCACTCCAGCAACCATGTCCTCCAGAGAACCTGTAAAAATTATGCCACAAGCAAGGCTGAGTATACTTGTCGGGGACCATAATTAGGGGTACCCTCAAGGCTCCTAATTCTCAGCTGGTAACCCCCATCAGCATAAAGCTGCAAAGGCCTGATGGGTGCGATTAAGTCAGGGATCAGTCCATTCGAGGGACTCGATCACGCCTCGCCCGAGCCTAGCCTCGGACAAGGGCAGCCGACCCCGGAGGATCTCCGCCTCGCCCGAGACCCCCCTCCAGCGGCGAACGTATTTCCGGCTCGCCCGAGGCCCTGTCTTCGCCGAGAAGCAACCCTGACCAAATCGCCGCACCGACCGACCAAATCGCAGGAGCATTTAATGCAAAGGTGGCCTGACACCTTTATCCTGACGAGCGCCCCTCAGCCGACAGAGCCGAAGTGGCCGCCGTCACTTTGCCGCTCCACTGACCGGTCTGACAGAAAGACAGCGCCGCCTGCGCCGCTCCGACTGCGGTGCCACTTGACAGAGTGAGGCTGACAGGCAGTCAGGCCCGGCCGCAGGCACCATAGGAAGCTCCGCTCCGCCCGACCCAGGGCTCGGACTCGGGCTAAGCCCTGGAAGACGGCGAACTCCGCTCCGCCCGACCCAGGGCTCGGACTCGGGCTAAGCCCCGGAAGACGGCGAACTCCGCTCCGCCCGACCCAGGGCTCGAACTCGGGCTAAGCCCCGAAAGACGATGAACTCCGCTCCGCCCGACCCAGGGCTCAGACTCGGGCTAAGCCCCGGAAGACGGCGAACTCTGTTCCGCCCAACCCAGGGCTCGAACTCGGGCTAAGCCCCGGAAGACGGCGAACTCCGCTCCGCCCGACCCAGGGCTCGGACTCGGGCTAAGCCCCGGAAGACGGAGAACTCCGTTCCGCCCGACCCAGGGCTCGGACTTGGGCTCAGCCCCAGAAGACGACGAACTCCGCTTCGCCCGACCCCAAGACTCGAACTCCGCCCTGGCCTCAGCCAACGGCCTCCGCCTCGCCCGACCTAGGGGCTCGGACTCGACCTCGGCCACGGAAGACGGACTCGACCTCGACCTCGGAGGAGCCTTCGCATCGCCCAACCTAGGGCGCGGGCCGGCCACGTCAACGGGAGGCGCCATCATTACCCTACTCCAAGCTGACTCAGGCTACGGGGAACAAGACCAGCGTCCCATCTGGCTCGCTCCACCAGGTAGGCAATGATGGCGCCCCGCACGCTCCCTGACGATGGCGGCTCTCGGCCCCCTTACGGAAGCAAGAGGACGTCAGCAAGGACTCGACAGCCTCGACAGCTGTCCCTCCGCCAGGCTCCAGCGCTCCTCCGACGGCCACGACATCACACAAACCGGGCGCCAAAATCTCTCCGGCCGCCACGATGGCGTGTACTTAGGGCACTAGCTCTCCTCCGCTAGACACGTAGCACTCTGCTACACCCCCATTGTACACATGGATCCCCTCCTTACGCCTATAAAAGGAAGGACCAGGGCCCTCTTAGAGAGGGTTGGCCGCGCGGGGACGAGGACGAGACAGGCGCTCGCTTGAAGCCGCTCGCTCCCTCTCCCGCGTGGACGCTTGTAATCCCCTACTGCAAGCGCACCCGACCTGGGCGTGGGACGAACACGAAGGCCGCGGGATTCCCACCTCTCTCACGCCTGTCTCCGGCCACCTCACTTCCCCCCTTCGCGCTCGGCCTCGCGTCGACCCATCTGGGCTGGGGCACGCGGCGACATTCACTCGTCGGCTTAAGGACCCCCCGGTCTCGAAACGCCGACAGTTGGCGCGCCAGGTAGGGGCCTGCTGCGTGTTGACGAACAGCTTCCCGTCAAGCTCCAGATGGGCAGTCTCCAGCAACCTCTCAAACTTGGGACGGTGCTCCGTTTCGAGAGTCTTGAGTTCGTGTCCCTTGACGGCAGCTACGACATGATACTCGTTCCACCGCCGCGCGACAGCGACAATGGCGACCGACAGCCCGCCCGCCGGCGGCGGAATCGACGACGTCTTCCCCGCGTGGTGGAAGAACAACATTCGAGCACACCCCGTCCTCTCCCCCGCCGACGGAGGAGGAGGCAGGGCAACCAAGGCCATGCAGGAGGCAGCGCCTCATCGGCTGTCGAGCGAGTCGACGGCGCCAGCGCCCTAACGGGGGGCGCGTCGGGCATCGACCTCGCGTTTGAGACGAGGACGAGCGCCGTCTCCCCGCAACGCGCCATTTCCGGGCAAACGGACGACGCCAGCGCGCTCGCGAAAGGCTTGCTGGACGTCACCCTCGTACCTGAGACGACGGTGCAGTCAGTCCCCGACGTGACTTCATCACCGCCCGTCGACCAAGAGTCACCTTGGGACCGGCTGACGGACGTCTCTACCTACAGGCCCTCTGGGTCCGAGGAAGACGATGAGCCCAGCTTCTGTTGGGATTTCTCTGGACTTGGCAACCCCAGTGCCATGCGGGACTTTATGACCGCATGCGACTACTGCCTTTCCGACTGTTCCGACGGTAGCCGCAGCCTCGGCGACGAGGACTGCGGCCCAAGCCGTGAATGTTTCCACGTCGATCTAGGGGGTCCCACCGAAGGCAACCATCTCGGCATGCCGGAGGACGGTGATCTCCCTAGGCCGGTGCCTCGCGTTGACATCCCATGGGAGCTAGCTGTGGTCCCCGTTTCGGTGGGGGGTCACGACCCACAGCTCGAGCAAATCCGCGGGGTGCAGGCCAGGCTCGACGAGGGAGCAGGAGCGCTTGAGCCAATCCGCCGGGACGTCGGGCAGGCATGGGCGGGCCAACCTCCGTCCGGAGAAATGCGTCATCTACCCCAGGGCTTCCAGCACCGCATCGCCGACGATGTCAGGGTCAGGACGCCACCCGCATCCAGTGGGGTCGGCCAGAACCTGGCTGCAGCACCAATGCTCCTCCGCGTGATGCCAGAGCCGTCAACCACCGAGGGGCGGCGAATCCAGGGAGAGCTCAAGAATCTCCTGGAAGGCGCCGCGGTCCGACGGGCTGAGAGCTCCGCCTCCCGAAGGCAGGGGCACCCCTCGGAACATCATGCTGCGACTTCCCGATTCATGCGGGAAGCCTCGGTCTACACCAGGCGCACGCGCAACACAGCGCCTGCGGCCCCGGGTCGCCTAGGGTGCGCCGAGGCTACCACCCCAGGCGTGGGGGATGCTACGACAGCGGGGAGGATCGGAGTCCCTCGCCCGAACCGCCCGGTTCGCAGGCCTTCAGCCGAGCCATACGACGGGCGCCGTTCCCGACCCGGTTCCGACCCCCGGCTACTATCACAAAGTACTCGGGGGAGACGAGAACGGAGCTGTGGCTCGTGGACTATCGGCTGGCCTGCCAACTGGGTGGAACGGACGATGACAACCTCATCATCCGCAACCTCCCCCTGTTCCTCTCCGACACCGCTCGCGCCTGGTTGGAGCACCTGCCTCCGGGGCAGATCTCCAACTGGGACGACCTGGTCCAAGCTTTCGCCGACAATTTCCAGGGCACGTACGTGCGCCCCGGGAATTCCTAGGACCTCCGAAGCTGCCGACAGCAGCCGGGAGAGTCTCTTTGAAGCGTCCCCAATCCTCTGGGACTCAAATGTGATACAATTACTAGTCCCAGGAGGCTAGTAAACACATTTATACATCAGATGATACCAAATCTGCTTAAACGAGACAAACCTACAAAGGTGGCGAACAACTTTAAGAGTTGGTCCACAACTCGGGACATATCATCAGAGTGGGGCTGAAGCAGCCCGATATACGCAGCGAAGCAATTCAGCGGTCCAACAGCCACAGGCAAGGTTGGGAACAGTCGTAACTCTTACCCGATCTCCTTTTTCTGAAAAAAACAACAAATAAGCAAGGGTGAGTACAAACGTACTCAGCAGCCCACCTTCACCCGCGGAATGGGGAAATCAGATATAATGCATGGAATATGTAGAGCTCAGGATATTTGCAGAAACAACAATATTTTATGCAGGGTTGTTTTTGAAAAACATTTTGTATTTTGCAAAGTGCATCCTCTCCAAAAGGAGCAGGAAGTTTTTCAATATTAGAACAAAATCCCCTGGACTAAACCATCCAGGTATCTCAGCAGTTTCCCACTGGTTTTCCTTTTCAAAAACAGCTACTGGACTTCCCGTCCACCATAGCTCACGGCTCAACCGCCGAACCTTTTTAGAAACCACTTTTCTCAAAAGCATCTCCTTTTTTTGGAAAACAAAACATTAATTGCCATACCATACCAGACTCGTCCATTCCTGTGGACATAGACTATTCGAATAGGTTTTCAAACTCTGCGCAGAGGTGTACACTTTACCCACTAGTCCGGCTCTGCGATCCCATGATCAATGAGACCCGAATCCGACTCTCTTTCTTTCCCCGCACGTCCTAACCTTAACGGTTATCCAGAAGGAGTCAGGCCACCACCATGTCCAAACCGGACAAAACTTTCCCCCTCCTTATCCTCCCGGTGCTCCCCAGCCTTCATAACCCTGGGGTTGGACCGTACGAGTTCAGATTGAGTGACTGCCCACACAGTCTCGAGTGGTTGTACTATTAAAGAGTACAGGTAGTGAAGATGACAAACCGGTCCTTATATGAGGGGACAATCCTTCTGCTCACGCCTAAACCAGCTGAGCCAACACCTTAGGCCCTCCCCTAAACCAGGGAGTCCCTGATTATCCCTACTCAAAGGTGATAAGGGTGAAAACCCTTCATCATACACATTTTGAAAAACATTTTCTTTTGAAAACTCACACCTTTCCTCAAATCATTTGTAACAAATATATCAGGGATTGATTGCGGCAAGCGGCTGGGTGGCCATAATAACTTGTCTTAAAATCATATCATGCATAAAATAACAGGCTGAGGGTTGTGGTTGTAAAACATAGGTAATTTATGCATCAAAGGGATCCAGTGAGCTTGCCGTGCTTATTCAGCGAAGGGGGAAGGGGAGCTCGCGGAACTGGCTTCTGACTCCACCGCTTAGCGTAGACTCGCGGATCTGGCCTCCACGAGACGGCACGAACGCTCCGATAACTATGCAACATGAACAAGCAAACATACAAACGAGCAAGTATACCAACAAATATTTAGTATAGTGGTCAGAATAGTGATACATGGATGGGTAGAGTCTTGAGTAGAATATGTGTCATGTGGTGTTGTGATACTACTAGTGGTGGAGCGGAGGTGCTTACCAGGAGGGTGGACTGGAGGCGAAGCGACACTATGCGTGTAGCCGGCAGAGCAGAGTAACTGAGTGGGTGGAGTGTTTGCCTTGGCTGAGGGTGTTGAGTGTGTGTGGAGAGGGAGAGGGTAGCTGGGTGTATTTATAGCTGGGTGTATGCGGTGTAGCACAGTGAAGTTCACTGTTGGTGAGAATAGTGACGAATGAATCGTCTGACTTAGTATGAACAGGAGAGTTATAGGCAGAATATGGGACAAGAGTATTTTGTGAGTTTTCTGGAATATGGACCATGCTTAAGGGATGACATGGTTGGATAGGGAATAGTTTGATAAGAATTTAGAAACAAGAATTATTGGAATCTGAGTTTGGGAGCCTGGTTCGAAGGAATCTCAAAGTTAAGCGTGCTCAACTTGGAGAAACCTAGGATGGGTGACCAGATGGAAAGTTCCCTACTGGAAGGAAAATCACAGTCACCGGAGTTCGTATGACTGGAATATGGGTCTAGCTGGTCTTAGGTGGACTGGACAGCATGATGTATGAGTAGTTGAAATTTGGGGTGATCGGCTAATCGATGAATAGTAACGATGAATAGTGACGACGAAAAAGTTACTAGATATCATCGATGAGTAGTAACGATGATGAATAGTAACGATGATGAATAGTAACACTGAATAGTAACGATGGTGAATAGTAACATTGAATAGTAACGATGGTGAATACTGTCAGTGAATAGTAACGATGAATAGTAATGGTAAATAGTAATGGTGAATAGTGATAGTGAATAGTTCGTATGAACGAACGATGAATGATGAATAGGAACTATGAACGAACGGACGAATGATCGAATGATCGGACGAACGAACGATCGGAATTTCGGCATCATAACGGCAGGAAAAGATTATTTGGACGAACGAACGGACGAACGATCGAATGATCGTACGAACGAACGATCGGAATTTCGGCAGCATAACGGCAGGACAAAGATTATCTGGAAGAACGATGAATAGGGACTATGAACGAACGATGAACGATGAATAGGGACTATGAACGAACGATGAACGATCGAATGATCGAACGAACGAACGATCGGAATTTCGGCAGCATAACGGCAGGACAAAGATTATCTGGAAGAACGATGAATAGGGACTATGAACGAACGATGAACGATGAATAGGGACTATGAACGAACGATGAACGATCGAATGAACGAACGATCGGAATTTCGGCAGCATAACGGTAGGAAAAAGATTATTTGGACGAACGAACGGACAAACGATCGAACGATCGGACGAACGGACGAACGAACCATGAACGATCGGACGAACGATCGAACGATCGGACGAACGAACGAACAAACTAAGAACAGGGGACGAACGATCGAAGAACGATCGAACGATCCTTGTGCTAGTGTGTGCTTGTGTGGAACATGGAGTGGGTGTGTGTGGGGGGGAGAGAGTTGCCATGAAATGGCTTGGGGTGGGAAGAGAGGAGGCCCTTGCCCCTCTATTTATAGCCATGGTGGGGGGATTAGGGGGAGGGATGAGAGGATTAGTGGGAGGATGAGAGGATTAGTGGGAGATTAACATGTATTTGTCTTGTATAAGTGAGATTAGCTTGTAGAGCTCACCGTATGACACTGGAGGCATACGTATACGTATGAGCATGAGAAAAGTTATGAAGAAAATATTTGTAGGGACTTGGAAAATGATTCTGAAGGTATTTCTCAAGAGGAAAATATCTGGAGATATATCTGTAGAATATTTGGGCAGTATTTCTGGAAAGAACTTGAAGAGGATCACTAGGGAAATATCTGGGCAGTATTTCTGTAAACAATTTGAGGGGGATCACTGGGGAAATATTTGTAGGATATTTTGAGGAGGATTTTAGAGAGAATATAGACCACTATACTTTATTTGTTGATATCAACTCGCAAACAAACATTTTGAAATGAAATTTGAAATTCATTTTGAATTTAGAGCGAGTTTGAGAAAATTCCAAGATTTGAATTTTTGGGATGCTACAAATCTACCCCACTTAAAATGAATCTCGTCCTCGAGATTCGGCTTAGAAGGGTTATGGGTATAGCTTTACTTCAGCTACATATCTTCACTTTGCAACTCTTCGAGGAGATGGAACTTCAACAAGATCTGGTCTGGCGGAGCATCTGGTTGCTGATTGCAAACGCTGGTTTTGGCTACTCAAGATTATCTTCAGGCTTCTAGGTTTCGCTTGGCAGCTAGCTTATTGAAGAAGCATCGATGCCAACACGCAAACCTTTCTCTTGCGAACTTCCACTTGGATTCCTTCCTTGATTGGTCTTCTGGTGCTTCATCAACAAAACTTGGGTGACCACTTCTCATCCAGAAACTTATAAGCTTCGATGATCTGGTCCTCCACAAGCTTGCTACAGGCCTTCTTCTTTTTCTCCACAGCAGGAACCTTACTGGAATACTACCCCACTTAAAAAGAATGAGGGTAGAACTCTTGAATCTTGGGGATTTGAACTCCTTGAAGTACCACATAACAAGGGTGTTACGGGTCCTTCTGCTGCTGTTGCTGCTTGAGCAGGCTGCGGAGGGATGACTGGCACAGGGTTGATTCTGGGAGAACCTTCTTCTTGTCTTCTCTTCACTATCTTCTTTTCTCTTCTCACTTTTCACTGCCTCTTTCTTTCTCTTTGCTCTTCCCACTGGAGGAGTCTATCGATGAGTATTACCATCATACAGAGGAAGAAACCAAAGATGTTGAACCATATACAACAGTCTTCAACCCAAGAATCACCGAGCATTGTGATCTTAGGGGCGAGGGAGTGGAAAATGGAGTTGCTTGCGATTTGGCAGAGGGGATTTTTATTTGGCGTGTTTTGCTTGGGATGGGAATTGAGGGAGCTGGTGGGGGGTGTTTATAGGCGAGCGGGGGTGCTCGGGGCGGGGGGGGGGGGTGTGGAGTGGTAGTGATGGAGCAGGTGACACGAGGCAGCAGGCGCGACATGGGGAGGGGGGCCTGTTGCCGGCGACGATGGCGGTGGGTGCGCTGCAAAAGGGGGCGTGGGTGGCGGTGGGGGTGCGCATGGAGGCGGGCACGCGTGTGGGGGCACAGGTGAGTGGTGGGGTCAATGACCCTAATGTTTGTGGTCTCTGGTTCCAAGAATCTTTGCCTCTCTGTATGGTAATAACTCCTTCTGTCCTCTTTTCCTGTTTACTTTGACTCAGGGGCAGTGCTTTGATTCTCACGATCGGTCCTTTTGACTGAGCGACTGGACTGGTTCCTTCTGTAGTTTATTCCATGCTTCAAGGGTAAGCTTCCCAGTATATTCTTGGGTAAGGCACTTTTCTCTTCAGATGGGTTAAGATGAGAATGGAAGCATAAGGTAAGGATTAGCTCTAATTTGTGATCTATGTTTTTAGAGAAAACCTTTTTAAGAAAAACGAAGAGAAAACACACAAGCTCAGCAATGATAAGCACAAACAAATCAAATGTTTCGAATAAGGGAAGAATAGAGTTTTTCCAAAGCACGGACTACTCAGATTCGGGGGCTAAGCATAACTACTACTGCTCAGCTCCTGAATTGAGGACTATGCTAACCAGGACTTATGAGCACTAACGTTAAAGCATCACATATGCACTCAAAAGAGGAGAAAACATCAAGCGAAATTCATTTTGAAATGCCCTAGGGGGCCACACAATTAGAGTTTTTGCAAAACACGAGTCTACACGATTACCTTTCATACATGCAGGGCTCTAGCCAAAGTGAAGAAAAACTTCACTACCCAATGCATGCAGAGGATAGGGCATAACTAACTTCAGACCAGGCAGCTTCTCTTCTGGCAGGGCTGGCACACAACTTCAATCTGAGACATCTCCTGGATGGGTCAACAGGGAGCTGATGTTGATGACTTCTTCTGTCGGCGACTGAGATGGCAGGACAGGGCCGAACTCTTCTTCAAGCGGGACTGGCTCTTGTAGCTCCTCTGAGGGCGGCAGTGCTGGCGGGGTGCTTGCAGCTTCATCCTTGACCTCAAGGGACAGTGCTGGAATCTTCTTCATGGTGAGGGGCTCAAACAACTCTAGCGGGGGATCTTGGGAGGATTCGGGGTGCTCTTGCTTATCCATAGCCTTAGGGGAGACTGGAATTCCTTCCAAGACTATGGCTCCTTCCGAGTGTTCCCAAGCCTTCTTCTCTCCTCTGATAGAGACCGGGTGACCTTCAAGAATCCGAGGGTCTTCAGCTCTGATGGGTTGAACAGGGTTGGATGAAGCGGGCTCTTGGATCCGCAGGGCTCTACATTGGTTATGGGTTACCAAGTAGGCCTCCATCAACTTCTGGACGTGCTCATCCTTGGCTTGCTTCAGGGCTTCAACAGCAATGACTTCATGACTCTCCAAGGCAGTTGCACAGGCTTGAGCTGTGGTGAGATCCACATGCAGCTGACGGTTGCGCTTCTCTGAATCTTCTGCTCGGGCAATCATCTGATGGTGGTGCCGAGCCAAGAAATCATACTGTGCATCAAGGGTGAGCAGGTATGCAGTGAGGTACACGACTGTGGGGTCATCCTCAAGCAGTTGCTGCCCTTCCAATGCACGCATCCTGGCCATCCAAGCGGGACGGTCTCTCTGAAAGGGCGGAAAGAATCTGAGCGGAGTGTCGGCCACTTCTTCTTTGTAGATCTGACACAGGGCCCTCAATGCCTTGCGAGCGACGACTTGGCAGGTGTCTTTGAATCTGTGCCCAGCAGCAGTGACACTCCATTCCACATGGTGTGGACTGGATCCAATGTATACAGTCACGACACACTTCTCTGTGCCATGCTCGACGAACTCACGACTATCATACTCTGGCTGGCTCCTGATTCCGAGGCGGACTGTGCATGCTCTCAGCAACTTGGGGAAACCATCTTCATTCTAGCAGAAGCTGGTTTGGCATTGAACCTCCATCTGACTTCTGAGAGAAGGAAAGGGGAAAAACATTTTTGAAATGAAGGGATGAGAGCAAGAATTTTTTTTAAGAAAATAGTTTGGACTCAAAAACTTTTGATCAGGCTAAGGGTTACATCCTGCGGCCAACCTAACAGCTCTGATACCACCTGAAGCGTCCCCAATCCTCTGGGACTCAAATGTGATACAATTACTAGTCCCAGGAGGCTAGTAAACACATTTATACATCAGATGATACCAAATCTGCTTAAACGAGACAAACCTACAAAGGTGGCGAACAACTTTAAGAGTTGGTCCACAACTCGGGACATATCATCAGAGTGGGGCTGAAGCAGCCCGATATACGCAACGAAGCAATTCAGCGGTCCAACAGCCATAGGCAAGGTTGGGAACAGTCGTAACTCTTACCCGATCTCCTTTTTTTGAAAAAACAACAAATAAGCAAGGGTGAGTACAAACGTACTCAGCAGCCCACCTTCACCCGCGGAATGGGGAAATCAGATATAATGCATGGAATATGTAGAGCTCAGGATATTTGCAGAAATAGCAATATTTTATGCAGGGTTGTTTTTGAAAAACATTTTGTATTTTGCAAAGTGCATCCTCTCCAAAAGGAGCAGGAAGTTTTTCAATATTAGAACAAAATCCCCTGGACTAAACCATCCAGGTATCTCAGCAGTTTCCCACTGGTTTTCCTTTTCAAAAACAGCTACTGGACTTCCCGTCCACCATAGCTCATGGCTCAACCGCCGAACCTTTTTAGAAACCACTTTTCTCAAAAGCATCTCCTTTTTTTGGAAAACAAAACATTAATTGCCATACCATACCAGACTCGTCCATTCCTGTGGACACAGACTATTCGAATAGGTTTTCAAACTCTGCGCAGAGGTGTACACTTTACCCACTAGTCCGGCTCTGCGATCCCATGATCAATGAGACCCGAATCCGACTCTCTTTCTTTCCCCGCACGTCCTAACCTTAACGGTTATCCAGAAGGAGTCAGGCCACCACCATGTCCAAACCGGACAAAACTTTCCCCCTCCTTATCCTCCCGGTGCTCCCCAGCCTTCATAACCCTGGGGTTGGACCGTACGAGTTCAGATTGAGTGACTGCCCACACAGTCTCGAGTGGTTGTACTATTAAAGAGTACAAGTAGTGAAGATGACAAACCGGTCCTTATATGAGGGGACAATCCTTCTGCTCACGCCTAAACCAGCTGAGCCAACACCTTAGGCCCTCCCCTAAACCAGGGAGTCCCTGATTATCCCTACTCAAAGGTGATAGGGGTGAAAACCCTTCATCATACACATTTTGAAAAACATTTTCTTTTGAAAACTCACACCTTTCCTCAAATCATTTGTAACAAATATATCAGGGATTGATTGCGGCAAGCGACTGGGTGGCCATAATAACTTGTCTTAAAATCATATCATGCATAAAATAACAGGCTGAGGGTTGTGGTTGTAAAACATAGGTAATTTATGCATCAAAGGGATCTAGTGAGTTTGCCGTGCTTATTCGGCGAAGGGGGAAGGGGAGCTCGCGGAACTGGCTTCTGGCTCCACCGCTTAGCGTAGACTCGCGGATCTGGCCTCCACGAGACGGCACGAACGCTCCGATAACTATGCAACATGAACAAGCAAACATACAAACGAGCAAGTATACCAACAAATATTTAGTATAGTGGTCAGAATAGTGATACATGGATGGGTAGAGTCTTGAGTAGAATATGTGTCATGTGGTGTTGTGATACTACTAGTGGTGGAGCGGAGGTGCTTACCAGGAGGGTGGACTGGAGGCGAAGCGACACTATGCGTGTAGCCAGCAGAGCAGAGTAACTGAGTGGGTGAAGTGTTTGCCTTGGCTGAGGGTGTTGAGTGTGTGTGGAGAGGGAGAGGGTAGCTAGGTGTATTTATAGCTGGGTGTATGTGGTGTAGCACAGTGAAGTTCACTGTTGGTGAGAATAGTGACGAATGAATCGTCTGACTTAGTATGAACATGAGAGTTATAGGCAGAATATGGGACAAGAGTATTTTGGGTGTTTTCTGGAATATGGACCATGCTTAAGGGATGACATGGTTGGATAGGGAATAGTTTGATAAGAATTTAGAAACGAGAATTATTGGAATCTGAGTTTGGGAGCCTGGTTCGAAGGAATCTCAAAGTTAAGCGTGCTCAACTTGGAGAAACCTAGGATGGGTGACCAGATGGAAAGTTCCCTACTGGAAGGAAAATCACAGCCACCGGAGTTCGTATGACTGGAATATGGGTCTAGCTGGTCTTAGGTGGACTGGACAACATGATGTATGAGTAGTTGAAATTTGGGGTGATCGGCTAATCGATGAATAGTAACGATGAATAGTGACGACGAAAAAGTTACTAGATATCATCGATGAGTAGTAACGATGATGAATAGTAACGATGATGAATAGTAACACTGAATAGTAACGATGGTGAATAGTGTCAGTGAATAGTAACGATGAATAGTAATGGTGAATAGTAATGGTGAATAGTGATAGTGAATAGTTCGTATGAATGAACGATGAACGATGAATAGGAACTATGAACGAACGGACGAACAATCGAATGATCGGACGAACGAACGATCGGAATTTCGGCATCATAACGGCAGGAAAAGATTATTTGGACGAACGAACGGACGAACGATCGAATGATCGTACGAACGAACGATCGGAATTTCGGCAGCATAACGGCAGGACAAAGATTATCTGGAAGAACGATGAATAGGGACTATGAACGAACGATGAACGATGAAAAGGGACTATGAACGAACGATGAACGATCGAATGATCGAATGAACGAACGATCGGAATTTCGGCAGCATAACGGCAGGACAAAGATTATCTGGAAGAACGATGAATAGGGACTATGAACGAACGATGAACGATGAATAGGAACTATGAACGAACGATGAACGATCGAATGATCGAATGAACGAACGATCGGAATTTCGGCAGCATAACGGTAGGAAAAAGATTATTTGGACGAACGAACGGACGAACGATCCAACGATCGGACGAACGGACGAACGAACCATGAACGATCGGACGAACGATCGAACGATCGGACGAACGAACGAACAAACTAAGAACAGGGGACGAACGATCGAAGAACGATCGAACGATCCTTGTGCTAGTGTGTGCTTGTGTGGAACATGGAGTGGGTGTGTGTGGGGGGAGAGAGTTGCCATGAAATGGCTTGGGGTGGGAAGAGAGGAGGCCCTTGCCCCTCTATTTATAGCCATGGTGGGGGGATTAGGGGGAGGGATGAGAGGATTAGTGGGAGGATGAGAGGATTAGTGGGAGATTAACATGTATTTGTCTTGTATAAGTGAGATTAGCTTGTAGAGCTCACCGTATGACACTGGAGGCATATGTATACGTATGAGCATGAGAAAAGTTATGAAGAAAATATTTGTAGGGACTTGAAAAATGATTCTGAAGGTATTTCTCAAGAGGAAAATATCTGGAGATATATATGTAGAATATTTGGACAGTATTTCTGGAAAGAACTTGAAGAGGATCACTAGGGAAATATCTGGGCAGTATTTCTGTAAACAATTTGAGGGGGATCACTGGGGAAATATTTGTAGGATATTTTGAGGAGGATTTTAGAGAGAATATAGACCACTATACTTTATTTGTTGATATCAACTCGCAAACAAACATTTTGAAATGAAATTTGAAATTCATTTTGAATTTAGAGCGAGTTTGAGAAAATTCCAAGATTTGAATTTTTGGGATGCTACACTCTCCGGGACTACATTTGGCGATTCTCGAAGCAGCGCACCGAGCTGCCCAACATCACCGACTCGGATGTCATCGGCGCGTTCCTCGCCGGCACCACCTGCCGCGACCTGGTGAGCAAGCTGGGTCGCAAGACCCCCACCAGGGCGAGCGAGCTGATGGACATCACCACCAAGTTCGCCTCCGGCCAGGAGGCGGTCGAGGCTATCTTCCGGAAGGACAAGCAGCCCCAGGGCCGCCCGTCGGAAGATGCCCTCGAGGCGTCAACTCAGCGCGGCACCAAGAAGAAAGGCAAGAAGAAGTCGCAAGCGAAACACGACGCCGCCGACGCGGACCTTGTCGCCGCCGCCGAGTACAAGAACCCTCGGAAACCCCCCGGAGGTGCCAACCTCTTCGACAAGATGCTCAAGGAGCCGTGCCCCTACCACCAGGGGCCCGTCAAGCACACCCTTGAGGAGTGCGTCATGCTTCGGCGCCACTTCCACAGGGCCGGGCCACCCGCGGAGGGTGGCAGGGCCCGCGACGACGACAAGAAAGAAGATCACCAGGCAGGGGAGTTCCTCGAGGTCCGCGACTGCTTCATGATCTACGGTGGGCAAGCGGCAAACGCCTCGGCTCGGCACCGCAAGCAAGAGCGCCGGGAGGTCTGTTCGGTGAAGGTGGCGGCGCCAGTCTACCTAGACTGGTCCGACAAGCCCATCACCTTCAACCAAGCCGACCACCCCGACCATGTGCCGAGCCCGGGGAAATACCCGCTCGTCGTCGACCCCGTCATCGGCGACGTCAGGCTCACCAATGTCCTCATGGATGGAGGCAGCAGCCTCAACATCATCTACGCCGAGACCCTCGGGCTTCTGCGTATTGATCTGTCCTCGGTCCGGGCAGGCGCTGCGCCTTTCCATGGGATCATTCCCTGGAAGCGCGTCCAGCCCCTCGGACAACTCGACCTTCCCATCTGCTTCGGAACACCCTCCAACTTCCGAAGGGAGACCCTGACGTTCGCGGTGGTCGGGTTCCGAGGAACCTACCATGCTACGCGAAGTTCATGGCCGTCCCCAACTACACCTACCTGAAGCTCAAGATGCCGGGCCCGAACGGGGTCATCACCGTCGGCCCCACGTACAAACACGCGTTCGAATGTGACGTGGAGTGCGTGGAGTACGCCAAGGCCCTCGCCGAGTCCGAGGCCCTCATCGCCGACCTGGAGAGCCTCTCTAAGGAGGTGCCAGACGTGAAGCGTCATGCCGGCAACTTCGAGCCAGCGGAGACGGTTAAGTCCGTCCCCCTCGACCCCAGCAGCGACGCCTCCAAGCAAGTCCGGATTGGCTCCAAGCTCGATCCCAAATAGGAGGCAGTGCTCGTCGACTTTCTCCACGCGAACGCCGACGTCTTCGCGTGGAGTCCCTCGGACATGCCCGGCATACCGAGGGATGTCGCCGAGCACTCGCTGGACATCCGAGCCGAAGCCCGACCCGTCAAGCAGCCTCTGCGCCGATTCGACGAGGAGAAGCGTAGAGCCATAGGCGAGGAGATCCACAAGCTAATGGCGGCGGGGTTCATCAAAGAGGTATTCCATCCCGAATGGCTTGCCAACCCTGTGCTTGTGAGAAAGAAAGGGGGGAAATGGCCGATGTGTGTAGACTACACTGGTCTGAACAAAGCATGTCCGAAGGTTCTCTACCCTCTGCCTCGCATCGATCAAATCGTGGATTCCACTGCTGGGTGCGAAACCCTGTCTTTCCTCGATGCCTACTCAGGGTATCACCAAATCAGGATGAAAGAGTCCGATCAGCTCGCGACTTCTTTCATCACACCCTTCGGCATGTACTGCTATGTCACCATGCCGTTCGGCTTGAGGAATGCAGGCGCGACGTACCAGCAGTGCATGAACCATGTGTTCGGCGAACACATTGGCCGCACGGTCGAGGCCTACGTCGATGACATCATAGTCAAGACGAGGAAAGCCTCCGACCTCCTTTCCGACCTTGAAGTGACATTCCGATGTCTCAAGGCGAAAGGCGTCAAGCTCAATCCCAAAAAGTGTGTCTTCGGGGTGCCCCGAGGCATGCTCTTGGGGTTCATCGTCTCCGAGCGGGGCATCGAAGCCAACCTGGAGAAGATCGCAGCCATCGTCAGCATGGGGCCCATCAAGGACTTGAAAGGCGTGCAGAGGGTCATGGGATGTCTTGCGGCTCTGAGCCGCTTCATCTCGCGCCTCGGCGAAAGAGGTCTGCCTCTGTACCGCCTCTTAAGGAAGGCCGAGTGCTTCACTTGGACCCCCGAGGCCGAGGAAGCCCTCGGGAACCTGAAGGCGCTTCTCACGAATGCGCCTATCTTGGTGCCCCCAGCTGCCGGAGAAGCCCTCTTGATCTACGTCGCCGCGACCACTCAGGTGGTTAGCGCCGCGATTGTGGTTGAGAGGCAAGAAGAGGGGCATGCATTGCCCGTTCAGAGGCCAGTCTACTTCGTCAGCGAGGTACTGTCCGAAACCAAGGTCCGCTACCCACAAGTTCAGAAGCTGCTGTACGCGGTGATCCTGACGCGGCGGAAGCTGCGACACTACTTCGAGTCTCATCCGGTAACTGTGGTGTCGTCCTTCCCCCTGTGGGAGATCATCCAGTGTCGAGAGGCCTCGGGTAGAATCGCAAAGTGGGCGGTGGCAATCATGGGCGAAGCAATCTCGTTCGCCCCTCGGAAGGCCATCAAGTCCCAGGTCCTGGTGGACTTCGTGGCCAAATGGGTCGACACCCAGCTCCCAACAGCTCCGATCCAACCAGAGCTCTGGACCATGTTCTTCGACGGGTCGCTGATGAAGACAGGAGCCGGCGCAGGCCTACTCTTCGTCTCACCCCTCGGGAAGCACCTACGCTACGCGCTACGCCTCCATTTCCGGGCATCCAACAATGTGGCTGAGTACGAGGCTCTGGTCAACGGATTGCGGATCGCCATCGAGCTAGGGGTCTGACGCCTCGACGCTCGCGATGACTCGCAGCTCGTCATCGACCAAGTCATGAAGAACTCCCACTGCCGCGACCCGAAGATGGAGGCCTACTGCGATGAGGTTCGGCGCTTGGAAGACAAGTTCTACGGGCTCGAGCTCAACCACATCGCTCGGCACTACAACGAGACTGCGGACGAGCTGGCTAAAATAGCCTCAGGGCGGACAACGGTCCCCCCGGATGTCTTCTCCCGAGATCTGCATCAACCCTCCGTCAAGATCGACGACACGCCCGAGCCTGAGGCCCCCTCGGCCCATCCCGAGGTACCCTCGGCACAGTCAGAGGCACCCTCGGCTCGGCCCAAGGCACCCTCGGTTCAGCCCGAGGTACCCTCGGCCCCCGAGGGCGAGACGCTGCACGTCGGGGGGGGGGGAGCGAAGCGGGGTCACGCCTGATCAAAACTGGCAGACCCCGTACCTACAATATCTCCACCGAGGAGAGCTACCCTCCGACCGAGCCGAAGCTCGGCGGGTGGCGCGGCGCGCCAAGTCGTTCGTCTTGCTAGGAGATGAGAAGGAGCTCTATCATCGCAGCCCCTCTGGCATCCTCCAGCGATGCATCTCCATCGCTGAAGGTCAGGGACTCCTGCGAGAGATACACTCGGGGGCTTGCGGCCATCACAAAGCGCCTCGAGCCCTTGTCTGGAATGCTTTCCGACAAGGCTTCTACTGGCCCACGGCGGTGGCCGACGCTACTAGAATTGTCCGCACCTGCGAAGGGTGTCAGTTCTACGCAAGGCAGACCCACCTGCCCGCTCAGGCTCTGCAGACGATACCCATCACCTGGCCTTTTGCTGTGTGGGGTCTGGACCTCGTCGGCCCCTTGCAGAAGGCACCCGGGGGCTACACGCACCTGTTGGTCGCCATCGACAAATTCTCCAAGTGGATCGAGGTCCGACCCCAAAACAGCATCAGGTCCGAGCAGGCGGTGGTGTTCTTCACCAACATCATCCATCGTTTCGGAGTCCCGAACTCCATCATCACCGACAACGGCACCAAGTTCACCGGTAGAAAGTTCCTGGATTTCTGTGAGGATCACCACATCCGGGTGGACTGGGCCGCCGTGGCTCACCCCATGTCAAATGGGCAAGTAGAGCGTGCCAACGGCATGATTCTGCAAGGACTCAAGCCTCGGATCTACAATGACCTCAACAAGTTCGGCAAGCGATGGATGAAGGAACTCCCCTCGGTGGTCTGGAGTCTGAGGACAACACCGAGCCGAGCCACGGGCTTCACGCCATTCTTTCTAGTCTATGGGGCCGAGGCCATCTTGCCCACAGACCTGGAATACGGTTCCCCGAGGACGAGGGCCTATGCCGACCAAAGCAACCAGGCTAATCGGGAAGACTCGCTGGACCAGCTGGAGGAGGCTCGGGACAAGGCCTTACTACACTCGGCGCGGTACCAGCAGTCCCTGCGACGCTACCACGCCCGAGGGGTCCGGTCCCGAGACCTCCAGGTGGGCGACCTGGTGCTTCGGCTGCGACAAGACGCCCAAGGGCGGCACAAGCTCACGCCCCCCTGGGAGGGGCCGTTCGTCATCGCCAAAGTTCTGAAGCCCGGAACGTACAAGCTGGCCAACAGTCAAGGCGAGGTCTACGGCAACGCTTGGAACATCCAACAGCTACGTCGCTTCTACCCTTAAGATGTTTTCAAGTTGTTCATATACCTCGCTCCCACGCAAAGTTTAGTCATCAAGGAAGGGTCGGCCTCGCCTCGGCAAAGCCCGACCCTCCCTCGGGGGCTAAAAGGGGGGAACCCCCTCTGCGTCGAATTTTTTCCTCGAAAAAAGAACCTTTCTGCCAGAATATCTTTCGTGCTTTTCGACTACTTCGAAAGTGGATCCTGAAAACGACGGAGTACACGTAAGCAGCCAAGGCTGACCGAGCCGAGGGACTCCTACGCCTCCGGGATACGGATACCTCACTCATCACCTTATGCAATAAGTAACTCACGTTCGGATAAGTGATTCCGCGGACCGAACAAGTCTTCACGTTCGGAAGCTCTTCTGCCGAAGCGATTCTTCGAAGCCTTCTCGACTGCGTCGTTGACAGAACCCCATGGACGGGTAAGAGTGCGCGTAAGCGGCAAGGCCGACCGAGCCGAGGGACTCCTACGCCTCCGGGATACGGATACCTCACTCATCACCTTCCGTGAGAAGCAACTCTCGCTCGCACAAACAATTCCGTTACCGACAAAAAAGTCCAGATACTCGAAACAAGAGGAAAAGAGACGCAGCTTTACAACACGGCGAGGGTGTGTTTGGGCCTCGGCGGCCGCAGAAAACACACACTACAAGATAATCCGATCCTGCAGGCTCGGATCTTGACGGTTGAAGGGAGCAGCAGCACCCTCGGCGTCAACTACACCTTCGGCGAGGTCCGACAGGGCCTCGGACGGCGACGCGGTCCGAGGATCTCCACTCTGAAGGACGACGTCATCACCACGCCCGGGCCATCGCCACCAGGGTCTTCTCCGAGAATCCGGCCCGAGCAGGCGGCTCGGCTGATCACCCCGAGGCCTCGGCCAGCTGTCCCCGAAGACATCAGTCTGGCCCGAGGCCTCGGAAGATCAATTCCGGCGTCGGTCCCGCTAACGGACGACCCGGCCAGGCTCCGGCCGACCAGGTCTTCTTTTCGAGCCAACTCTGCCTTTGTCCATGCTGACACCGCTACCCCTGGCCTCGGCTCTTCGAAGAGCGGCCGAGGGGTTCCTCTAACTAAGCAAGGGAAGCCTCAGACAACAAGGCTGACCGAGCCGAGGGACTCCTAAGCCTCCGGGATATGGATACCTCACTCGTCACCTTTACACGGGCGACTCATGCTTGGTGAAGCGGTTCAGACAACCAACAGGCGAGTCTTAGTGCTCGAAAATAAGGAAAAAACACGGCTCCGTGCCGAAATTACATACATGTTCAGGCCTCGACAGCCACAATGAACAAAGACACTGGCATTCAAAGTGCCATTACAAACGGAACTCCGGTTCCACCTCCGCAGGTACGAACAACCCCACTCGATGGGGGGGAGCCTGCGGAGCAACGGAAGACCGACGAACGGCGCGCCGTCGCTCGCTCCAGCAGCGGCGACGACGACGACTTCTGCTCCGGGGGGCCGAACAGCGGCAACGATGACCTCAGGGCGGACGCTGCCACCAGGAGGCCCCCGCCCATGCCCAAACTCGTGAGGCAAGGACGGGCAGAAGGTCGCAGAGTTGGAGGTCGGTCCGTGGGCGGCCCTGGCTATCTCGTCGGCGGAAGAACCTCTTCCAGCTGCCGTGGCGGAAGCCGGCGCCGAGAGCGGCTCCGAAGCCACTCGGGTCCGAGAGCCAGGCACGCGGCAACTGCCAGCGCCACGGACGACAACCGCCCTTCCCCCCGATCACTGAGGGAAGGAGCGGGCCACCGCCCACGCAGGGGCCGACCCCAACTCGGCACACTCCCCTCCCCAGCCCTGGTGATGAAAATCCTTGAGGCTGAGGGAGGGGCAGAGGCCGCGGCCCGGTTCGCTTTCCCCCGCCATCAAACTGGAGGTCACCGTCTTGGGTGACCGCCGGCGGAGGGGTGCAGCCGGGCTGCATGATGAAAATCCTTGAAGCCGAACGATGGCTGAAAGGTACCAACTCCCACGGAGTTGCGTTCCTCCAACGACGAGGCGGAAAGACGGCGGGTATCCCCCATCCGGGGGCTTGGAAGGTGGAAAGACACGATGCATAAGGGAGCGCGAAGACATGGTCGCCTCCCAAGGGGGTCACCCTCCTTTTAAAGGCGACTCTCCCTACTTGCGTCCCCAACCGTTGTGGGCTGAGTCTTCTCCAACACGCTCCAAGGTCCTCCCCTATGGCGCGGGGGCTGGGTCCCACACGTCATGCAAGCCGGCCTAGAGCAGAAGAAGCCAAACCGCCAAGCGCGGTGCGTGCAACCGCCCAGCGGTTACAAGCGGCTCTCCACTTTTGCCTAGACCAGCGGGCGAAAGGGCGGGCAGCCATGCAGGCGGCATACAACCGCGCCAAGTGGGCGCACTTCTCCGACTCCCAACATGCCGAGCATTGAGGCCCAGGCCCACGCGTCATGCAACCGGCGCGCCGAATGCTTCGTGCATGCAACTGCACCGCCACTTGCGCCACCACCGCGCCTCCTCGACTGCGGAACCAATACCGCGACTCGAGGCGACCCAACGCACGACCCAGCAGCGCCAGCCTGGCGCGATGGCCAATGTGGCCAAAAGTGGGCCGGCAGTAATGGTGGTGGCAGGCGGGCAGGAGCAGCGGTCACGTTGTCAGCCAAGCTTACGTCCCATCCGGGGACAGCGAGAGAACCCTCTCTCACGGCGTGAAGACGACGCGCCCGTGTTCCGTTCCTCGAACGGCTCACGCACGCGCAACGGCTGCCCCGCGAACCACTCGCCCCGTCGCATTAACTCCGCGGCGGGACAGGCGGCGCCTCCGGTAGGAGAAGCGAGCGACGCTTCGCCTTCGCCAAAATGACCGCGTCTAACAAGGTACGCCGCGTCGTTCGATCTCGTATCCTTTTCCTTTTTTCCTCTTTCTCTCTCTTGCAACAGGGACCGGGAAAGGGGGATACCCCGAAAGGGATCCTTCCCCGTGAAGGAACCAGGCTCCGAGGCTCCCTACTGATAAGAGGTTCGAAGGCTGGCCCCTCGAAAGGGTTCAACAGCCGCCTCAGAGCACGTGGGCTCCACACCCACTACTGGTCAGGGGTTCGAAGGCCGGCCCCTCGGAAGGGTTCAGCGGCCGCCTCAGGCTACTTGGGCTCCGCGCCCACTACTGATCAGGGGTTCGAAGGCTGGCCCCCGAAGGGTTCACAGCCGCCTCAGACACAGAGCGAGGGATGACCATGGGTACGTTCGATACATAACCAAGGCTCGGGCTGCGCTCCCGAAGTACCCTAGGACATTTCTGAGACCAGCGGGAACGATCTTGTAACGGAATCCCATCAGAGGGAGGCATCGAGCCCTCGGACCCCGTCGCCTGGGGACTGGGTCCAGCAGATCACCCGCATGTACTTTTGGGCACGCCTCTGGGCCTCTAGCCGACCCCTAACGAATGGGGCATGGACGTCCGCTCGGATCACCCACCTGCAGCTCACCGGAGACACCATGTTCGGCGCCCACTGAGGGCAACATGGCGCTCTCCCCCCTCCTCCTTGCGGAAAGGCGACGCAGGGGCGTATGTAAAAAAGTCGAGTCTGTCCCTGATCGCCCTCTCGCCCTGTGCAAAGGCTCGGGGGCTGCTCTCGCAAACCCGGCTCCGGCCAAACCGTTGACAGCGTCAACATACCAGCCCGAGAACTTAGGACCCGACCGTACACCCGGGCTACGGCCAGCTCGCATGAGGGAACGACCAGACCAGCCGAAGCATTGTGCGAGGTATTAAGACCTCGGAGGAGTCAAACCACTCCTCCGAGGCCTCGGGGGCTACACCCGGCGGGTGCGCTCGCGCGCACCCACCGGAACAAAAATGCAACCGAGAAAGGTTGGTCCCCTTGCAAGAAAGTGCGACGAAAGCCTCCAAGCGAGTGCTAACACTCCCTTCGAGGCTCGGGGGCTACTGTCGGGGACCATAATTAGGGGTACCCTCAAGGCTCCTAATTCTCAGCTGGTAACCCCCATCAGCATAAAGCTGCAAAGGCCTGATGGGTGCGATTAAGTCAGGGATCAGTCCATTCGAGGGACTCGATCACGCCTCGCCCGAGCCTAGCCTCGGACAAGGGCAGCCGACCCCGGAGGATCTCCGCCTCGCCCGAGACCCCCCTCCAGCGGCGAACGTATTTCCGGCTCGCCCGAGGCCCTGTCTTCTCCGAGAAGCAACCCTGACCAAATCGCCGCACCGACCGACCAAATCGCAGGAGAATTTAATGCAAAGGTGGCCTGACACCTTTATCCTGACGAGCGCCCCTCAACCGACAGAGCCGAAGTGACTGCCGTCACTTCGCCGCTCCACTGACCGGTCTGACAGAAAGACAGCGCCGCCTGCACCGCTCCGACTGCGGTGCCACTTGATAGAGTGAGTCTGACAGGCAGTCAGGCCCGACCGCAGGCACCATAGGAAGCTCCGCTCCGCCCGACCCACGGCTCGGACTCGGGCTAAGCCCCGGAAGACGGCGAACTCCGCTCCGCCCGACCCAAGGCTCGGACTCGGGCTAAGCCCCGGAAGACGGCGAACTCCTCTTCGCCCGACCCAGGGCTCGGACTCGGGCTAAGCCCCGGAAGACGGCGAACTCCGTTCCGCCCGACCCAGGGCTCGGACTCGGGCTAAGCCCCGGAAGACGGCGAACTCCGCTCAGCCCGACCCAGGGCTCGGACTCGGGCTAAGCCCCGGAAGACGGCGAACTCCGCTTCGCCCGACCCTGGGCTCGGACTTGGGCTCAGCCCCAGAAGACGACGAACTCCGCTTCGCCCGACCCCAAGACTCGAACTCCGCCCTGGCCTCAGCCAACGGCCTCCGCCTCGCCCGACCTAGGGGCTCGGGCTCGACCTCGGCCATGGAAGACGGACTCGACCTCGACCTCGGAGGAGCCTTTGCATCGCCCAACCTAGGGCGCGGGCCGACCACGTCAATGGGAGGCGCCATCATTACCCTACTCCAAGCTGACTCAGGCTACGGGGAACAAGACCAGCATCCCATCTGGCTCGCTCCACCAGGTAGGCAATGATGGCGCCCCGCACGCTCCCTGACGATGGCAGCTCTCGGCCCCCTTACGGAAGCAAGAGGACGTCAGCAAGGACTCGACAGCCCCGACAGCTGTCCCTCCGCCAGGCTCCAGCGCTCCTCCGACGGCCACGACATCACACAAACCGGGTGCCAAAATCTCTCCAGCCGCCACGATGGCGTGTACTTAGAGCGCTAGCTCTCCTCCGCTAGACACGTAGCACTCTGCTACACCCCCATTGTACACCTGGATCCCCTCCTTACGCCTATAAAAGGAAGGACCAGGGCCCTCTTAGAGAGGGTTGGCTGCGCGGGGACGAGGACGAGACAGGCGCTCGCTTGAAGCCGCTCGCTCCCTCTCCCGCGTGGACGCTTGTAATCCCCTACTGCAAGCGCACCCGACCTGGGCGCGGGATGAACATGAAGGCCGCGGGATTCCCACCTCTCTCACGCCTGTCTCCGGCCACCTCACTTCCCCCCTTCGCGCTCGGCCTCGTGTCGACCCATCTGGGCTGGGGCACGCGGCGACATTCACTCGTCGGCTTAGGGACCCCCCGGTCTTGAAACACCGACAATACTAATACTCAGCTAGACTTACCCGGTGTGAGGAGTCTACTCCTCTACCTCTAGACTTGTAGTTGTTTGGCTGTGGGGTTTGGTTGCCAAAAGCACTAGCTGAGTTTATAATTCAAGTTTTAGCTTTGTCAAGTTTTAGTGTGACTCTCTTAAGACTAAATGTGTACTATCTACTCATTCATGGTATCAAGCATATTTAGCAATCAACATCTTTTGTCACATCATCACATTTCCACTTGTTACTCAATGCAGTACAATGGATCAAGCAGTCTCATTAGCTGCGAGAAGCAGACGATTCGAATCAAGTTTTTATCCTTGCAAGGTAAACCTAAACACATGACGTGGCGAGGCAATCCGTCCCCACACACATCAACCGTCCCCATCGATTCCCCGTCAGCAGAGAGGGGCTCACCACCTTGGCGTACAATGCCCCACTGACCCCGACTGCCGTCGTGCAGTGACCGCACTTGTACCCACCATAACCGGAATGGGAGACCACGTCTCAGGTCGCGTGAGGAGGGCAATCTACTGCCAGGTTCAATCAGGTACTAGGCTTACCGATTTACCATATTTCTCGGCATATGTTTAGTACGTTCAAACGCTTGACACAGGTATCTGCATGTTAATCCTTATTCCAATTTCATCTCGTAGACATCGCAACCCCCCATGGGTCCGAGTCCACAGACCCTTATCATTTTGTTATCAAGGTGGATACAATCAATTTCCTGACCTCGCGCGAGTGCTAGAAAAATCACTCGACTTCTACCGAGATCCCTATTTTGCAAAGCAGCTACTCGACCTAGCAGACTAGTATCCATCTCAACAAGGATTCCTGAGTTCATGCAACTAGGGTTTCAATCAACTCCTACACTTAAGTGCACAATACAAACCTACAAACATTAAGTGTAGTAAAATATCATATAGAACAGGTTATGCATAAAACCGGGGCTTGCCTTCCAGAGCTGGGGCAGGCAGATCCTCTGGTGCTGGATCCGGGGCTACCTCCTGAGTGACTCCTTGCTCCTGCACGAGGATGTACTCTCCGTCCGCGAGGTTGCAATCTATCGAATGCAATGAATAAGAATATGTATGCTATGATTATGCAGGATTTAATATTCATTATGCTAAGTGAAAGAAAACTAAGTTAGTTAGTAACTTAGGGTTTCCTGGTTATACGTGGCTCTTTAGTGGTTTATGCTTATCTATTTTAGGTTTGGGTTTTGCCCAGGGATAAGCATAGTGAATTGAACTTGGATTTCCCTTAGATGTTTTAGTAGACAATTGAGGGATTTTGCTGGTTGGGTTAAAATGACATTAATCTCCATTATTAATTTCCTTTTTCATTTTCTATTTATGAATTCTAGGGTGGGTTTGAACTACAACAGTGATTTAACCTATTCCAAAAATTCTGAAAAATTTACAGTGGGTTACTATTGGTCATTGTAGTTTGTCCTATAAATTTGAGGTGAATACTAATTCAGATACTACTTGTGCAAAATTAACAAGAATAAGTTTTAAAAGGGCATTTTACACTATAGTTGTGATTTAATTGGGGTTTCTGTACCAAGTTGTATTTTTGTCCAAATACCTAGGTGATATTAGGCCTCTATGTTAAAAATCACAGAAAAAGGCCTACTGGATATTTAGTTGTGGATTTCTAAAGTTTTATGTTAAACAACAGATTTCATATTTTTTCTATGTTCTTAATAACAAAACATTAGTTATCCCAAGGTTTGGGGTGTTTTATCCTTGGGGTTATTTTTCTAGGGTTTTTCTAAGTTTTCCTTGTTTTCCTAAAATAAAAGGTATCCCATTTATTTTGTACTAAACAGGGGTATAATAAATTTTTCTAGTGAACTATACTGAATAAGTACAATAACAAAAATGTGGGTGCTCCTTGGTTCTTTATTTAAACCACCTTTAATATTTTCTCTAACTTTAGGCTAAAAGGATTTAAATGGTAAATTCTATCTTAACTTGTTGTACAGAGGGGTTTATTATTTTTAAATAGGTTAGGAAGTAATTAAGTACTTCTCTAAATTTTCTTAACCCCAGTCAAATAGTGTAACAATTTATCCTTATTTCCTTTAGCTTTTGACCAGTTAATCATTTAATTCAAGACTCTAAAGTTTTCTATAACACTTAGGGGTTTTATATTTTTCCTAAGTAGTTTACATTATTTAGGATCTGGCAAAATTGGTTTGACTCGTTTTGGGTAAACCAAACTGAAGTTATGAATTTTCCAAGTTCTATTTGAATTTAATTCAGAATAATTTAAAAGGTTTCCTGGAAAACTACTTTGCACCGAAGACCCTGGGTTCTTTCTAAATCAACCCACTCATTTCTACCCCTGTGCCACTAATCCCTTGAGTCACTGACAGCGCACAAAACCCCCTGGCCTTTCCTTCTTCTTCCCCGAGGTCCCTCCCCTTATGCAAACAGTACCCACGGAAAAGAAAAGGGCGGCGCGGCTTACTGGCGGTGAGAGAGGTCCGGCGAGGGGCGGGGTTGGCTTCGGGTGGTCCTGGCGGTCACGGCGAGGTACGGCTCGACGGTGGTGGCGGCCGGAATCGGCCAGTCCACGTGCGCATGCGGGTGATCTCGTCGGCGGCGGGTGTTCCGGCTGAACCACGGCGATCTAGTTCAATTAAACGGCACGATGAGCTCCACGGGATGACGTAGAGGCTATGTGCGCAAGGAATCGAAGAATGGGGCAGAGATTTACCCGGTCTACGTTCACCGGCGATCGGGTGAAGTCCGGCGATCGTGGACTGGCTTCTCCGGCGAAGCAAAGTCCGATTCCTTGCTTGGGGAGCTTCACCGAGGCATGCACGGTCTCTTCCGAGGGTCGGGCATGGCTGGGAAGGGCTCTACAGGCCGGTCTACGGTGGCAGGGGCTCGGGTGGCCGCGGGCACGCCGTTTGCAGGGCAAACGCCGATGGTTTCGGGCTCCAGTGAGGTCGAGCGTGCACGGAGGAGTACTGTCGACGCCTGAGGGGGCTTTATAGGCGCGGGCACGAGCAGGGGACACGGGCACGGCTCAGCGCGGCGCGGGGTGAGCGGGGTCGGGCGCGGGCGTGCTCTGGCGCGCTCAGAGTGCGTCGAACACGTGGAAGTGTTCTTCTGCCCGTGTTCAACAGCTCGCCGAGATCGCAAGCGTGTGAATCTTGGCAAAAATCCGGCGCAGGCCTCTTCCTGGCACCTAGGGCTGTCTCTTATGTGTGAGTCCCCATGGCAGATATGCCCTAGGTAGGGACATAAGCGGACGCCAAATCTGGCTTGTCCCTCTGCCCACCTCGCGACAAAAGCCATGCCAAATCATGTCAAACGTCTAGGGCTCGGTTTCAACTTTTTCCAGTGGGTGCCTTAGGTGGTATGCCACATTTTTGGTATACAACTTAAGTGGTTTTGGTGCCATCTACTAAGTGAACACGGTGGATCTTTAGATTAGGTGTAAAATTTGACTTAGAGAGAATTAGAGAGCTCTAGCTCTCTCTCCACTTAAGGAATCGATTTGGGGTTCTTTAAGGGATCTTTTTGCAATGTTTCCTCTCTGTATTTTGTAGACTAATATGTTACTTAAACTTTGGCCAAAGGTTAAATCATGATTTGCACATTTGCTTAACCTTTCCCTCCTTAAACCAGGGTTTTGGGAGTTAAGAGCTTAAGAAGGGTCTAGGGTTGGTTCTTCTCTTGCCTAAGGTGATAATTGCATAAATGCTTGGGTAGTGCCTTTGGTCATTAACATTCTTGGTTAATACATGGTTCCCAAGGTTTTATGCTCTACTCTTCAAGTTTCTTCCACATGTGACCATAGTCATTAGTGCAAAGATGTGCCATGGCCATGGTAACACCTGGGGTGTTACATCTGACCCATTTGATTGATCTATCGCGCCCTGGTTAGGTCGGATTCCTCGCCGCCGACGAGCTCCCCCGCCTGCGCGCGTGGACCGACCTCCTCCGACCACCATCACCGACGATCCGTACCTCGACGTGATCGCCAGAGACTCCCGGACCTAACCCGACCCCTCACCGGAGCAACCTCGCCGCCGGTAAGCCCCTCCTCCCTTTTCTTTCGCCGCGATCACTGTTCCATTAGGGGAAGGATCGAGGGTTGGATTTCGGGAAACCCTAGGGGGTTTTCTGCAGAGCCGTAGACTCAGATGAATAGTGAACCAAGGACCTGTCTCTAATACACTTAAAACCTTTCGCCAGGGACCCCAGTGCAAAACCGTTTTTCCTTTAACCATTTCTAATTAATCTTTTTAAATTCAGCAGAGAACATAGAAAATTTATATCTTGAGATACATTCAACCAAATTTAACCAAACCAATTTTGCTGGATTCAAAATATTATGAACTATCACCTAAAAATACTAAACCCTATGCTTTCTATTTTAAATTTTAGAGTTTGAAATTAATTAAGGAAACTGACCAAACCTTATTAAAATAAGAAAAATTAGCTATGTTTCTATGCTGAACTTAAGAAAATTTGTAGAAGTTCAAACCCCACTTAGACATTGTTTAAAAATAGTGAGCACCCCAGTATTGAAGATTTAAGTAGGGTTATCTATTAAAAGCCATTTTTGCCCAAGACTTAAGAAAATAAGAAAGGTAGTAGAAAATAATGAGCAGTGGATGCAAATATTTTTCCTAGACCACTTAAGTAATAGAGAACCTAGAAAAAATAAAGGGACCCCTAGTCCAGAACAGATTTAAGGTAAAATGTTTTATTAAACACTAATCAAACTAGAAAGACAATTATTAGAATTATTAAAACAATTTCAAAATTGTTAAGAAAAATCCTGTGGACTTGTAACCACTAGGACCCCACTACAAAAATGATAAACACCTCAGCCCATCATTTTAATTAGGGTAAACAAATAGAACTTAATATTAAGCCATATTTCAATTAAATCATAAGCAAGCCAAAAAGTGTGCAATAGTGGGCAAATAAATTTTTACCAGATTAATAATGAAGTAGGCCACCAGAGAATAATGCAAAACCCAATTGAAAGCTGCAAAATGATACCCATTGCCAAAACTTTATAAAAAAGATTATTTAGTTCAAGAAAATTCCTACCACCTTTCCCTTAAGCAAAAAGCTACCAAACTTCAGAATAATTTCTCTTGCACAAAGAAGAAGATAGAAAAAATTAGAAATTTGTTGTTTGATATTTTTCAAATATAGTGGTAGTAGAAAGCACCCCTTTGGCTAGAAACTTTGGAAAATCATAATAAAATAACTAATGAGTATTAGTGGCTAAAACTTTGTACAAAGTCATGTTATAACATCTAGATGCTAGCAAAAATAAGTCTTGAAAAATAACCCCTGTTAAAAGAAGGTTGTAGTTCAAAACACCCCCTCTGCCCTAATATTTGATAATTTTATACAGGGAGAACCACTCACTTTTTAAGCTCCAAATTTTGAGACACAGACTTATACACCAGGAAGAAGCCACTATAATGTTTTCAGGATTTTTAAAAATTTATTAAGCTATCTTGTAGTTCAAACCCACCCTAAAAGCATAAAAGAAATATAAAAGAAGAGAGAGAATAATAAATCTCACTCCAATGACTTCAGCTTAGGACTGGGCATAAAACCTGAGCCCGAACCCCGTTACCCAAAATACCTGAACCCGTACCCGTTTAGCCCGAGACCCGTTACCCGAACAGCTCCAACGGGTAACGAAACTGAATATCCGAACTAAGTTCGGGCCTAATCGGGTATTAACCCGCGGTACCCGGAGTACCCATTCTACCCGAAATTGGCCAGCACGCGCCAGGCCGAGCGTTAGCCGCTAGCCCAACAGCGACATGGGCCACGGCCCAGTTGATAGCCTACTACGCAACGTCGCAACCCTAGCTCCCTGATCGTGACTCTGTGAGTCCCTAATCGGTTAATCCCTATCCAGCACTCCGGCTATCCCAGTATCCCTGACGCGGCACTAGAGGCGGCTAGGCTACGGCGGCGCCCCCTCATCGGCCATCGCCAGTTCGCTGCTGCAAGTCTACAACTTCAAGTCTTCCCAGGCGACGTCCTCCTAGTCCCAGGCGGCAGGCACAGCCGGCTGCATGCGCACCGCGGCACCACACAGTCGTGCACTAGCCAGTCCTAGACAGCAGGACGGCAGGCACGCAGCCACAAGCCAGCCAGGCGGGCAAGCCAGTCCGAGGTGGCCAGCCGCGAGGAACAGGAAGGTACGCATTCTTGAATCTTGCTTTGCTTGTACTTGTAGATTATTATTAGGTAGTACTGTAAGTGTGTAACACTAGTATTTTGTGATTCCATTGTCATATAGATGCTACAAATTGAGGAACACATAGATATGGAGGTTGAATTAGGTTGAGAATTAATAATAGCGGGTACCCGAATTTTACCCAAACCCAAACCCGAATTTGCGGGTACCCAAAATTGCGGGTACCCGAATTTTCGGGTATGAGTACGGGTTCAACTGTTGAAAACCCGAAATATAAAAAACCCGAAAAGCCCGACCCAAAATTTTGGGTAAACCCGAACGCCCAGTCCTACTTCAGCTAGAAACCTTCATAAACTCTCACTAAGACATTAAAAAGAAATCAGTGGAACACCAAAATGAACTTACCAATTAGCTTAATCAAGCTCGACCCTAATTGGGCTAAGTGTACCACCAAAATCTTCAGTAGCAAGATTAAGCTCTACCTTATTAAATTGATCATTCCCCATCAAATTTTAATTGCAAAATTGCATATCATGCCATGCATGTATCTTACTTATGGCATTCATTAGATTGCAATCTCGCTGACGGAGAGTACGTGCTCATCCCTGAGCAAGGAGCTGTCCATGAGGAAGACCAGGAGCAAGTTCCCGAGACTGCCATCGAGGATCTCCCCGCAGCCCCAGCTATTGAAGGCAAGCCCCGGTTTATGCATAACCGTTTATATATATGCTACTTTACTACACTTATTGTTTGTAGGTTTATAATGTGCACTTAAGTGTAGGAGTTGCTTGAAACCCTTAGTTGGATGAACTCAGGATTCCTTTTTGAGATGGATACTAGTATGCTAGGTCGAGTAGCTGCTATGCTAATCAGGATCTCGGTAGAAGTCGAGTGATTTTTCTAGCACTCGCGCGAGATCAAGAATTGATTGTATTCGTCTTGATAACGGGATCTATGATGGTCCATGGACTTGGATCCAGGGAGGATGCCTTTTCCATGAGATGGGAAAAGGAATTAAGGATTAATGTGTGGATACCTGAGTCAAGCATTTGAACGTACTAAACACATGTCGGGAAATATGGTAACCGGTAAACCTAGTACCTGAGTGAATTCAGGCGTGGACTTTTCTCCTCGCGCGACCTGAGACTAGGTCTCCCATGCTAGCTATGGTGGGTACAAGTGCGGTCACTGCACGGTGGCAGCCAGGGTCAGTGGAGCATTGTATGCCAAGGCGGTGAGCCCTAGCCGCGAACGGGGGATCGATGGGGACGGTTGATATGTGTGGGGACGAAGTGCCCCTACATGTCGTGTGTTTAGGTTTACCTTGCAAGGTTTTAAAACTCGATTCGAATCGTCTGCTTCTTGCAGCTAATGAGACTGCTTGACCCCTTCTACTTCATTGAGTAAGAAGTGAAATGAGGTTTACTTGAGATAACTTGTTGATTGTACTAAAATGCTTGCTACCATGTATGCTTAGAAGAAGCAAACATAGTTATGATAATGATGCTAGAAATTGAAAAGCTAAAATGAATTTTAGACTCAGCTAGTGCTTTTGGCAAACCAAACCCCTCAGCCAAACAGCTGCGTGGTCTAGAGGTAGAGGAGTAGACTCCTCACACCGGGTAAGTCTAGCTGAGTATTAGTATACTCAGCCTTGCTTGTGGCAAAATTTTGCAGGTACGCTTCAGGATATGGTTGATGGTGTGACTTGGCCTACCACCCTGCCACCGGGTTGGACGGTCGAGTGGGATGCTGCTCCGGTGGGAGAGTAGCAAGAGGAGTAGTGGGCTAGGCCTTGCCCAATTCCTCGCTACCGACGATATCGATTATCCGCTGCATTTTATTTTGTGAACTTACACCAGCTACTTGGAAAACTCCGATTTATGTAATAATTCCAGTACTTTAATTTGAGGTTTTCCTGTTTTATTGTATATCTTCTGTGACTCACCTTCGAGTGAGTTTGTGGTATTTGATCCTGGTTAAGTGGCTTTATCGGACTAGATCTGAGGGACTAACGGGTTATTCCGATTTAAGTGTGTTACGTCCCCTGAGGCATGACTTAGACACTTAAGCTGGAATAATTCGGGCGGTTCTGCCACAAGTAGTGCGGCTAGGCTTCACCATGTTACTCGGTTTTCTCCGTTAGTTATTTCCGCTGCATTAAAATTTATGGTTATTATTTCTGAAACTCCGATAATGTAATCACTAATGATACTTTCTTAATTTGTGATATTATGCTTTATTGTATTTCTCTGTGCCTCACCTTCGGATGAGCTTGTGGTACTCGATCCTGATAGTGGCTTTATCGGACTAGATCCGAGGAACTGATGGGTTATTCCAGTTTAAGTGTGTTGTTTCCTTTAAGGGTGCGACTTGGGCACTTAAGCTGAAATAATTCGGGCGGTTCCACCACAGCTGGTATCAGAGCGAATACCATTACAGAGAAGTTAATAAGTCATGAATACCAACTTTTCAAAATTAAAACGTGCTTAGAAACCAATGTTGGCTAGATCGTCAGGACGATAAGGATAGACCTAGGACGCGAGGCCTTAGGAAATAGATGGGTAGCTAGGTGGCTATTTATATAGGCCATAGAGGCTACAACTACTATTAGGAAGGATGCTATAGCAAGCACCCGAAAAGTAGTTAGGTCTGAGAAGTCGACTAGAATGAGCATGCATCATGATTCCCGCATTATAATTGTCTCTTGTGCATCAACATACTTCTCTCACCTTTATTCCAATAATAAGAAATTGTGAATAATGTGATGTATTGCCACCTTGTGAACCATAAGAAATGCCTTGTCTTGTGTTGTTATGATAGACTTGATTAGGTTGTGTTATGTGATCCTCTTGTCTTGCTATCTAGGAAATGTTGTAGTTGTTCAACCCTTTTTGCCCCAACCAGCAAAAAAATATATTGTTGTTTGTTTTGATCGTAAAAGATCCCCCTCCAAACAAATTTGAGTTTAGCGAGTGAAACCTCTTAAAAAAATCTTGCTTGTGTTGGTGTTTTCTTGTCCTTGTGTGTTTACACTTGAATTTACACATGCACAGCTTATAGACACCCATAGCTTGACCCCTAAATCAACTAAAGCTTCCTTGTGCACTTGTTGTGTCAAATAAAGAAAAACAAATTGTTGTTCGGTGTCTAGTTGCACAAACCCTATCAAGGCCATGTTTCTTTCCATAGATCTTGTCCCGAATCTTCATAACCTTTTTGGTGCTCATCCTAATCGATCTCATGTGACTACCCCTCTTTTCACCTGGATCTAGTAATATTTACCTTTATGAATCATGTTGTGGCCTTATCATCTAAATCTCTGGATCGTTTAATGATTCTCCCCTATTATCTGGTTATCTGCTATAACCCGTTCTCAAGTATCGAATGTTGATTTACCTAAATCTCGCATTTCTGATCATTCACATACCCCTTCTCTGAGGATCATGATGTTGTTTTATCAATTTTATCTCTAAGCAGTGTATCCATTTGGTTCGATGGATTATGATGTTGTCTTTAGTTCTCTCATGTCTCTAAAAGCTCATCAATCTTGATCTCATGGTTGGTTCCTCCTCATATCAAATGTCGTATCAATCTTTGACTGATAATCCCCGTGTTGATCATATAATAGTTCTCTGAGTTGAAGAAAATTCTCATGTGATGCTATTTTGCCAACAATCTTTGCTTCAACTTCAGTCACATTTTCTAAGCCATATTCTCATAGGCTCCATCTATTTATGCCATGTGGATTTGTCGTTGGTTACGTTTGGTAATGGTATTATGGCTAACGACTGATGGTGCCGCGACAAAACCGAGAGCCTCCTATGGGTGCACACATGGTTGAGCTGCTCGGCACACGCTGGTATCGCGGTTAATAGTCATGATCCATTATGGGACTATACCGATGTGCTATCTTTTGTGGATATTCTCTCGAAGTGATCGCTGCATTTTGTCTCAATATGTTGTGATGTTCTATCCAAATCTATCTTTAGTATCTTGTAAGATACCCTCTCATCAATTTGCATCTATCTTCAGTCTCGGAGTTACATGCTACTCCACCCTTAAAGATCCTCATTCGAATCTCAGGACGAGATTCTTTTAAGGGGGGAAGGCTGTGACACCCTAGATGTCTACTTCGTGTTATGTCGGGAGATTTGTCCTAAGCTCGGACGCTTAGTGAAAATTTCTATCTCTTTATCACATTTATCTCCATTTATCAAGTTACTCATGAGAGTTTCATCGAGTTTGGGATAATTCGATCTCAAGAACAGCCAAATTTGGAGCCTGTTAAAACTTTTGTTTCTTGAAGCAAATGCAAATTCGAAAGTCAATCTCGTCTTGCAAATCTCATCTAGACTCATTTATTTGAACTCTTGACAGTTTTATTTGATCTGTGTCCGAATCTGATATCTCGACTTCATTCTATGTCTGACTATTTAATCTAAATCTGCATTCTCCAGCGAAATCTCTATTTTGTCAACCTCTAATTATTTTTATGCAAATCAGCTTGTTTTATTTATGTCATCATTCATCTCTATCTATCCAGTGTATTCTAAAGATTTCTCAAAGTTTGAACCAAATATTCGTATGAAATTATAAGTCATACGCTTGCTTGAGATTGCTCGATTAAGTAAAATTAAATTTAGAAATTCAACCAAGTTATGCCAACCTTCCCAAAATACTCTATATCAACTCTACAACAAAAGTTATTAAGGGTTCATGTAGAGAAAATGCCATGAAAATGTCGAGAAATACCCCGATTGCCTTAAAAATATAATTTGAAGCTTTATAATGATACTACCTTGACCAAAGTGAAACTTTTATTTATATTCAAGATATGAGGTTTGACCTTTAATTAAAATTGCAGAACCTGTGTTATACAACAAATTTTATATTTAAACCAAGCCTTGATTCAATCTCTAAGTATCCCAAACAGTGCCCTCAAGACAGAATAAAAATCTGATTTCACGATTCAAATTCTTCTAAGTCTGAAATCAGTGTCATTCGAGTCGACGTCTCGCGTTCCCAAATTTTTGTTGAACAACTCAAGTTTCTTGTTAATAACTAATAGAGGCACAACATATTAAAATATGGTATTCATCCGATTCCGTTTGACATGCTTTGACACTCAATTTTCACAAGTTTCCACTGATTTCTAACCCACTAACAAACCATTTTTCGTGGGTCTATAACTCCCTAACCAGTGCCCGAATCACCTCAAGCCCTGTACAAGATTTGTAGAGTGTATATCAAGGAAGATATTTCGTGCAGTGACCAGGTCCGATTCCAAAAGGAAAATGGCAAAAACGTCCGTCCAAATTAGCTCTGCCATCACCTGCCAGCAGGCTGACATGTCCAGAGCTCTGGCAGGCAGCCGCCCACGTCCACCAATGTCTGGCCATGTTCTGCCTAGGGCCTGTAGCGGCTCGCCTTTAAATGACACCATGCGCACCCTGGGACGTTCTCTAGACTCGCCTCCACATCCAGCTCGCCAGACTCCCTTCCCTGCTCTTCCTTGTCCATGGCGTAACAGCACTCAAGGCTTGCTCCTTCCATCTCGGTGCAGCCAGCCAACGCTGTTCTGGGCTCGGCCTCCCGTATACCCAACCCAGCACTGCCCTCGACTTCCTCCCCGATGACGCCCTCGCCACCCCTAGAGCTCCGGTCGGCCATCCCCCTCCCTTTCCCTTGCCGGTTGCAACCACCGGTCCTTTCCTGTGTGCTCCATACGTGAGATGAGGAAGAAGACCTCCCTCTCTATGGCAAGTGGGCCCCCAGTGGTATGCTATTTTCTGCTGAAATTACAGATTCTGTGTTGGAATTTCGAAATCCGTAGAAAATTATAGAAAAATCGTAAAAAGCTAAATGAGGACATTTTGGAATCCTTGGGAAATTTTCTATGAAGTGGATCTATATGTTGGTATGTTTCAGTGGAAAAGTTTTTCTATAGAAATTCGTATTTAAAACTGGTTTAGAAAATAAATGAACTTGCTTCTCTCCGTAGTTTTAATTATAAAAATCCAAAAATAATAAAACATGTTTTGTTAGTTAGATGTTGTCATACTCTAGCTAAGAAAAATATAAAACATATATGTTGTTCACTGTTTTCTTGGTGTGTTAATTAAAACATGTTAAATAGGAAAAAGATGATTGTTTTGCTTGTTGTTTTTGGATCTGTAGCTCCAGTGCTCCAAATAGATTGGAATTTTTACAGTAGACCCTCCGTGTGATGCCTAGTGACTGGTAAAAATTGCATGATTTATGGTCAATGTATCACTGAGTTAGTGATTTAACTTATTTGATGCATATTAAGTAGTTTTAAATGGTTTATAAATAATATATGGATGTAAAAATGAAAAATAGTGTTCCACTATCCTTGCATGATATTATAATAGCCTAAGAAAACTTAATATGGTCATGCATCCACAGAAAATAATTAATTTTAGAATTAACTTGCTCTCACAAGCTTTATTGCATTAACAATTTGTTATTTTTATATTAAATAAAATATAAAACCTGGGCATGTGAATTTATGCATTGGTCATGACTTGTTATTACCTATGCCTCATAAAAATTCAAGCCCCAAATTAGATAGTTTCATATGGTGCTAAAACGACACACGTTTTATAATTATAAGAAGAATTAGAAACAAATTAGAAGTAAACAAAGCGTGTATGTTTCTTGAAATGATTAAGTGTCTTGATATAAATTGAAACTTGATAAATAAGTCATAATAATTCGAACTTGAGAAATTGATGGCAGTATCTCTCTATGAGTTTGCTTGGTGATTTAGTTAAGTGCTCTTGTGCTAGCAAACTGAAATTCCTGCGTGTACAGTTTTGGTTGTGCGTGTAATCTAGTCAAGTAAAATATGTTTTCTGTAGAAAAGTCAAATAGAAAAGTTATACATAACTTTATTATCTTGCTCGTGTTAAAATTTTACAGTCATAAGTCTGATCGTTTAGAAGTTATGCTTTTCATAAACCAGTAACTGAATCTGTCCAATTTCTGTACAGATTTCAAAGATCACATTGTTTGCTTAAGTTCAGTTTAGAATCAGTCCTTATCAACTATAAGAAAGTGGTATATAATTTCCTTATCTTACTTGTGTTAAAGGTTCATGACCATAAACCTGATAGTTTGCGAGTTATGAATTTTATAAGATGATTGATGTATTCTGTTCACTGTCAAAACAGATTTCGAAAACTGTATTATTTGATTTAGTTAAACATAGAATCACTTCTTGGTGATTATAAAAGTTATGTATCACTTTTGCTAAGATTTCCAAAAAGTCTTGGATAACTCTTTTTGGTGTTCTGAAGATTAAGTTATAGGTGTTTAAAGTGTGAAGACTAAATCTGTCCAGTTCTGGACAGCAAAGCCTTCTAGTGCCTTTTACTCTTGATACATGTTAAATCAACCGAAGATGTTCATAAATTATTTGTAGACAATTTCATTATCTTTCCAGAAAGTCTAGGATCACTTTGTTTGGATGCCTGAGTCTCTAGTTATGAATTTTTGAAGTCGCGAGTCTGAATCTGTCCAAATCTGAATAAAGCTGTAGTTTATCACTATTTAACCTTGTTAAGTGTCTAATCACCTTGAGATGACAATACCAAAGTTGTAGAGAACTTCTTAGACTTTCCAAAAAGTATTTGATCACTATTTTTAGATGAATATCTTGTGAGTTATATCTGAAACAAGTTACTACTGTGTTGCTGTCCTAATCTTATTGATTATGGTGGATTGCTCTGCTCTCTGGTCTTGCTTGAGTAGGATTGATAGTGTTATCTCATGATCCCCATATTAGTAGAATATATGATTGGAGATGTATAGGTAACTAGTACAGTAGTAAATTAATTTGGTTAAGGTCTAATAAGTAGCTTAGCTTAATCAACAGTTAGCAAATGCGGTTATATATTAGGAAACAAAATGAATAATGTCCTATCTTTGGCTTTCTGCTAATACTACTAAGTAACCAACGTCATTAAAGTAATATAATTTGTAATTGTGATTAAACTATCTCCTCATGTGTGTTCTCTGGGGTGTATGCTTGTAGTAAAATGTTGTGAATGATTGTAAAACCCGATTAAGTAACTATTCCTTTTTAACTAAGTCTGTCTATGTGTAAGTCATCGTAAATTTATGTGTACGTAACTAGTTTAATAATAAGTAGCCAATGAACGATTAAAGTGAACATAGTAAATGCTTGTACTCGTGATGTCGTGTTTATGTTGGTTAAATATAGGAAATATTCGTCGTCTTTCCAGTAATGTTGACTTGTTGTGCCCGATGACCTATAGATAACTAGCGCTTGCGTATAGTTGTTGCAGTGTCTTACTATTTAGTGTTTAGTTACTATCGTCTATTTTGGGATTATCTTGTGCTACTTTCATCATATTCATACATATGTATCCTGCATCTCATTTAGGACCGAGAGATGATGATCGTGCAAGTGATGTGGTGCCAGCCACAAGATGCAGTGGATGGACGACCCAAAGAATGATGGACTTAACCAGTGGATGCTCGCCAAGCGAGTGTCATCTAGCAAACACTATCTAGTGTTGAATTCCAGGCAAGTCCTAGTTTTATGCATAACCGTTATATGTGCTATTTTACTACACTTATTGTTTGTAGGCTTGTATCGTGCACTTAAGTGTAGGAGTTGCCTGAAACCCTAGTTGCATGAACTCAAGATTCCTTTTGAGATGGATACTAGTATGCTAGGTCGAGTAGCTGCTATGCTAAATCAGGATTTCGGTAGAAGTCGAGTGATTTTTCTAACACTAGCGCGAGGTCAGGAATTGGTTGTATCCACTTTGATAACGGAATGATGATGGTCTGTGGACACGGGTCCATGGGGATGCGTTGTACGAGACGAAATTGGAATCAGGATTAATGTGTGGATACCTGTGTCAAGCGTTTGAATGTACTAAATACATATCGGGAAATATGGTAACCGGTAAGCCTAGTACCTGATTGAACCTGCCCGCAGACTTTACCCCTCACTAGACCTGAGACAGAGTCTCCCATGCCGGATTATGGTGGGTACAAGTGTGGCCGTTGCACGGCGGTAGCCGGGGACAATTGGAGAATTGTACGCCAAGGTCGTGAGCCTTGTTCTGTTGCCAGGGAATCGATGGGGACGATTGACGTGTGTGGGGACGGAGTGCCCTGACATGTCGTATGTTTAGGTTTACCTTGCAAGGTCAAAACTCGATTCGAATCGTCTGCTTCTCGCAGCTAATGACACTGCGTGATCCATTGTACTGCATTGAGTAATAAGTGGAAATGAGGTTACTTACAAAGATGTTGGTTGACTAAATTGCTTAATACCATGTATGGATAGTTAGGTGCTCATCTAGTCTAAATTATTATTCTAGAACTTGAAAAGCTAAAACAAGTTTTTAGACTCAGCTAGTGCTTTTGGCAAACCAAACCTCCTCAGCCAAACAACTTCATGGTCTAGAGGTAGAGGAGTAGACTCCTCACAACGAGTAAGTCTAGCTGAGTATTAGTATACTCAGCCTTGCTTGTGGCATAATTTTTGCAGGTACCTCCTTGTTTTGGTTGATGGTGTAACTTGGCCTTCATCCCTGCCACCGAGATAGACAGTCGAGAGGGTTACTGCTTCCTCAGGAGAGGACCAGGAGGAGTATGCGGCCAGGCCTCGCCATGTTACTCGGTTTTCTCCGTTAGTTATTTCCGCTGCATTAAAATTTATGGTTATTATTTCTGAAACTCCGATAATGTAATCACTAATGATACTTTCTTAATTTGTGGTATTATGCTTTATTGTATTTCTCTGTGCCTCACCTTCGAGTGAGCTAGTGGTACTCGATCCTGATAGTGGCTTTATCAGACTAGATCCGAGGAACTGACGGGTTATTCTGGTTTAAGTGTGTTGCTGCCTTTAAGGGTGCGACTTGGGCACTTAAGCTACAATAATTTGGGTGGTTCTGCCACAGATCGCGGCCACCAGGACTTGTTGGTCGATGTAAGACCTAAAATTGGTAGGAGAAAGAAAATATATAATGGAATAAAGAATTAAGAATACCAATGATAATGGTTCTAGAATTTTTGAAAACCTTTGGAATTTAACAGGGCATTTCCTCTTCATAATCAATTGGGAATACTAAATGACCAATAAATAGATAAAGAAAGGTTGATCCCTGTTGGGACCAATCTTCGTCGCCGAAGGTCCTGAAGGAAGAAACACCTTCGGCAAAATCTGTTTATATGTGACACCGAAGCTACCGCTCATAAAGCTTCGTTGTTATAGCGTTTCCGAAGACGAAGGATCGAACCGACTTAAAGATGGAATGACTTTTTAGTCCATGAAGGTCTGAGTCATAATTGTAATCTCTTGTAAGGGGTATGATTGTAATTTCTTACAGGCTGCGTCCTATGCCTATAAATAGTGAACAGTACTCCTTTACTGTTCACGCAATCCTGTAACTGCTAACGCATTACTCTGGAATTATTGTTCTTTGTCAAGGCAAAGGTATAAATGTAACCAAATATCATGTTCTAATATCTCAATTTATATTGTAAAATAAGGAAATGATGTTATTCATTCTTAGTATTCTTTAACGTTTTATACTCTATATTTTATTTCGCATTATTTTACTTCTAATTACGAAGGTAAGACCTTCGTAACTTATCATCCATAACCTTCGTTCGAAGCTCATTAAATCCTCAGGGAAATAATGCTTCAGCGGACGAAGGGCTTTGACATTTAACATTTTATGTTGCCTTGTTCTTAATTCATAGCATTTGAGAACAAGTCCCCAACATTGGCGCCCACCTCCGGTGAACTCACTTCCACTTTCTTGAGACAATGGCTTCGTTCAAGAACCAAGCTGGAACTGCTTCGGCTCGGAAGCTGATTCTCCCGATAACAGGCAGTTCATGCTCAGAGCCGGCTAACAAGAAACAGAAGAAGGAGGCACAGAGAAGAGTACAACATGTAGGGGTACAAGGACCCTTCATCAAGTCAAGATGGTCTCACATTCCAATTACCTTCTCTCAAGAGGATCTTCAGCTCAAGGATTACCCACACAATGATGCTATGGTTATCTCTTGTGTGATCAAAGGATTTCTGGTCCATAATGTTTTGGTTGATACAGGCAGTGCAACGGATATTATATTTGCTAAGGCCTTCAGACAAATGCAAGAGTCGGAAGATAAGATTCATGATGCTACGCACCCTCTTTGTGGCTTCGGAGGAAGACAGATTGTAGCGCTCGGTAAGATTACCATGCCAGTGACCTTCGGATTCGTCAACAACACAAGGACTGAACAAGTTGTGTTTGATATTGTTGACATGGAATACCCTTACAGTGCAATCATTGGTCATGGTACTCTCAATGCCTTCGAAGTAATTCTTCATCCAACATATCTTTGCATGAAGATACCTTCGGACCAAGGGCCCATTGCTATTCATGGAAGTCAGGAAGCTGCCAGAAGGGCCGAAGGAAACTAGACAGACTCAAAAGCAATCCATAACATAGATGGAGCTGAAGCTTGTGAGCAATACAAGTTCAGAAGGGAGAAAGCTGCTTCGGCCGATCAGCCGAAGCCCATGCTCTTATGCGATGACATAGCAGAGCAGAAGGTGCTATTGGGATCCCAACTGTCCGAAGAACAAGAGAAAACCTTGATAAGGTTTCTGTTCAACAACAAAGATGTTTTTGCATGGTCAGCTAATGATCTTTGCGGAGTCAACAGGGATGTTATTGAACACTCGCTCAATGTTGATCCATCCTTCAGACCCAGAAAGCTGAGGCTTCGAAAGATGTCTGATGATAAGGCCGAAGGTGCTCGGAATGAAGTGAAAAGACTCCTCAGTGCCGGAGTTATCAGAGAGGTAAAATACCCAGAATGGCTGGCTAACACTGTTATGGTAAAAAAGGCCAATGGTAAATGGAGGATGTGTATTGATTTTACTGATCTCAACAAGGCCTGTCCGAAGGACGAGTTTCCATTGCCAAGGATAGATTCCCTAGTTGATGCAGCAGCTTCATCAGAGCTTATGAGTCTGCTGGATTGTTATTCAGGCTATCATCAAATTTGGATGAAGAAGGAGGATGAGCCAAAAACCAGCTTCATAACCCCTAGTGGAACATATTGTTACCTTCGGATGCCTGAGGGGCTCAAGAATGCTGGAGGAAGCTTCAGCAGAATGACAGTGAAGGTTCTTCATTCTCAGATAGGCAGAAATGTGCTAACTTATGTTGATGATATCATTGTAAAAAGCACGAGGCAAGAAAATCAAATTGTTGATCTGCAGGAGACCTTCGCTAATTTTAGACAGGCCAGTCTAAAGTTGAATCCAGAAAAGTGTGTCTTCAGAGTGAAGAAAGGGAAATTTCTTGGCTGCCTAGTTTCAACAAAAGGGATTGAGGCTAATCCAAATAAAATCAAAGCTATCCTTCGAATGGAACCACCAAGTACAAAGAAGGGGGCTCAAAGATTGACAGGAAGACTGGCATCTCTCAACAGATTCATATCTAGATCAGTAGAGAGAAATTTACCATTCTTCGAAGTGCTGAAGTCAGCCGAAGTTTTTCAATGGGGACCAGTCCAGTAGAGAGCCTTCGAAGAGTTGAAGCAATATTTGATAGACCTAACAACACTAACTCCACCAACGCCAGGGGCTCCTCTGTTGTTATATGTGGCAGCTTCACACTCAGCGGTAAGTGCAGCACTTGTCCAAGAGAAGATTGAAGGCCAAGTCAAAAAGCAAGCCCCAATATACTTTGTGTCTGAAGTTCTTAGTTTATCAAAGAAAAATTATACAGAATTGGAGAAGGTGCTATATGCTGTTTTGATGGCCTCCGGGAAGCTTCGGCACTATTTTCAAGCATACAATATAATTGTTCCTTCTTCACAACCATTGAAGGATATTATGAGAAATAGAGAAGCTACTGGAAGGGTTGGAAAATGGGTTGCAGAACTCAATGAATTTTGCATTGATTATGTGCATAGATCTTCGATTCAGTCCCAAGCGTTGGCAGACTTCATTGCTGACTGGACGCTAGGGGCTCAGGAAGAAGAAACGAGCAAAGATGTCGAAGTTTGGATAGTATTTTGCGATGGTTCTTGGGGAACCTTCGGAGCAGGATCAGCTGCTGTGTTGGTCGCACCTTCCGAAGTTAAAACTTGTTATGCGACAAGACTTGATTTCAGTTGCACAAATAACATTGCTAAGTACGAAGCTTTGCTTTTGGGTCTTTGGAAGTTAAAGGCAATGGGAATTAGAAGGGCGATTCTTAAAACTGATTCCCAGGTTATTTCTGGTCATATTGACAAAAGTTATAAAGCAAGAGATCCGAAGCTTGAAAAATATTTGGACACGGTCCGAAGGATTGAGACTTCCTTTGAAGGGTTTTCTGTTAAAAATATTCCTCGAGGAGAAAATGAACATGCTGATTTATTAGCCAAGTCAGCAGCACAGGGGCTGCCCTTACCTTCGGAAGTATTTTTCGAAACAATAAAAGCACCTTCGGTCGAACTTCTTGAAAGAGCAGTCCTCAACATATCTCCTGTCTATAGTGAAGACTGGAGAACTGAGATCATCTCTTTCCTTCAAGGTAACTTTCTTTCAGATGACGAAGCTTATAACAGGAGGATAGAGGCAAGAGCTCGACCATATGTCATAATAGAAGGGGAACTGTACAAGCATGGGGTCTGTTCTCCATTACTCAAGTGTTTATCCAGAGCCGAAGGTATAGAATTGATGAAGGAAATACACGCAGGCCTGTGTGGATCTCACATTGGATCTAGGCCTTTGCTTGGAAAAGTTTTTCGTCAAGGGTTTTATTGGCCAAAGGCAGCTTCAGATGCAGCGGAGTTAGTCCAAAAGTGCGAAGGCTGTCAGAAATGTGCAAGAGATCAAAAACAACCTTCGTCTTTAACCCAGTTAATACAACCCACTTGGCCATTGCAAAGGTGGGGCCTTGATTTGTTAGGTCCGTTACCACCAGCACAAGGGAACTTAAGATATGTTGTAGTGGCAGTGGAATATTTTTCTAAATGGATTGAGGCAAAGCCTTTAGCCACAATTACTTCGGCTACTATTCAAAAGTTTTTCTGGCAAAATATTGTCTGTCGCTTCGGAGTACCGAAGGCTATTACTGTGGATAATGGAACGCAGTTTGATTCCGAAGCTTTCAGAGAATTTTGTGAACAAATTGGCACGAAGATCCATTTTGCATCAGTTCGGCATCCGGAGTCAAATGGACTTGTTGAAAGGGCTAATGGCATCATAATGACAGGAATAATGAAATTAATCTTCAATCAGCCTAGGGGAAAGTGGCCAGACGAATTAATCAAAGTGGTGTGGAGCCACAACACAACAATATTAAGATCAACAGGTTTTACACCATTCAAATTATTGTTTGGTGACGAAGCAATAACTCCGGAAGAAGCCAAAGCAGGATCAATAAGAACACTAGCTTCGGCAGAAGACGAAGCTGAAGCTGATTACTCTGTGGAAAAAGATGCTATAGAGGGGATCAGGCTTCAAGCTGTGGAAAACATCAATAAATACCAAGCTGAAACAATAAAATGGCGTGATAGAAAGGTTCGGTTAAAGAACATTGAGCCAGGACATTTGGTGCTTCGAAGAGTAGCCAACCCAGAGATAGTAGGCAAGTTACAACTGAAGTGAGAAGGACCTTTTCTGGTGGTATCTTCGTCAAGATCCGGTTCCTACAGATTGAAGGATATGGATGGCAACGACATTCCTAGATCATGGAATGCGGATGAGCTTCGGCGATATTATGTTTAGCTTGATGTAATTTTTTCTATTCTTTCTTGTGGCGCCCTTTTCCTTTCCGAAGGGGGAGAAAGGTTTTTAATGGGGCCACAACATGTAATTTTTCTTTTTCTTATTTTCAATCCTACAAGAGTAATATCCCCCAAAGATGTAAATGTAAAAGCTGAGGACGCACCATCGAGTGCAAAGGAAAAAGAAAAGAAAACAGGGAGAAGCTCAAAAGTCGTTCCTAAGGGAATGCAGAGCTTGCAGCGAAAAATAAACGATGATTCCATCGAAAGTAAAAGGCGAAGAAGCTCCTAAGGGAGGCTTGCAGTGAAAAATAAACGCTGATTCCGCCGAAAGTAAAAGGCGAAGAAGCTCCTAAGGGAGGCTTACAGCGAAAAGTCAGCACTGATACACCGAAAAGTAAACGGTGAAGCCGAAAAATAAATGGCAAAAAGATTTGAGTCATTCCCAAGGGAATGAAGGCTATGATTATGGTTTCGAATATACATTCGGATATTCATTTGCATGATACATTACATCATGACATTTGCATTCATAAACATTCATTTAGACATATATAGGATCATTATCATCATATCATACAGAAAAGGAAGATGCTTCGGCTATGAGGAAAAACTTCGGAGAAAGAGGAAATTTTCATGCTTCGTTGTGTACGAAAAGAAGGGAAGGTGTTTTTCGCCTTCGGCTCAAAAATAAAATTTCGTCCACAGCAAAGCAGATCGTACACGGATAAAGGGGAAAAGATATATTACAAGGTATGCACAAATTTACATAAGTTTCTTTACAATTATATTACAAAAATTTCTCTAGAATCTTTTGCAGAAAAGTCCTTCGGAGCATCTGTTAAGCTTCAGCTCGTCATTCTTCAGCTTCATCATCCTGCACATATTAAAACGAAATGAGAAAGGCGCAGAATTCAAGGAGAAGGTAAAGGTAACAAGTGTAAGTTTCTCACTGGCTTAAGGTGGCTCCGAGCTTCGTCACTAGCCATTTTTCGCCCGCCGTTTATCCAAATCTGGGTCATAAACCTATTTCCTATGCTCCGGGCTAGGCTGGGGATGTCAACCAAATCTGCCGGTGACAAGCTGAAGTTTGGCCTATTTACAATTTTCCCGTGCGTGCAGCCAGCCTGCAGGAAAGCGGTAGCCGTGCCTCGCGAAGCTAACAGGGCGCAGAAATCGGCATGCCCAGCGATAACTTCGTCAAGTGCATCAACTTCGCCCTCAATGTATTCGAAGGTGTTTGGCAGGTTTTCAGCTGAAGGTGTAAACTTATCAGAACTGGCTCCAATTGAGTGAAACATAGCCTTCAGCCGCTGCACGCAGCGGTTGCCAAAATCTAAGCATTTTTCCTAAAGTTCCTTCAATGATTTTTGCAAATTTGAATTCTTCTCAATTTCGATCTTGAGAGTTGTTTCAAGATTCTTCTTTTCTTGCTCAGATTTTTCTGACTTTATAAGTAATTCGCTGTTCAATTTGTCAATTTCGGCTTGAGCTTCAGCCAATGAACCTTCCGCACAGTGGATGACGAAGTCTTTCTTTTCCAAAGCAGCTTCGTGATCTTTAACTTTGTTTTCAAGGTCTTGAATGACTAAGTCCTTTTTCTTCAAAGCAGTTTCGTAACTTTCGACTTTGTTTTCTAGATTTTTGATGGCAGCTTCGTTTTTCTCGTCCTCAAGATCTTGTTGCATCCTCAGCACTTTACTTAGCAGTATACTCTGCCAAAACAACCTTCGTCAGAAAACATCTTAATTAAAAAAAACAATAAAAACCGGCGATTGTACCTTGAAGTTAGCATAGAGCAAGCTACCGGCGATATGCTGTCGCTGGTACCTGCAGAGGTCCGCTTCAATCTTCAGTAGACCAACGCTCTTTGAGAAGGTTCTAACAACCTTGGCCTCAGTTCGATTCCGAAGGCATCTTAGTTTCCCTTCGTTGACTCCGCCGAACAGCAGAGATCCTGGTTTGTATCCACAGGATATAGCATATTTCTTTAGCTCTTCTTTCTCAGCCTCTGATAATTCTTGTCCGAGTATATCTTGAAAATTAAAGTTCCCTTCTTCCAAAGTGTCTTCAATTTGCTCTTTTCCTTTCTCAATTGCCATGTCCACCGCGGCCGCAGTAGCTTCTTCTTCAGCCATTTTCAGAAGTATATTATCAATATCACCAAGTGTGGTTTCTAGATTAAGATCTTCGGCAGTCTCGGTTTCGGCTCCAGTGCCTTCGGCTTTGGTGCCCGCTCCGGTAGCTGGCTCCGGTGGTTTCGGCTCCGGTGGCTGTGGTTTCGGCAGTAACAGTGCTTTCAATAAATGGTATTTTTGACACCGATGTCGGGGGCGGTGTCTGATGAATGACATCGGCCACTTGGATAATTCTTCGTTTTTTCGGCTTAGCAGGACTTTCTGTTGCCGAAGGTTCTTTTTCCTTCTAAAAAAACTTCGTCAGTTCTGGCGCCAGCGGACTTAGCTTGATAGGCAAAGGTTCAGTCATTACCTTTAGAATCTCTTCCACTTCGGCAGCAAAAGGTGTTGCAGGAGCTTCCTCCTCTTGAGTCGACGTCGTTGGTTTTGGGGATGCAACTTTTCTTTTCTTTGGAGCAGCTACCTTCGGCTCAGGGCTCAGTCTTCTTTTCTCAGAAATTTCTTTGTCCTTTTTAGCCAATTTGGTGCCTTCTTTGTCAAGAACGCTGGCAATCCTTTTTCTCTTCTGGCCTTCGGCATCTCCGCCAGTTGCTCATAATCAGGGTAATCAAAATTCAAAGCATCTAGCACTCGATTCAATCTTCGTTTCGGGCGAGTGCCGAAGGCCGCAATCATTAACTGATCTTCTTTCTTAGAATAATTACCGAGGATATCGTTGCACATAACCTCGATTGTGTCCAACCACTCCTGGCAGGGTTTTTTAAAGTGTTTCTTAAACTTGTAGTGATAAGGCAATCGAACAAGTTCTCCCTTTTTCTTTTCTCCCTCCAGCTTCGGCATCTCCCACTCCCTCAGTGTTGGGAACACTTTAAAAGCCAAGAATTCCTGCACTAAGTCTCTAGTGTCGATATGATCTAAAATCACTCGAAATTCAGCCAAAGCAATCTGGCTCGGGCTCCCCATTATCATGTTGCATCGGGGCCTCGTTTCTCCGAAGGTTAGTTCTAGCGGACTCTGGACCAATTCATCTTTATCTTCATCAACTTTAACATAAACCATTCAGACTTCCATCCGGCTGGCCATTTGCTTCGGTAGCTTATCACTGGAAACTTCGTAGTCTTGCGATAAGCAAAGTTGTAGCAGCCAAAATTTTCGTGCAGACCATCTCCTCTGGCTTTAGTCTGGTAGTGTAATTCATGAACTCGGCAGAAACCCTCACCGAACGGTTCCACTCCCTGGCTACGAAGGGCCCAAATATAAACGCTTAATCTAACGATAGCATTAGGGGTCAGCTGATGTAGGTAAACCCCAAACTTCTTCAGTACAATAGCAATCATCCTGTTTAAGGGGAATCTTAAGCCAGCTTTAAGAAAACTTTTGAAGACCACTACCTCATCTTTTCCTGGCTTTGGGATAGTTTCTTCTCCACCAAAACAAATTAATTCCTTCTTGGCCTCACTGAAGTAGCCCAGCTTCACCATTTTAGGGAGATCAGCTTCAGAGATGGTGGACTTTCCAAAATCCAGATGACTAGGTTTACTTGGCACCCCACAGCTGTACTCATCTTTGGAACCAGCTTCTTCAACAATAGCTTGTGTTGCTTCGGTAGCAGGCGTGTCCTCTGATGAAACCAGTCCAGAACGCCTCATTGCTTCGGAAATCGGCACGGTTTCGGTGGCTTCAGTCTCATCCCCATCACGCTCAACCCTAGCAGTGGAGCATACTCTGGCCATTTGATTTTAAATTTCTTGAAAATTCCTTGGAAATTAATAACCTTTTTCCGAAGCTCTTCTTGTGACGAAGCAGAATCCAAAGTGGAGCTTTGTTTGAATGCAAAAGTCAAGCTTCGGCTATGGTTAAATTTTTGGCAGCAAAATAGTGCAATAGCAATGAATGCTGTGGTAACTTCACACCTACCCGTCTATTTATATAGTGCTGCAGGTAAGAAGGTGAATCATCAGAGTCTTTTACACCGGACAAACAGTCGCTCGCACCCACTGAACAGTGGGCCACAAAACCCGATAAGGTGAACCTGCATGGTGGGACCGCTTCACGCTCGGAAGTTGTATCGTTTCCCGGCAACGAGCTTAGGGAAGGTGTTTTTCGGACCTTCGGCTTCCCGAAGCCTAAGAGACTTTTTTCACAGATCAAGCTCGTTAAGAAAGACGATCTAGCACCGCGAAGGGGCTACTGTTGGGACCATGCTTTGTCGCTGAAGGTCCTGAAGGAAGAAGCACCTTCGGCAAAATCTGTTTATACATGACACCGAAGCTACCGCTCATAAAGCTTCGTTGTTATAGCGTTTCCGAAGACGAAGGATCGAACCGACTTAAAGATGGAATGACTTTTTAGTCCATGAAGGTCTGAGTCATAATTGTAATCTCTTGTAAGGGGTATGATTGTAATTTCTTACAGGCTGCGTCATGTGCCTATAAATAGTGAACAGTACTCCTTTACTGTTCACGCAATCCTGTAACTGCTAACGCATTACTTTGGAATTATTGTTCTTTGTCAAGGCAAAGGTATAAATGTAACCAAACATCATGTTCTAATATCTCAATTTATATTGTAAAATAAGGAAATGATGTTATTCATTCTTAGTATTCTTTAACGTTTTATACTCTATATTTTATTTCGCATTATTTTACTTCTGATTACGAAGGTAAGACCTTCGTAACTTATCATCCATAACCTTCGTCCGAAGCTCATTAAATCCTCAGGGAAATAATGCTTCAGCAGACGAAGGGCTTTGACATTTAACATTTTATGTTGCCTTGTTCTTAATTCATAGCATTTGAGAACAAGTCCCCAACAATCCCTTGTCAATGGTTTTGTGGCTATAAATTTTAAGGAAAACATGAATGTGATCTCAATTTATAAATGGAAATATAAAATAGAGAAAAATGAGAAAAGATAGTATAAGTCATTTAAGTCTAGAATTAAATAAAGGAATGGAAATAAATAGTAATATTAAAGTTAGTAGGATTTATATCCACATTAGAATTATGTTTGGAAATGGAAGTCTGAAATTCAAACAGAAAGTTGAATCAGGTTTGAATTTGAAATAGGAATTGAAAGTTTGAAAGAAATTAAAAATAAAAAAAAGGGGCAGACAGATGCATGGGTCGAATATCCACTCCGCGCGGCCCAGCTTACACTCGCGCCTCGGCCCAACTACACGCTGCACCTAGACTGCGGGTAGGGGCGCGTTGTCGGCCTCATAGCGACCACTCATTTGATGCAAGGCGTTGTTCCGCGAGCCCGCTACCTTATCCCACTACATGTGGGGCTCGCTTCGCCAGCCGCTCGCGCTCGCAAGAAACCATCTGTTGAATGCCATGTGGGCCACGGTGCCAGGCGTTTCTCCCAGCTCGGGACTATCGGAATCGTTGTCGCGATGCCGCGATTCTTGGGATTTCCCCGAGCAATTCGTCAATGCCGTTGAAACCGTTCAGGCCGAGTTGTGCGCTAGCCAACTTCCTTGATCCCGGACCTATAAGAATGCGCACAAGCCATAGCCGTGCATAAGAAGTGTGCCGCCGCGACAATCTAGAGTATACACCGACACCCTAACTCGCGCTCAGCATCGATTGGCATCCAGGATGTAATCTCGGGTGTTCACCATGGTGTGGTGGACCATGGAGAACCTCGCTTGGGCGCACTATGGATTGACACTCATGGAATTGCTCGTCGTACCGTGAAATCGGCAGCCAATCCGCCTCACGTCGTGGGTGCCGTCGCAGAGACCGTATCTGCCTCTGGTATGTCCTTTGCCATGTTCGCCGAGCACCCAGGATCGTGTAGCTTCGCTGTATTAGGGAATTAGGGTCGTGCGTTGTAGGTTCTGGGGTCTCCGGTGGGCGCCGTCGTCGTCTCGGGTCGAGGTGAGAGAGAAGAGCGATGGCCGTTGGATCGTTGATGGGCGAACGGATTAGAGTGAGTGCAGCGATCGGGTTCCACGAATTCGGAACCGTTGATCTTGCGATAAACGGTAGAAGTAGGATCGCGGGATGCATTAAATCAGGGCCTTAGATCGCAGATCCTGCGGCCATCATGCGCGCTGGTTGTGTAAATAGGGAGATCTAATCTAGACCGTAGGATCTTTATTGGACGGCCACTATTTGGTACCGGTTCAAGAGAGATTAGATCTAATCTGGACCACCAGTTTCATATCGAACGGCTCAGAAAGAACCGTACCCCTTCACCCAGAACTTTTAGATTATGAGCCCTCGAAATTTCAAAAATGAACCCGCCATCCACCGTAGTTGTGGACTGAGTCTAAGAAATCTTGTGCAGAACCCCCTATACTTATCTGTTTTTATGCGCAAAGTCTAGGGAGCAGAGAAAATAAATAAATAATTATAGAAACTGATTTTTAGTATATAAATAATACCAGAAACTCATTTTATTCATAGAAAATTCATACAAACTCCTTTTAAGTTTATTCCAGTTCCTATAAATTTGTAATATTATGGTTTACCAGCTAGTATCACTGTTTTCACATGAAAGCCACATTAAAATTAATATCCTGATTAATCTTTTATCCAACACTTGAAACTTTGTAAATCCATAACTTCTTCATTTTAATTCCGATTTGGACCGTTCCAGTTGCATTACCTTCGTATAAATATTTACTATGCAATAACAACACTTATTATACCATGTCTCATTCTTCTATAGTTAGGTCTTTATTTAACTTATGTTGGTTAGTCTGGTTAATCTACTTACCATTATAACCTACTAAAATATGATCTATGGTCAATTGATAATTATATTAGAGTTAAATTTATTACTACTTTAGGTTATCTTTTCTCTGGAATTATAAAATAAACATAGAACCTAGTGTTAATCATTTAATCACCTCATAACTTGATGACACAACTTGGATCTTACTAGTTCTCGATCCCACGATCTCGTAGCGACGTGTAGATCATTATTATACAGATTGTTCTTATGTTTGGTATGATGTTAATTTTGTCTATACCATGTTTGTTTGTATTGCTACGACAAGCAGTGAGGTCGCGAGTCACCTGTGGATCATCCTGGTACCTGGAATCTCAAGTCCTAGGCAAGTTGTGCCCTTGATCCACTTTTGTTACCCAATAATATTCTTTATTATTATTATTCAATGCATAGGTTTAATTTTGATGGGACCCAATAGGTCACCTTAGTCTGTTTATCTTTTACCTTGTTTATCCCTGAATCATTTGGGTAGTTATGTTATTGCTTTACATGGTTTTGGGATAATATTTCATTATATCCATGTTCCAATTATTTTTTATTTTATTTATGTTCATGTCAAGATCATTATTATTTTAATTGGAACACGGAGCTTAACTTGAGAAACACGTGCCACCACAAGGTAGGAATGGGACCCCTTGGCTAACTAATTAGGAAAACTAGTGGAAGACTACCTTACCCGAAAGGGGCAAGAGCAGTAGGGGAGTTGCATGCAAGGAGGTTCTCAGATTGATTTTGCTGCGATGGCGGTCAGACGAGGGATTCTTGCAAGTGCTCTTCCTATAAATTCTAGCAGGTTTTCGAAAGCTAGTGGAACTTTGTAAAGGCCTCGTAGTGGATCCCTAGTCATTCACCTCGGTAGTGTCTAAGGGCCTTGCAAACCCTGGCGACGTGGGATACACGACTTGTGGGTGCAGGGTACAACCTCTGCAGAGTGTAAAACTGGTATACTAGTCGAGCTCACGATCATGAGCAGCTCAGGACTCTCGCATGATTAATTTATGGAACTTAAATTCAATTTGTCATTTGCATTGCATGGGATTATTTATTAATTTTGTTCTATTATTCTTATTATGGTTTGGTATTCACTTACATTTAGTAATTGCTATTAAAAATTTGACCAACTTATTAAAAGCAATGCTCAACTTTAACCCCTATTGTTGATCAGCCTTACACATCACATGAACTCCCACCTTTGGTGAGTTCATGCACTCTAGTGTCACCAAAACTTGTTGAGCTACGATCATGTGTGAGCTCACCCTTGCTGTCTCACACTCCCACAGGAGAACAGGTGGTTCAAGAGGAGCCACGCGACGAGGAGTCCGATTCGATCTAGGTGGCGTCTCCCGGTTGACTTTCTGGCGCCAAGGATGGATTTTAGTTCGATCTATATTTTACTTTATTTTGTAAGACTTCCGCTATGTAATAAGTACTCTGATTATATTGTGACATTTATCTCTATACACTCTGTTATTATATATGTTGTCTTCTTTGGCGCATGTATGAGATGCACCTGGCTTTGTCCATTAAATCTGGTTGTGACAGTCGATGAGCTTCTGTTGCCTCTTATTCTCATGGAGCCATTGAAAGTCGCCTAGAGGGGGTGAATAGGCAAAACCTGAAAATTATATACTTTGAACATGCATTATACCCGGGATTAGTGCTAGAAATAATTCGGAGTGCGGAAGATAGTTTCTCTTGCAATGAGTTGCTCCATCAATGCGGATAACTTTCAGAGCAAACTCAAAACGATGTGAGCAAGAGAACTTTTAGAGAGAGAGGAGAGGGGAGAAACAAATCAAGTGATGAAGATCAACACAAATAAACACGGTGATTTGTTTCCCGAGGTTTGGTTCCAAAGAACCTAGTCCCTGTTGAGGAGGCCACAAAGGTTGGGTCTATTCCAACCATTTCCCTCTCTCAATCAGACACTTAGACCGGTTGAGTGCTTCTTCTTAATCACACGGGTCACTAAGACCCTGCAAGGATCACCACACAATTAGGTGTCTCTTGCTTGCTTTACAATTCACTAAGAAGGTTGAGAAAGAGCTGAAGAAAGCATGATTACGAAAACCAAGCAACAAGAGCGACAAATAACACACGGATCACACTCTCTCAAGTCACTAAGCACTAATGATCACTTGTCTTAATTGTGGGACTTGGAGAGATTGGAAGCACTGAATGTGTCTTGGAATGGATTGCTAGCTCTTGTATTGAATGTGAATGAATAGAGTGCATGGATCTCCTGAATGGAGGTGGTTGGAGTTGTATTTATAGCCTCCAACCACTTCCTAGCCATTGCTCCTTTTCTGCCGACCGCGGACGGTCCGCGCCCCCTATCCGGATGGTCCGCCCCTACACATCAACGGCTGGAATCGTAACGGTCAACAGTAACGGCTATATCAACGGTTATACTGTATTTAATGCATCGTCAGATGAGTAGTCGCGGACGGTCCGACCGTGCACCCCGGACGGTCTATGAGGACGCTAAAAATGCATTTTACTGAACCCGTCACCTTCGGGTTTTTCTGGTTTTTTCAACGACCGAACGGTCCGTGCCTGAGGCCGGACGATCCGCGCTTGGTCTCGGACTTTGCTTACTTCTCTTTCGGACGGTCCGTAGTGTTAAATTGTGTTTTTGCAGTGTTCCTATTCGAGGCTCACCTTGGTGTCGTGGATGGTCCGCCGCAATGGCCCGAATAGTCCGTGCATAGGTGTTTTTCAAAAAACTTCTCTTGTTTGGAATAATCTACGATATTTCGGACAGTCGACTTAGAGTAGTTGTAGATGAACTTATCCACCTGACAAATGATCAACTAGGCAAACTAGTTAGTCAATAAGGTTTGTGATGGTCGTCAAACACCAAAATCGATTATAGGAAATATTGAGGCCATTTCCCTTTCAATCTTCCCCTTTTTGGTGATTGATGCCAACACAAACCAAAGCAAATACAAAGTGTAGAAATGTAACTAGTTTGCATTTTGACAGATGTGCATAAGTTACTTTGAAATGAAAGCTTTTCTAAGCATATATGTTTGATTTGATATTTTTAACATTTCGGACCCCATTTGCACCAGTCAGCTAGTTTTTGCAAATCTTTTGAAAAAGTCTTTGAAATTCTTTTGAATTAGCCAATGGTATAAGAACATGATTTCAAAAGGCATTTTCAAGTTTTTGAAAATTCTCTCCCTGTTTCAAATGCTTTTCCTTTGGGCGTATTGCTTTGGGGTCCTATTGCTTTGGGCGTATTGCTTTGGGGTCCTATTGCTTTGGGGTCCTATTGCTTTGGGGTCCTATTTCAAGTTTTTGAAAAGTTTTTAGAAAACAGGTTGGTGGTGCGGTCCTATTGCTTTGGGCGTATTAATTTCTCCCCCTTTGGCATTAAGCGCCAAAAACAAAAAACTTGAGTGGCCTACTCTTTTCTCCCCATTTGTAAAAAGGATATGAGTGAAAGTTTATGAGTATGGCAAAGGATAAATGATACCGAAAGAGTTGTAGTGGAAGCCTTGCCTTTGCCAAAAACTCCATTTCCTTTTCAATCTAAGACTAATGTAATTCTTGCTCCAATCCTAATGAACCAGTTGTTCATAATAGGCTAAACCATCAGAAAGTTAACTACTAACTACAATCAAACTATTTTTTATGAAGCAGTTATTATTTTGTTACAACTTTCAATACAGAAGACAAAACACATGAAAATTGATAAATGTAATCCTCACATTTGAACCATAGTATTGCAGTACCACAAGAATAGTTTCATTTTATCTGCAAAGTCATTCCTTATAGTTGTCAATGAACTATCATGCGAAGATAGAATAAGAACTTTGTGATTGCTTGTTTATTTATGAGATTGAATAAGAGCGTTACTACAAAATATTTGTCATATCTTTTCAATTTTCTTTCTTGTGTAATCATGGCCTAGATGTTTAGATTACTGATTAGCAGTTTTTCTATGCATTATTTTGAGTTTGTAGACAACAGACATGAGTATCTTTTGATATTAATTTTCAGGTCAAAGGTCAGTTTTGTGGAAAACATACAATATGTTGGTATCTTCAATAGTACAAGATCATGTACCACACATCGACATCAATATTGACTAATTTCTTTCAATAGGATGGGAGAATGTTGAATGCTTCTTCAGATACTATTTCTTGGTCTGTCAAATCTGCTTGACCCAAATGCAAGTTTTGCTCAAATGTGGCAAAAAATGATTGTCTCACCAATTGTCAGCATGTTTGCTTCCAGCAAAGTTGTCTAGAGAAGGTAAGTTCTTATGATAGATGAAAAATCTAGCATTATTCTATCATTTACACATCCATATGACCTTTGTGATATGTGACGATGTGAGGTATGAACCGTGTCTAGCTACTAATTATTGCCTTCTCCTATTTGTTGTATAGGAAAAGATGAAATGGAACTCAAATTTTAGTGGTCGCACAAGTGTGGAGACACTTGACGACCAAATTTTTCAATTAGTATTTTAGTTTGAATTTAGAGTACACATATGTATGAGTTATTTGACAATGCTTGTTTCTCAGAGATTGAATGGTACCTATCTATATTATATTAATTATAATGTTATTAAATAAATGTGTGTATATATATTTCTCTTTCAAATTATTATAATGTGTTATCTCAAAATGAATATAAATTGAAGAATGTACTTTAAATCTTAATAAGAGAGTTCCCAAAACGTCTAATATCAGTCTCCTAAATAAGACTCCTAAATAAGACGGTTACTAAAACGTCTAATATCAGTCTCTTAAATAATATGGTTTTCCTATTGCAAACGTCTATTATTATAGGATATTCTAGTCAGTTTCATAAATACTTTGAGACTTATAATGTTTGTATTCTCGACAGTTCTTTAGAAGGAGTGTCTTAAACAAAAACCTAATGTAAGACAGTTTATCAGACAAAATGACTTAAATAAATACCTTTTTAGACGGTTATAAATTAAAAATTGTCTTATATGATATCTTTTAAGACGGTTTACAACCATCTTAAATGAGGGATTTCTTTTGCGACTCCATCAAATTTGGACACTTCATAAGCGTCTTAATAACTAAAAATTAATTGTCTCATATAGCATGATCTGTAGTAGTGTAAGGATAGAAATATACTTGGAAGCACATTAGTCTTAGCTTTGGCACAAGAAGAATAAGAAATATGCATTTGTACCAAATGAAAGAGACATGATCAAAGGTATATAAATGAGCAATGTGTACAAGATTTCAATCAAAGTTCTGAGAATTGATGATACTGAGTTCATTTCTAAGCTTGCTAAAAGTCTTTTAATCCATGGGCTTGGTGAAGATATCGGCTAATTGGTTGTGTGTGCTAACATAAGCAATTTCGATATCCTCCTTTTGTTGGTGATCTCTCAAAAGGTGGTACCGGATGTCTATGTGCTTAGTGCGGCTGTGTTCAACGGGATTATCCGGCATGCGGATTGCACTCTCATTATCACATAGGAGAGGGACTTTTCTTAGCTTGTAGCCATAGTCCCTAAGGGTTTGCCTCATACAGAGTAATTGTGCACAACAATGGCCTGCAACAATATATTCGGCTTCGGCGGTGGATAGAGCTACTGAGTTTTGTTTCTTTGAAGCCCAAGACACCAGGGATCTCCACAGAAACTAGCAAGTCCCTGATGTGCTCTTCCTATCAATTTTACATCCAACATAATCGGCATCGGAATACCCAATTAGATCAAAGGTAGATCCCTTGGGGTACCAAAGCCCAAACTTAGGAATGTAAACTAAATATCTCATGATTCTTTTCAGGGCCCTAAGGTGAACTTCCTTAGGATTTGCCAGGACCCTTGCACACATGCATACAGAAAGCATAATATTCGATCGTGAAGCTGAAAGGGAAATGAGCTTAAAACATTTCCTATAATCGATTTTGGTGTTTGACGTCCATCACAAACCACGTGGACTAACTAGTTTGCTTAGATGTCATTTATCTCAAGTGCATAAGGTTCAACGTAAACTAAGAAAGAAATTAAGTTGGGGACTCAACAAAGTTTGGAGCAAAGACTTGGAATTGTGTTGCCAGTGGCGCATCGGACAATGTCCGGGGTGCACCGGACAATGTCCGGTGCCCCAGGCTAGGCACCACTCAAACAGGTCGCTCTTGGGTTTTCCAGAGACGCGCTCCGCTATAATTCACCGGACAATCTGGTGTGCACCGGACATGTCCGGTGAGCCAATGGAGCAACGATAACCTGCGCCAACGGTCGACTGCAAAAAGGTGTACAGTGTGCGGTCCGAAGTTAGACAGAAAGTCAGAACGCACCGGACATGTTTGGTGTGCCACTGGACTGTCCGGTGCAGCTACAGGACAAAGGACTCCAACAATCAACCGCTCGAAACCCCAACGGGTCGCTGACGTGGCATGCACCGGACACTGAACAGTGTCCTGTCCGATGCGCCATCGACAGCAACGACTAGAATAGTGGTTGGGGCTATAAATACCCCCAACCACCTCCATTCAAGCCATCCAAGTTTTCTAAACTTCACATTCATTGCAAGATCAAAAGACTACACTCCAAGACACATTCAATAGATCAAATCCTCTCCAAGCCTCAAAATCAACTCAATTCCTTAGTGACCTGAGAGAGGGTGTTTTGTGTTCTTTTGTTGCTCTTGTTGCTTGGATTGCTTTCTCCTTCTCATTCTTATTTCTCTATGTGCTTTGTAAAGCAAGCAAGAGACACCTAAGTGTGTGGTGATCCTTGCGGGGTCTTAGTGACCCAAGTGATTAAGGAGAAGCCTCGACTGGTCCGTGTGACCGATTGAGAGAGGGAAAGGGTTGGAATAGACCCGACCTTTGTGGCCTCCTCAATGGGGATTAGGTTCATTTTATCTGCAAAGTCATTCCTTATAGTTGTCAATGAACTATCATGCGAAGATAGAATAAGAACTTTGTGATTGCTTGTTTATTTATGAGATTGAATAAGAGCGTTACTACAAAATATTTGTCATATCTTTTCAATTTTCTTTCTTGTGTAATCATGGCCTAGATGTTTAGATTACTGATTAGCAGTTTTTCTATGCATTATTTTGAGTTTGTAGACAACAGACATGAGTATCTTTTGATATTAATTTTCAGGTCAAAGGTCAGTTTTGTGGAAAACATACAATATGTTGGTATCTTCAATAGTACAAGATCATGTACCACACATCGACATCAATATTGACTAATTTCTTTCAATAGGATGGGAGAATGTTGAATGCTTCTTCAGATACTATTTCTTGGTCTGTCAAATCTGCTTGACCCAAATGCAAGTTTTGCTCAAATGTGGCAAAAAATGATTGTCTCACCAATTGTCAGCATGTTTGCTTCCAGCAAAGTTGTCTAGAGAAGGTAAGTTCTTATGATAGATGAAAAATCTAGCATTATTCTATCATTTACACATCCATATGACCTTTGTGATATGTGACGATGTGAGGTATGAACCGTGTCTAGCTACTAATTATTGCCTTCTCCTATTTGTTGTATAGGAAAAGATGAAATGGAACTCAAATTTTAGTGGTCGCACAAGTGTGGAGACACTTGACGACCAAATTTTTCAATTAGTATTTTAGTTTGAATTTAGAGTACACATATGTATGAGTTATTTGACAATGCTTGTTTCTCAGAGATTGAATGGTACCTATCTATATTATATTAATTATAATGTTATTAAATAAATGTGTGTATATATATTTCTCTTTCAAATTATTATAATGTGTTATCTCAAAATGAATATAAATTGAAGAATGTACTTTAAATCTTAATAAGAGAGTTCCCAAAACGTCTAATATCAGTCTCCTAAATAAGACTCCTAAATAAGACGGTTACTAAAACGTCTAATATCAGTCTCTTAAATAATATGGTTTTCCTATTGCAAACGTCTATTATTATAGGATATTCTAGTCAGTTTCATAAATACTTTGAGACTTATAATGTTTGTATTCTCGACAGTTCTTTAGAAGGAGTGTCTTAAACAAAAACCTAATGTAAGACAGTTTATCAGACAAAATGACTTAAATAAATACCTTTTTAGACGGTTATAAATTAAAAATTGTCTTATATGATATCTTTTAAGACGGTTTACAACCATCTTAAATGAGGGATTTCTTTTGCGACTCCATCAAATTTGGACACTTCATAAGCGTCTTAATAACTAAAAATTAATTGTCTCATATAGCATGATCTGTAGTAGTGTAAGGATAGAAATATACTTGGAAGCACATTAGTCTTAGCTTTGGCACAAGAAGAATAAGAAATATGCATTTGTACCAAATGAAAGAGACATGATCAAAGGTATATAAATGAGCAATGTGTACAAGATTTCAATCAAAGTTCTGAGAATTGATGATACTGAGTTCATTTCTAAGCTTGCTAAAAGTCTTTTAATCCATGGGCTTGGTGAAGATATCGGCTAATTGGTTGTGTGTGCTAACATAAGCAATTTCGATATCCTCCTTTTGTTGGTGATCTCTCAAAAGGTGGTACCGGATGTCTATGTGCTTAGTGCGGCTGTGTTCAACGGGATTATCCGGCATGCGGATTGCACTCTCATTATCACATAGGAGAGGGACTTTTCTTAGCTTGTAGCCATAGTCCCTAAGGGTTTGCCTCATACAGAGTAATTGTGCACAACAATGGCCTGCAACAATATATTCGGCTTCGGCGGTGGATAGAGCTACTGAGTTTTGTTTCTTTGAAGCCCAAGACACCAGGGATCTCCACAGAAACTAGCAAGTCCCTGATGTGCTCTTCCTATCAATTTTACATCCAACATAATCGGCATCGGAATACCCAATTAGATCAAAGGTAGATCCCTTGGGGTACCAAAGCCCAAACTTAGGAATGTAAACTAAATATCTCATGATTCTTTTCAGGGCCCTAAGGTGAACTTCCTTAGGATTTGCCAGGACCCTTGCACACATGCATACAGAAAGCATAATATTCGATCGTGAAGCTGAAAGGGAAATGAGCTTAAAACATTTCCTATAATCGATTTTGGTGTTTGACGTCCATCACAAACCACGTGGACTAACTAGTTTGCTTAGATGTCATTTATCTCAAGTGCATAAGGTTCAACGTAAACTAAGAAAGAAATTAAGTTGGGGACTCAACAAAGTTTGGAGCAAAGACTTGGAATTGTGTTGCCAGTGGCGCATCGGACAATGTCCGGGGTGCACCGGACAATGTCCGGTGCCCCAGGCTAGGCACCACTCAAACAGGTCGCTCTTGGGTTTTCCAGAGACGCGCTCCGCTATAATTCACCGGACAATCTGGTGTGCACCGGACATGTCCGGTGAGCCAATGGAGCAACGATAACCTGCGCCAACGGTCGACTGCAAAAAGGTGTACAGTGTGCGGTCCGAAGTTAGACAGAAAGTCAGAACGCACCGGACATGTTTGGTGTGCCACTGGACTGTCCGGTGCAGCTACAGGACAAAGGACTCCAACAATCAACCGCTCGAAACCCCAACGGGTCGCTGACGTGGCATGCACCGGACACTGAACAGTGTCCTGTCCGATGCGCCATCGACAGCAACGACTAGAATAGTGGTTGGGGCTATAAATACCCCCAACCACCTCCATTCAAGCCATCCAAGTTTTCTAAACTTCACATTCATTGCAAGATCAAAAGACTACACTCCAAGACACATTCAATAGATCAAATCCTCTCCAAGCCTCAAAATCAACTCAATTCCTTAGTGACCTGAGAGAGGGTGTTTTGTGTTCTTTTGTTGCTCTTGTTGCTTGGATTGCTTTCTCCTTCTCATTCTTATTTCTCTATGTGCTTTGTAAAGCAAGCAAGAGACACCTAAGTGTGTGGTGATCCTTGCGGGGTCTTAGTGACCCAAGTGATTAAGGAGAAGCCTCGACTGGTCCGTGTGACCGATTGAGAGAGGGAAAGGGTTGGAATAGACCCGACCTTTGTGGCCTCCTCAATGGGGATTAGGTTCATTTTATCTGCAAAGTCATTCCTTATAGTTGTCAATGAACTATCATGCGAAGATAGAATAAGAACTTTGTGATTGCTTGTTTATTTATGAGATTGAATAAGAGCGTTACTACAAAATATTTGTCATATCTTTTCAATTTTCTTTCTTGTGTAATCATGGCCTAGATGTTTAGATTACTGATTAGCAGTTTTTCTATGCATTATTTTGAGTTTGTAGACAACAGACATGAGTATCTTTTGATATTAATTTTCAGGTCAAAGGTCAGTTTTGTGGAAAACATACAATATGTTGGTATCTTCAATAGTACAAGATCATGTACCACACATCGACATCAATATTGACTAATTTCTTTCAATAGGATGGGAGAATGTTGAATGCTTCTTCAGATACTATTTCTTGGTCTGTCAAATCTGCTTGACCCAAATGCAAGTTTTGCTCAAATGTGGCAAAAAATGATTGTCTCACCAATTGTCAGCATGTTTGCTTCCAGCAAAGTTGTCTAGAGAAGGTAAGTTCTTATGATAGATGAAAAATCTAGCATTATTCTATCATTTACACATCCATATGACCTTTGTGATATGTGACGATGTGAGGTATGAACCGTGTCTAGCTACTAATTATTGCCTTCTCCTATTTGTTGTATAGGAAAAGATGAAATGGAACTCAAATTTTAGTGGTCGCACAAGTGTGGAGACACTTGACGACCAAATTTTTCAATTAGTATTTTAGTTTGAATTTAGAGTACACATATGTATGAGTTATTTGACAATGCTTGTTTCTCAGAGATTGAATGGTACCTATCTATATTATATTAATTATAATGTTATTAAATAAATGTGTGTATATATATTTCTCTTTCAAATTATTATAATGTGTTATCTCAAAATGATTATAAATTGAAGAATGTACTTTAAATCTTAATAAGAGAGTTCCCAAAACGTCTAATATCAGTCTCCTAAATAAGACTCCTAAATAAGACGGTTACTCAAACGTCTAATATCAGTCTCTTAAATAATATGGTTTTCCTATTGCAAACGTCTATTATTATAGGATATTCTAGTCAGTTTCATAAATACTTTGAGACTTATAATGTTTGTATTCTCGACAGTTCTTTAGAAGGAGTGTCTTAAACAAAAACCTAATGTAAGACAGTTTATCAGACAAAATGACTTAAATAAATACCTTTTTAGACGGTTATAAATTAAAAATTGTCTTATATGATATCTTTTAAGACGGTTTACAACCATCTTAAATGAGGGATTTCTTTTGCGACTCCATCAAATTTGGACACTTCATAAGCGTCTTAATAACTAAAAATTAATTGTCTCATATAGCATGATCTGTAGTAGTGTAAGGATAGAAATATACTTGGAAGCACATTAGTCTTAGCTTTGGCACAAGAAGAATAAGAAATATGCATTTGTACCAAATGAAAGAGACATGATCAAAGGTATATAAATGAGCAATGTGTACAAGATTTCAATCAAAGTTCTGAGAATCGATGATACTGAGTTCATTTCTAAGCTTGCTAAAAGTCTTTTCATCCATGGGCTTGGTGAAGATATCGGCTAATTGGTTGTGTGTGCTAACATAAGCAATTTCGATATCCTCCTTTTGTTGGTGATCTCTCAAAAGGTGGTACCGGATGTCTATGTGCTTAGTGCGGCTGTGTTCAACGGGATTATCCGACATGCGGATTGCACTCTCATTATCACACAGGAGAGGGACTTTTCTCAGCTTGTAGCCATAGTCCCTAAGGGTTTGCCTCATACAGAGTAATTGTGCACAACAATGGCCTGCAACAATATATTCGGCTTCGGCGGTGGATAGAGCTACTGAGTTTTGTTTCTTTGAAGCCCAAGACACCAGGGATCTCCACAGAAACTAGCAAGTCCCTGATGTGCTCTTCCTATCAATTTTACATCCGACATAATCGGCATCGGAATACCCAATTAGATCAAAGGTAGATCCCTTGGGGTACCAAAGCCCAAACTTAGGAATGTAAACTAAATATCTCATGATTCTTTTCAGGGCCCTAAGGTGAACTTCCTTAGGATTTGCCAGGACCCTTGCACACATGCATACAGAAAGCATAATATTCGATCGTGAAGCTGAAAGGGAAATGAGCTTAAAACATTTCCTATAATCGATTTTGGTGTTTGACGTCCATCACAAACCACGTGGACTAACTAGTTTGCTTAGATGTCATTTATCTCAAGTGCATAAGGTTCAACATAAACTAAGAAAGAAATTAAGTTGGGGACTCAACAAAGTTTGGAGCAAAGACTTGGAATTGTGTTGCCAGTGGCGCACCGGACAATGTCCGGGGTGCACCGGACAATGTCCGGTGCCCCAGGCTAGGCACCACTCAAACAGGTCGCTCTTGGGTTTTCCAGAGACGCGCTCCGCTATAATTCACCGGACAATCTGGTGTGCACCGGACATGTCCGGTGAGCCAATGGAGCAACGATAACCTGCGCCAACGGTCGACTGCAAAAAGGTGTACAGTGTGCGGTCCGAAGTTAGACAGAAAGTCAGAACGCACCGGACATGTTTGGTGTGCCACTGGACTGTCCGGTGCAGCTACAGGACAAAGGACTCCAACAATCAACCGCTCGAAACCCCAACGGGTCGCTGACGTGGCATGCACCGGACACTGAACAGTGTCCTGTCCGATGCGCCATCGACAGCAACGACTAGAATAGTGGTTGGGGCTATAAATACCCCCAACCACCTCCATTCAAGCCATCCAAGTTTTCTAAACTTCACATTCATTGCAAGATCAAAAGACTACACTCCAAGACACATTCAATAGATCAAATCCTCTCCAAGCCTCAAAATCAACTCAATTCCTTAGTGACCTGAGAGAGGGTGTTTTGTGTTCTTTTGTTGCTCTTGTTGCTTGGATTGCTTTCTCCTTCTCATTCTTATTTCTCTATGTGCTTTGTAAAGCAAGCAAGAGACACCTAAGTGTGTGGTGATCCTTGCGGGGTCTTAGTGACCCAAGTGATTAAGGAGAAGCCTCGACTGGTCTGTGTGACCGATTGAGAGAGGGAAAGGGTTGGAATAGACCCGACCTTTGTGGCCTCCTCAATGGGGATTAGGTTCTTTGGAACCGAAACTCGGTAAAACAAATCACGGTGTTCACTTGCATTGATCTTCACTTGATTTGTTTCCCCTCTTTCCTCTCTCTAAAGTTTCCTTGCTAATATTGATTTGAGTTTGCTCCCAAAGTTATACACATCAATTTGAGCAACTCATAGCAAGGGAAACAATCTTTCGCACTCCGATTTAATTCTAACGCTAACCCCGACCTTAGTACATGTTTAAAGTTTATAAATTTTAGGTTTCGCCTATTCACCCCCCTTTAGGCGACTTTCAATTGGTATCGGAGCTAGTGCTTCATTAAGAGTCTAACAAACTCGAAGTGATGTCTGGAGATCACGCCAAGAGCGAGATTGTCACCAGCGACAAGGCCATAGGCTCAGGAAGGACTCTGTCAAAGGAGTCCGGTGACAAATACAAGGAGGAATCCTCCTCCTCCATAAATTCACATAGGAAGGGTGACAAGAAGAAAAAGAAAATGAAGAAGGTGGTCTACTACGAGACCGACTCTTCATCACCTTCCACATCCGGCGCCGAGTCTACAACTTTGAGGCGCCACAAGTGTAAGAAGTACAGTAAGATGCCTCTTCGCTATCCTCGCATTCCAAAGAACGCTCCTCTACTTTCGGTCCTCCTAGGCAAACCACCATATTTTGATGGTGAAGATTATTGCATGTGGAGTGATAAAATGAGGCATCATCTAACCTCACTCCACGAAAGCATATGGGATATTGTTGAGTTTGGAGCGCAGGCACCACATGTGGGCGACGAGGACTATGACTCGGACGAGGCCACCCAAATTAGGCATTTTAAGTCCCAAGCAACTTCTATACTCCTCGCCTCCTTGTGTCGAGAGGAGTATAATAAGGTTCAAGGGTTGAAAAATGCTAAAGAAATTTGGGATGTCCTCAAGACGGCACACGAAGGGGATGAGGTGACCAAAATCACCAAGCGCGAGATGATCGAGGGAGAGCTTTGTCGAGTCGTCCTCAACAAAGTAGAGGAGCCACAAGCAATGTACAACCGGCTCAAAACTATGGTCAACCAAGTGCGCAACCTCGGGAGCACCAAATGGAATGACCATGAAATGGTCAAGGTTATTCTTAGATCTCTTGTTTTTTATAATCCCACTCAAGTGCAACTAATCCATGGAGATCCAAGATATAAAGAGATGTCTCCCGAGGAGGTAATTGGCAAGTTTGTGAGCTTTGAACTCATGATCAAAGACTCCAAACATATTGTCCACTTGGAGCAAGGCGCCAGCTCCACACCTGAGGTGCGACCCGTTGCATTCAAAGAAACGGAAGAAAAGAAGGAAGAGTCTACACCAAGTAGACTCCCAATCGACGCCTCCAAGCTCGACAACGAGAAGATGGCTCTTATCATTAAGAGCTTTTGACAAATCCTCAAACAAAGGAAGGAGGACTATAAGCCCCGTTCCAAGAGGGTGTGCTACAAGTGTGGTAAGTCCGGTCACAAGTGCCAAATGGGGCGGGAATGGGACTCCGACGAAGATGGAGAAGAAGAAGATGGAGAAGAAGAGATACTACAAGAAGAAGGGTGGCGAAGCACACATGGGGCGGGAATGGGACTCCGACGAGAGCTCCACCGACCCCTCTTCCGATGAGGACGCCACCAACATCTCCATCAACAAGGGACTTATCTTCCCCAACGTCGGCCACAAGTGCCAAATGGCTAAGGACAACAAGAAGAAGGTACATTCTAGAGATACCCCTAAATATACTACATCCAATGATGAGGGTAACTCTAGCGATGATAATGATGATTTAACTTCTCTTTTTGCTAACCTCACTAAGGATCAAAAGAAAAAGATAAATGAATTGATAGAATCCATTAACGAGAAAAATGATCTCTTGGAATGCCAAGAGGACTTGCTCGTTAAGGAAAACAAGAAATTTGTTAAATTGAAAAATGCTTATGCTCTAGAAGTAAAAAATGTGAAAATTTATCTAAAGAGCTTAACATTTGCATTGATTCATTTTCCTGTCTTAGAGATGAGAATGCTTGTTTACATGCTAAGATTGAATAATTGAATGTTTGTAAACCATCTACATCTACTGTCGAACATGTCACCATTTGCACTAGATGTAGAGATGTTAATGTTGATGCTATGAATGATCAAATTGCTATGATTAAAGAACAAAATGATCACATAGCTACATTAAATGCTAAAATTGCCGAGCATGAAGTAGAAAATGAAAAATTTAAATTTGCTCGTAGCATGCTTTATAATGGGAGACGCCCTGGCATTAAGGATGGCATTGGCTCTAAACAAGGGGGTCAAAGCAACACCAAACTTAATGCCCCCAAGAACAAATTATCTAATTTTGTTAAGGGTAAGGCTCCCATGGTTCAGGATAGAGAGGGTTACATTTTATATCCAGAGAACTATCCTGAACACAAAATTAGCAAAATCCATGCTAGAAAACCTCATACTATTTCTCATCATGCTTATTTGTATAGTAATGAGGCATCTAGCTCTAGGCATTCCACTCATATCAAAATGCCTAAAAAGAAAATTGTCAATGCATCAAATGAGCATAACATTTCATTTAATACTTTTGATGCATCTTATGTGCTAACTAACAAATTAGGCAAGGTAGTTGCTAAATATGTTGGGGACAGACACAAGAGCCTAAAGATTTGTGTTTGGGTACCCAAGGTGCTTGTTTCTAATGTGAAAGGACCCAAGACTGTTTGGGTACCTAAGAACAAGGCCTAAATTTGTTTTGTAGGTTTATGCATCCGACGGGTCAAGCTGGATAATCAATAGCGGGTGCACAAACCACATGACAGGGGAGAAAAGGATGTTCTCCTCATATGAGAAAAATGAAGATCCCCAAAGAGCTATCACATTCGGGGATGGAAATCAAGGTTTGGTCAAAGGTTTGGGTAAAATTGCTATATCTCCTGACCATTCCATTTCTAATGTTTTTCTTGTAGATCCTTTAGATTACAACTTTCTTTTAGTTTCTCAATTATGCAAAATGGGCTACAACTGTCTCTTTACTGATGTCGGTGTTACTGTCTTTAGAAGAAGTGATGATTCAATAGCATTTAAGGGAGTGTTAGATGGTCAGCTATATTTATTTGATTTTAATGATAACAAGGCTGAACTAGACACTTGCTTAATTGCTAAGACTAATATGGGTTGGCTCTGGCATCGCCGACTTGCCCATGTTGGAATGAAGAATCTTCACAAGCGTCTAAAGGGAGAACACATTTTAGGACTAACAAATGTTCATTTTGAGAAAGATAGGATTTGTAGCGCATGCCAAGCAGGGAAGCAAGTTGGAGTTCATCATCCACACAAGAACATCATGACGACCGACATGCCGCTTGAGCTACTCCACTTGGACCTATTCGGCACGATCGCTTATATAAGCATCGGAAGGAGTAAGTATTGTCTTGTAATTGTGGATGATTATTCTCGCTTCACTTGGGTATCCTTTTTGCAGGAAACATCTCAAACCCAAGAGACCCTAAAAAGATTCTTGAGACGAGCTCAAAATGAGTTCGGATTAAGAATCAAAAAGATTAGAAGCGACAATGATACAGAGTTCAAGAACTCTGAAATTGAAGTATTTCTTGAGGAAGAATGCATCAAGCATGAGTCCTCTTCTCCCTACACACCTCAACAAAATGGTATAGTGGAGAGGAAGAATAGAACTCTATTGGACATGGCAAGGACCATGCTTGATAAGTACAAGACACCGGATCGGTTTTGGGTGGAAGCAACTAACACCGCTAGCTACTCAATCAACCGTCTCTACCTTCACCGAATCCTCAAGAAAACATCATACGAACTCCTCACTGGTAAAAAGCTCAATGTTTCTTATTTTAGAGTTTTTGGGAGCAAATGCTTTATTCTCATTAAAAGAGGTAGAAATTCTAAATTTGCTCCTAAAGCAGTAGAAGGCTTTTTACTTGGTTATGACTCAAACACAAGGGAATATAGAGTCTTCAACAAGTCCACTGGATTAGTTGATGTTTCTTATGACATTGTGAAAAAGGTGAAAAAACATCCGAATCCGTATTCGGATAGACATCCGAATTTTATATGAATTATTTAAAAAGATATAGAATGAATTTAATGTTTATTTTTTGTGAAGATTAATAGTCTCAATGCTAAAAACAAGAATATAAATTTACATAGCAAATTCTATATGTTAGTTGTTCACAATCGAAGAAAGAAGACCGAAAAATGACATCCGAATAAATATCCGAATCCATCCCTAATAGTGAGTATCCTAACCATGTTTATAAGCTCTCAAAGGCGCTTTATGGGCTCAATCAAGCCCCAAGAGCATGGTATGAATGCCTAAGAGACTTTCTTATCACTAATGGCTTCAAAGTTGGAACATCTGACCCTACTCTCTTCACTAAAACCATTGCTAAAGACTTGTTTATATGCCAAATTTATGTTGATGATATTATATTTGGGTCTACTAACAAGTCATCCTATGAAGAGTTTTTAGTAGGATAATGATACAGAAATTCGAGATGTCTATGATGGGGGAGTTGAAGTACTTCCTTGGATTCCAAATCATGCAACTCCAAGAAGGCACCTTCATCAGCCAAATATTCTTAAGAAGTTTGGAATGAAGAATGTCAAACCCATTAAAACACCCATGGGAACAAATGGGCATCTCGACCTCGACATGGGAGGTAAATCCTAGATCAAAAGGTATACTGGTCAATGATAGGTTCTTTACTCTACTTATGTGCTTCACGACCGAATATTATGCTTTTTGTATGCATGTGTGCAAGGTTCCAGGCAAATCCTAAGGAAGTTCACCTTAGGGCCGTGAAAAAAAATCATGAGATATTTAGTTTACACTCCTAAGTTTGGGCTTTGGTACCTCAAGGGATCTACCTTTGATTTAATTGGGTATTCCGATGCCGATTATGGTGGATGTAAGATTGACAGTGTAACACCCCTGGTGTTACGTGAACTAAAACTATGACATGTCATCGTAAGCATTTGCATTAACTTGTTTGTTACATCTAGAATGCATTCACTAGATCAAAATTTTACAATAAGGTGATATTGTGTGTAGATTAGAGGACTTAGTTAAGGGCCTAAGCTAAACAGGAGTAAGTCATCTCTTAAGCAAGTAACAAATTGAATTGGAGTCTTAAGTGCTAAACGTAACTCTTAGAGCCTAGAGTGGCCTTGTTTTGGAATGATGGTCAAGTGGAAGAAGCACTTACGGAGCTGGAATAACCCAAGCCTTAACTTGAGCTTTGCTTGGAATAGATGGTTAAGTAAAGAAAATTCTAAACCAGGACATTTTGGATATGAGCTATGTGTATCAAAGATTGGATCCTGAGCTAGAGAGTAACTTTGCTTTTGGTGGAGGGATCAGAGGGATGAGTCACTGAAAGAAACAGTAGCCACATTTGAAACCCTAAAACTAAGCCCATAAGAGGAATTCAAAATCTAGAAAGAATTTGGCAAAAGTCCATATATCAAAGTTGTGGAGCTTGGAAAAGTGAATAATGTTCTTATTTGGAGTATTCCAAGTTGTGTGGAGAAATTTGGAGTAATTTGCAGAAATTCAGTTTTGGGTTCAAATTGGAACTTCTGAAATTAATATAAACTAGCCAACTTTGAACCCTTATAAATTTCGATCTATAAGCATTTTGAAGATGGTCCTTATAACAAAGTTATAGAGCTATATGAGGAGTATAAGTTTGGTTAAGTCAACGAGCCATAGCACTGTTCGGAACTTATAGAAAACCTGGTCCAAAGTAATTCTGAATTGTAGAAATTGGAGCAAACTTTGTGTGGCGGAACCGCCTGAATTATTCCAACTTAAGTGCCTAAGTCCCACCTTAAAGGCTAGACCACACTTAAATAGGAATAAAACGTCAGTCCCTCGGATCTAGTCCGACGAGGCCACTAACAGGATCAAGTACCACGTACTCACTCGATGGTGAGGCACAGAGCAAATACAATAAAGCATAAAACCAAACATTAAGGAGTAATTAATTTATTACAACATCATCGGAGTGTTAACAAAAACAGTGATCATTGTTCGAAATGCAGCGGAATAAAACTAACGATAAATAAACAGAGAGATGGGGAAGCCTGTCCCATCACTCCACATGCTCCTCCACTGCTGAGGTAGGGTCCCACTCGACTGTCCAACCCAGTGGCAAGATGGACGGCCAAGTCACTCCAGCAACCATGTCCTCCAGAGAACCTGTAAAATTATGCCACAAGCAAAGCTGAGTATACTAATACTCAGCTAGACTTACCCGGTGTGAGGAGTCTACTCTTCTACCTCTAGACATGCAGTTGTTTGGCTGAGGGGTTTGGTTTGCCAAAAGCACTAGCTGAGTCTAAAATCAAGTTTTAGCTTTTCAAGTTTTAGTGTGACTCTCTTAAGACTATCTGTGTATCTATCTAATCATACATGGTATCAAGCATTTAGCATTCAACATCTTTTGCCAAGTCAACACATTTCCACTTGTTACTCAATGCAGTACAATGGATCAAGCAGTCTCATTAGCTGCGAGAAGCAGACGATTCGAATCGAGTTTTTATCCTTGAAAGGTAAACCCAAACACACGACGTGGCGAGGCACTCCGTCCCCACACATATCAACCGTCCCCATCAATTCCCCGTCAACAGAACAGGGCTCACCGCCTTGGCGTACAATGCCTCACTGACCCCGACTGCCGTCATGCAGTGACCGCACTTGTACCCACCATAACCGTAATGGGAGACCACGCCTCAGGTCACGTGAGGGGCAAAGTCTGCTGCCAGGTTCACTCAGGTACTAGGCTTACCGATTTACCATATTTCTCGGCATGTGCTTAGTACATTCAAACGCTTGACACAGGTATCCGCACGTTAATCCTTATTCCAATTTCATTTCGTAGACCACGCATCCCCATGGATCCGTGTCCACAGACTCTGATCATTCTGTGATCAAAGTGGATACAACCAATTCCTGACCTCGCGTGAGTGCTAGAAAAATCACTCGACTTCTACCGAGATCCCTAATTAGCAAAGCAGCTACTCGACCTAGCATACTAGTATCCATCTCAAAGGGAATCCTGAGTCATGCGACTAAAGTTCCAAACAACTCCTACACTTAAGTGCACATTCAAACCTACAAACAATAAGTGTAGTAAAATAGCATAATAAGTAGGTTATGTATAAAATTGGGGCTTGCCTTCCAAAGCTGGGGTAGGCAGATCCTCGATGGCAGGCTCTGGTGCTGGATCCTGGGCTACCTCCTGAGCAACTCCTTGCTCCGGCACGAGGATGTACTGCCCGTCAGCGAGATTACAGTCTATCGAATGCAATGAATAAGATATATGCTTATTAATGACATGATAAATTGTAGAGGTTATGCATGGTAAAATAGTACTAAGTGTAGTGGTACTCTAGGGTTTCTTGTGGGTACACTTAAGGGTTTTGCACTTTCATCTTTGAGATTTTGAATGAAGTTACACTTTTTAATTATATTTTTATGTTCCATGAGGTACTTGAAAGGTTTTGGTTGTACATTATCTAATTATCCCAACATTTTCCTTTTACTTTCCATTGTGCTTCTAAATAAGTATTTTGAACTATCATGGTCAGATTACATTTTTTCAAAAATGTCACAAAAATTACAGTGGGTAAACATTTACCATTGTGGGTTATTCTAGAAGTTTGAGGCTGAAATAAATTCAAACATTACTTGTGTAAAATTATCAAAAGTAAGGGGAAAAAGGGCACCTTATACTATAGCTCTAATTTAGGTGAGGTCTCTGTACTAAATGTTATTTTTGTCAAGATTCATAGGTGATATTAGGCCTCTATGTTAAAAATCACAGAAAAAGACCTACTGAATATTTAGTTGTGATTTTCTAAAGTTTAATGCCAAAAAGATACTTATAACTAACTTGTTATTTGAAAAATATCAAACAACAAAACTCATATTTTTCCTATATTCATAATAACAAAATATTAGTTATCCCAAGGCTGGGGGTGGTTTCTCCTCAGGATTATTTTTCTAAGATTTTTCCTAAGTTTTCATTGTTTTCATAAAATAAAAGGAAATGCATTTCTTTTGCACTAACAAAGGGTCTAATAAAATTTTCCAGTGAACTATACTAAATAAGTGAGCTAGCAAAAATGTGGTTGCCCCTTGGTTCTTATTTTAAACTACCTTTTCTACTTTCTTTAACTTTAGGCTAAAAATGATTTAAATGGCAAACCCTACCTTAATTTGGTGTACTGAGGGGTGTACTATTTTTAAACAGGTTAGGGAGTGATTAAATACTTCTTTGATTTTTCTTAACCCCAGTCTAACAGTGTAACTATTTTTCCCTCTTTTATTTAGCTTTTGGCCAGAACACTATTTAATTCAGAACTTTAAATTCTTCTGCAACACTTAGGGGGTTTTGTATTTTTCCTAAGTAGTTTACCTTATTTAGAATCTGGCAAAATTGGTTTGACTAAATTTGGTTGAATAAAACTGATGTTATGAATTTTACAAGCTCTGTTTGTATTTAAAAGAGAAATATTTAAAAGGTTTTCTGGAAAACCAGTTTACACCGAGGACCCTGGGCTTTTCCTAAAACAATCCTTTAACTTATACCCCTGTGCAACTATTCATCTGAGTCTCTGACAATTCAAAACCCCCCCTGACTTCTATTCCTTCTTCCCCGAGGTCCCTCCCCCCTTTTAAACAGTACCCGCAGAAGAAAACAGGGTGGCGTGGCTTACCGGCGGCGAGGGAGGTCTGGCAATGGGTGGGGTTGGCTTCGGGAGGTCCTTGCAGTCATGACGAGGTACAGCTCGACGACGGTGATGGCCGGAATCGGCCGGTCCACGTGCGCAGGAGGGCGAGCTCGTCGGCGGCGGGTGCTCCGGCCTATCCACGGTGATATAGTTCAATCCAAGGGCACGGGAAGCTTCACGGGGTGCTAAGGAGTCTACCCGTGCAAGGAATTGAAGAAAGGCTCACCGTGGAGGTTGGTCCACGTTCGCCGGCGGTCGGGTGAAGTCCGGTGACCTTGATCTGGTGTCTCCGGCGAGGCAGAGCTCGATTCCTTGCTCTAGGAGCTTCACCGAGGCACGCAGAGTCTCTCTCGAGGGTCGGACGGGGCTGGGATGGCTCGGTTGGCTGGTCTACGGTGGTGGGTGCTCGGGCGACCGCTGGCACGCTGTGCACCGGGCAAACGCCGGTGATCTTGCGCTCCGGCGAGGTCGAGAGCGAGCGGGGGCGTACGGTTGAAGCCTTGGCTGGCTTTATAGGAGCGGGCACGGGCACGGGCTCGGCTTGGCGCGACGCGGGGCGCGCGGGGTCGGGCGTGGGGTGTGCTCTAGCGAGATCAGGGCGTGTCGAACACGTGGAGGTGTGTTTCTGCCCTTGTTCAAAAGCTTGCTGAGATCGCAAACGTGCGAATCTTGGCAAAAATCCGGCGCAGACCTCTTCCTGGCACCTAGGGTTGTCTCTTGTATGTGAGTTCCAATGGCAGATATGCCCTAGGTAGGGAGATTTGCGGACGCCAATTCTAGGTTGCCTCATTGTTCACCCCGAGAAAAAAGTGCTGTCAAATCGTGTCAAACGAATTTGGCTCGGGTTTAAACTTTTCCAGTAGGTTTCTTAGGTGGTTTGGCTCCTTTTTGATATTCAGACCAAGTGGTTTTGGCGCCATTTACTAAGTTAACACGCCTGATCTTTAGATTAGGGTTTATTTTTGACTTATAGAGGATTAGAGAGTTCTAGTGTGCTTTCCACTTAAAGATTGGATTTGGGGTCTTTAAGGGGCCTTTTTGTAATGTTTCCCCTCTGCATTTTGTAGATTATAATATTACTTAAACTTTGGTTAAGGTTTAACTCATGATTTGCACATTTGCTTAACCTTTCCCTTAAACCAGGGTTTTGGGAGTTAAGGGCTCAAGAAGGGTCTAGGGTTTAATCTTCTCTTGCCCAAGGTGATAATTGCATAAATGCTTGGGTAATGCTTTTGTCGTTAACAATCTTAGTTAATACATGGTTTCTAAGGTTTTTGGGGCTCCCTCTCCTCCACTTAACCACAGGAGATAACATGTCATGAGTGCAAGTAGGGAGTCAGGGCCTTGGTAACACCTTGGGTGTTACACTTTGGGCTATTGTAGTTTGGAATCCAAGAGGTTTTGGTTAATGGCCACTATAGCAAACTTGTAGAATAAGTATAAGAGAACAACTATTATTGTGTGTCACATCCCTGGAACTATATACAACTAGGAGAAAAAGGTGATCCAAAGTGAGGCTGTCAGACTTTCTGAATTTCAGATTGTGAACAGTGTCTCAAATCAGATTTTTGTGTTTTGATAACTGTTTTAGAGCCTATTTGTGGCTGATCTAAAAGGTTTTAGTCTGCGATGTTTATGGAGGAAGTGAAGACCATATAATGTGGAACAACTTTCTTATAGGGTGGTGGACCTGATCCCATACAAAAAGTGTAGAAATAGTTGCTCAAAGATTGGATTGTCAGGTTGGTTAATAACTGAATTTTAATTCAGTTCTGAACCCTGAATGGCAGCAAGTTGTCAGTTTGGAGCTCTATGATAATTAATCTATGGAGATTTTGGTTAAGAGTTCTGTAGTAAAGTCAAAATCCATATGAAGGGGAACAACTTTTATGCAAAGGATTGACTTGTTACTGTGTAGGATTTAGAGAAAAAGGGGTGGCAAAACCCTCTATCAGACTGTGGTGCTATTTTAGATTTCTGAAACTGAATTTTCAGTGACCTTGGTTGTAAATTGGGGTACCATAACTTTTGTTCTATATGATTTCAACCATGAGTTGCTATACAAAATAGGTAGAGCTACAAGTAGAGAATAATTTTGGTTAAGGGAGAGTGGTCTGTTGCTATGAATAATTGGGAGATTAAGGGTACTGAATATGGAGAACTGAAGTGGAGCGGTGGTGGCTGATTCAGTGATTAGTGTTAAGTTGGAGTTTTTGAAGAAGATCACCCCCTCCCTATTGTGTCACTTGGTTGTATGGATGGTGATATGGATGAGGTACACAGTCAAGGATCTAGAGACTCCTCAGCTCTACTGAAAATATCAACCTTGGACTGTTTTGAGGGCAATAAGGTCTTATCTGCTGGTCTTTAATGGAGTGAACTAGACAGTAGAACACGTGGTGATCTCATCCCTGTAAAAATATCAGGTTTTGGGATATTTGAAGCCTGCCCTCGATGGAGTTCTCATCTGTTGCTTCTCTAGTTATTCTCAAGTGATATTTTGGTGTAGGGCTTGACCAGGTTCAATGTTTCTTTGGACAGTGCATGTGAGCCAGCAAAGTATATGTGCATGGGAGCCACGTTGAGTTGCTCCTGCAGTGCTGGCATGCCCCAGAATTCATGTTCACCAAGTTGTGGTCGAGTTCCATCTCCCTGCCTACATAATCAGTGATGTCTGCCCATATATATACAACCCTTTGGTTGGCTTCAGTGAAGGTTTCCTCCCTGCTCACGAATTCTGTCCAAATATAACTGCAAGGGTGTTGTGGCGCATGTGTTCCTGCTAGTATTATTCTTCTCCCCAGTCCCTAGATCGATTTGCTTGAGCTGGTATGTGCCACCCCCTGTGCTGGTGACCACGCCTGCAGTTCTCCCACCTCGCCATGGCTCGGACGTCCTAATGAGTTGCTAGCTCGTATGAAGCTTGTTCCGTAATCATCTCAGGTCAGTGAAGCTCACACCATTTACTGCTTGAACTCTACCACTGTCTGTTGCTAGGAACTAGGTGTAAAATTCGCTCAAAAATAGGATGTCGGATTTTTGGATCCCAGATTTAGTGCAGAAGGCTGAAACTAAGTTCTAGTGTGTTGAGCTCCACTTTGGTGCTACATAAAATTTGTTCTGGATGTTATCAACCTAGGGGTACTATACCAAAGTAGTAGAGCTATATCTAAGGAATAACTTTGGTATTGTGAGCTTGGTTTGTTGCTATGTAAAAATTGGAGAAAAGGTTGGCTAAAGTTGGACTGTCAGGCTGGATACATAACTGAATTTTTTATTCAGTTCTGTGAACTGAATTGCAGTAGTATGCCTAGATTGGAATTCATTTGTGACTGATTCATGGGGTTTTGGATTAAAGTTTCCATAGCAAAGCTGTAGACCATAGTAAAGAGAGTAAGTTTTGCAAAGTGAAGTGGACTTGGTTCCACATAAATTTGGGAGTAAAAGTGGGCAAAAGGTGGATTGTCAGGTGTTGGGATTCAGACTTAGAATAATATTTAAGTCTGAATTTGTGTGCTTTTATTCAATTTTGGGTCCTTGTGGTAATTGATCCAAGAAGAAATGGGGTAGGAATGCTATAGCAAAGTGAAAGACCATGTCAAGGAGAGCAAGTTTCATACAAAGAATGGGCTTGCCACTGTATAGAGTTGGCAGTAAAAAGGTGCACCAAACTTCTCTATCAGAGTGGGTGCAGTGTTGTTTCAGTTCACTGGAACTGAACTTTTCTGTGATTTTGCTCTATTTTGTGGCATCATAACTTTTGATTAGTATGGTTTCTGCCTAGGGATGCTATGCCAAAGTGGTAGAGCTATGTCTAGAGAATAACTTTGAGTAAATGAGTTGGGTTTGTTGTTGAGGAAATTTGTGAGTTACAAAGCACTGAACAGAGGGAGAGGAATGGAACACTAGAAGATGAATTCAGAGAACTGAAATTAGGTTCAATGAATTGTGATTGATTCTTGGACACTATAACTTGTAGTACATGTACTTTGGATCCTTGCTTAATGCATAAATGAAGTACTTGGTTGGTAATGGAGGTAAGGTTTCCTAGTTTGGTTGGTGAATTGTGTTGTGATATTAGAGTATTTAGCTCTCTTAAGGTTTTGTTAGTTTTTGTGTGCACCTTTAGAGAGGTGTAAGCCTTGTGATTCTTTTCAGTATTTTCTTTTCAAGTTGCATAAGCATAAGCATTCATATCCATATCTTTACATGTAGAATTCCCAGAAGAAGAAGAAGATGAAATTCAAGAAGTGGTTTCTGAAGAGCGGTCTGCTTCAGTGCCTGCTCATCAAGTGATGGGAGCCATCTAACTGGGTATTTAATAGAGGGATCTAGAACCTCTTCACTGCAATAAGGCAAGCCCCGGTGCATGCAACCCCTTCCTTGTATTTTTAAAGAAGACTTTTATACACTTTAAGTCTAGTGAAATCTGCATTAAGTTTATAGGAGTTGCTTGGAAACTATTTGATGCATTGACTACCTTGATATCCATTCCTGTTATAGATACTTCTTTGGAAGTATCAAATATTGTTTACAAAAATTTCTTAGCCCTGCCTAGAGGTAAGTCTTGCGGATAGAGTTTGTCCTTTGCACTAATGTCTAGCTCAGGTTTATCCTGAGGAAGGATGGCTCTACCTACACAAATATTTTCACCAGGATCATTGGGAGATCTAATGCAAGGTTCCCTAAGATGGTTTAATCATCCTAAGGAACACAAACAATCCTATGGATGGAAGTACTTAAATCGAGACTTGGGCTAGGAACAAGTGATGTTCTGCCCAGGTTGATTCAGGATTATAGGGAATGTAGGCTTGATGATCGAGAACTATATTAACTAGCCACATGCCCTAGTATGGGACAGAGTAAGCCTAATCTTAGCTTGACCACAACCAGAAAGGCTACCACGCAATAGGAGTGGAGAGATGGCGAGAGTAGCGTGTACCCTCCGTGGCAAGAGGCTGGACGGTGGAGTAATTGTGCTCTCGGTTGGCGTGAACCTGGTCTGGTCTTGAGATAGCAGGGGACAGGTTGGCATATGCAAGGGTTCAGTGCTACATATGTCGTGTGGTTAGGGATCCCCAGCTGGGTAAATCGATTGGGATCGCCATTATATCCTCGGATAATGGAGATTTGGTCACTGACCTACAATCTAAGTCATGGATGGAATCATAATGAGCAAAAATCATGTTGTATTGATTAATGTGATTATGAAATTAGACTAGATGCAAACAAGGTCTATTAATGCTTAATCTAGCATTAAAATATTCAAAGTAAGGACTCATTTTAGTAAGCTTTCTGCAAACTATTGAAGTTGATTCTTGCTAAAAGCCTTTCCTTGATTCCCAAATCCAGCATATCCTTGAGAGTCTTTTTCCTTAGTCGGGTAAGACTTGCAAAAGTACACTTCATAATCAGGGTTTTCGAACCCATGTTATTGCAGGTAATCAGGAGCTTTCTAGGTGTCCCTGTGGCTGGAAGATGCTTCCAGTCTTGAAGGAGGATTAGTTAGGTTTATGTGTGAACTTTGGAAGGGTTCTACCTTCCCGCTATGGTAATAAGTTATGCACTTTGAGTATATCAGGACTTGTAATATTTATAATTTTTTATGTTGTAAAACTTGAGTTTTGGAAATATAAAGTATGTTTGTAAAGTCTTCCGCTCTATCTCCAAAGTGTGTGTGTGTATTGAATGTGATTACTGTAATATACATGGATGTGGGAGATCCTTGGGATGATGAGTTCAAGTTGATGAACTCGATAGCCTTGTTAAGTTACACCGTACACGTGCATAGCCATCTGAGGCCGTTAATGGCAAGGATTGGTGCATGTGGGCCCGGTAACTTAGGAGGGCTGTCACAGACAGTAAGAGCACATCAGGGACTTGTCAGTTTCTGGGGAGATGTCTGGTGTCTTGGGCTTCAAAGAAACAAAACTCGGTATCTCTATCCACCGCCGAAGTCAAGTATATTGCTGCAGGCCATTGTTGTGCACAATTACTCTGGATGAGGCAAACCCTTCGGGACTATGGCTACAAATGGAGCAAAGTCCCTCTCCTATGTGATAATGAGAGTGAAATCCGCATGGCGGATAATCCCGTTGAACACAATCGCACTAAGCACATAGACATCCAGTATCACTTTTTGAGAGATCACCAACAAAAGGGGGATATCGAAATTGCTTATGTTAATACCCACAACCAATTAGCCGATATCTTTACCAAGCTACTAGATGAAAAGACCTTTAGCAAACTTAGGAATGAGCTAAACATCCTAGATTCTCGGAATTTTGATTGAAACATTACATACATAGCTCATTTATATATCTTTGATCATGTCTCTTTCATTTGGTACAAATGCATATTTCTTATTCTTCTTATACCAAGGCTAAAACTAATGTGCTTTCAAGTATACTTCTACGCTTAGTCTCAAATTGAAAGGGAATGTAGTATTCGGCAAAGACAAGGCTTCCACTCCAACTCTGACGGTATCATTTACCCTTTGCCTTACTCATAAAATTCTCAATTGGTATAAACTTTCACTCATATCCTTTATTTTCCAAATGGGAGAAAATAGGCCCAAAAGGGGGAGAATTTAGAAGGGCCCTCAAGATTCTTCGTTTTTGGCGATTAATGCCAAAGGGGGAGAATTTATTGGCCCAAAGCAAAAGGACCGCACCACCACTCACTCCTTTTAAAATTTCAAAACCTAAAGGAAGAAATTATTTCAATTGGTATCTATTTCAAAAACCCTCTTGATAAGCTAAGGGGAGAATTTCTTTAGGGGGAGCTTTTATTTAGTCAAAGGAAAAGGCATTTGAAACAGGGGGAGGAATTTCAAATCTTGAAAATGCTTCTTGAAATCATATTCCTATATCTTTGGCTATTTACAAAAGAATTTGAAAAGAGTTTTCCAAAAATATTTGCAAAAACAAGCAAGTGGTGCAAATGTGGTCCAAAGTGTTAAATAGAAGAAAGCGATCCCATTCATTCTTAGACTCATGAAGAAAGTCTTTCAATTGGTTTAAATCTAAGTAACCTATGTACATCTATCATAATTCCAAACTAGTTACATTTTTACACTTTATATTTGCTTTGGTTTGTGTTGGCATCAATCACCAAAAAGAGGGAGATTGAAAGGGAAATGAGCTTAAACATTTCCTATAATCGATTTTGGTGTTTGACGTCCATCACAAACTACGTGGACTAACTAGTTTGCTTAGATGTCATTTATCTCAGGCGCATAAGGTTCAACATAAACCAAGAAAGAAATTAAGTTGGGGACTCATCAAAGTTTGGAGCAAAGACTTGGAATAGTGCTGCCAGTGGTGCACCGGACAGTGTCCGATGCCCCAGGCCAGGCACCACTCAAACAGGCCGCTCTCGAGTTTTCCAGAGACTCGCTCCGCTATAATTCATCAGACTGTCCGGTGTGCACCGGACATGTCCGGTGAGCCAACGAAGCAACGGTAACCTGCGCCAACGGTCAACTGCAAAAGGTGTACAGTGCGCGGTCAGAAGTCAGAGCAGAAAGTCAGAACGCACCAGACATGTCCGGTGTGCCACCGGACTGTCCGGTGCAGCTACAGGACAAAGACTCCAACGGTCAACCGCTCGAAACCCCAATGGGTCGCTGACGTGGCACGCACTGGACACTGAACAGTGTCATGTCTGGTGCACCACCGGACTGTCCAGTGCGCCATCGACAACAATGGCTAGAATAGTGGTTGGGGCTATAAATACCCCCAACCACCTCCATTCAAGCCATCCAAGTTTTCTGAACTTCACATTCATTGCAAGAGCAAAAGACTACACTCCAAGACACATTCAATAGATCAAATCCTCTCCAAGCCTCCAAATCAACTCAATTCCTTAGTGACTTGAGAGAGGGTGTTTTGTGTTCTTTTGTTGCTCTTGTTGCTTGGATTGATTTCTCCTTCTCATTCTTATTTCTCTATGTGCTTTGTAAGTTAGCAAGAGACACCTAAGTGTGTGGTGATCCTTGCGGGGTCTTAGTGACCCAAGTGATTAATGAAAATCCTCGACCGGTCTTTATGACCGATTGAGAGGGAAAGGATGGGAATAGACCCAGCCTTTGTGGCCTCCTCAATGGGGATTAGGTTCTTTGGAACCGAACCTCGGTAAAACAAATCACAGTGTTCACTTGCATTGATCTTCACTTGATTTGTTTCCCTTCTTTCCTCTCTCTAAAGTTTCCTTGCTCATATTGATTTGAGTTTGCTCCCAAAGTTATACACATCAATTTGAGTAACTCATAGCAAGGGAAACAATCTTCCGCACTCCGATTTAATTCTAACGCTAACCCCGGCCTTAGTATGTGTTTAAAGTTTATAAATTTCAGGTTTCACCTATTCACCCCCTCTAGGCGACTTTCAGAAGCACATAAATAGAGTAGTGAACCTATCATCGACCGGTATAACTTTTGATCTACGGATTTACCTCCCGTGTCGAGGTCGAGATGCCCATTTGTTCCCATGGTAGTCTTGATGGGTTTGGCATTCTTCATTCCAATTTTCTTAAGAATATCTTGAATGCACTTGGTTTGGCAGATGAAGGTGCCCTCTTGGAGTTGTTTGATTTGAAATTCAAGGTACTTCAACTCCCCCATCATAGACATCTCAAATTTATGTATCATAATTCTACTAAACTCTTGACAAGATAACTTGTTAGTAGACCCAAATATAATATCATCAACATAAATTTAGCATATAAACAAGTCTTTAGCAATTGTATTAGTGAAGAGAGTATGGTCATCTTTTCCAACTTTGAAGCCATTAGTGATAAGAAAATCTCTTAGGCATTCATACCATGCTCTTGGGGCCTATTTGAGCCCATAAAGCGCCTTTGAGAGCTTATAAACATGTGTAGGATACTCACTATCTTCAAAGCTAGGAGGTTGCTCAACAATACTTCTTTTCTTGATAGGGCCATTGAGGAAATAACTTTTCACGTCCATTTGATACAACTTAAAGCCATGGTAAGTGTCACACCCGGATTATAGGGATAAAGCCGGGTGCGTCTCATATGTGCGCCAAAGAAGAACAACACATATAATAACAAAGTGTGTAGAGATAAATGTCACAAATATCATAAATGTCATTATTACATAGCGGAAATCTTACAAAAATAAATTATAATAATGAAGCAAACTAAACGTCCATCCTTGGCGCCATAAAGCTGATTGGGAGACGCGACCTAGATCAACTCGTACTCTTCATTGTATGGCTCCTCCTGGACCACCTGTTCTTCTCCTGTGAGGGGGTTTATATATCGCAAGGGTGAGCTCACAAAAATCATAGCTCAACAAGTAGGGGGGAATAATGTGCCTGAACTCACCAAAGGTGGGAGTTCATGTGAAGTGTAAGGTTGACCAATAAATAAGGGTTAAAGCTAAGCATTTACTAAATGTAAGTAGATACCAAACTAGAGTAATAGTAGATCAAAATTAATAATAAATCCCAATGCGATGCAAATGACAAATTGAATTTAGTTCCATAATTTAATTATGCGAGAGTCGTGAGCTGCTCATGACCGCGAGTACGACTAGTATACCAGTTTTACACTCTGCAGAGGTTGTACCCTATACCCACAAGTCGTGTATCCCATGTTGCCTAGGTTTGCAAAGCCCTTAGACACTGCCGAGGTGAATGGCTAGGGATCCACTACGAGGCCTTTACAAAGTTCCACTAGCTTCAGAAAACCCACTACAGTTTCTAGGAAGAGCAATGCAGGAATCCCCCATCTGACCGCCATCGCAGCAAAATCAACCCGAGAACCTCCCAACACGCCTACTCCCCTATTGCTTTTGCCCCTATCGGGTAAGGTAGTCATCCACTAGCTTTCCTAGTTAGTCAGCCAAGAGCGTCCCATTCCATCCTTGTGGTAGCAGTGTTTCTCAAGTTAAGCTCGATGTTCCAATTAACATAGTTGTCTTATCATGAACAGAAATAGAACAGTAATAAAGAATAATCATGTGTAATAATTATCTCAACACCCAAAAACCATGTATAGCAATAGCAATGACTACCCAAAAAATTAGGGGTAAACAAGGTGAAAAGATAACCAGACTAGGGTGGCCTATTGGGTCCCAACAAAAATTAAGCCTATGCATGAATAAATGATTATAAAAAAATTATTGGGTAAATAAAAGTGGTCAAGGGCACAACTTGCCTTCAATGAGCTCCTACTCAGCAACTTCTACCTGCTGAACACCTGGATCCTCTATGGCTTGTTCTTCTACTCGCAACAGTACAAACAAACATGGTATAGTAGAAATTAACATCACACCAAACATGAATACAAAAAACATAATAATAATCTATGCCGAAACGAGATCGTAGGAACAAGAATCACTAAATTCGAAGTTACAGATTTTAAGTTATGATTTTTCGAAGTTCTTAAGTGTTTGGTACAAAATTAATTGAGTAATCAATACTAATGTGGCTTTCATGTTAAAATAGAGGTACTAAGTAGTAAACAATATTAATACAAAATTATAGGAACTGGAATGGATTAAAAAGGAGTTAACATGTATTTTCTAGGAATTAAACAAATTTTTGGAATTAATTTTGCATTAAAAACCTTTCTCTAAATGAATTTCTCTGTTTTCCTAGAGGCCTGGACTGCGCGCATGATTTGCAGAGAGTTCAGGAGCTAAAGCGCGAGAAGTCCCCAGACTCAGGGTGTCCCACGCAGGACTGTGAGTTGAATCTATAATTTCCGAGGGACTTTTATACTTATGTGCAAGGTCAAAGCGGTACAGAGTAACCAGGGCCACCCGATCGAGTTCGGATGGACGAGATTAGACTCCCATTAATTCTAACAGGTATGCAACCGGAGTGGTAGGATCTCCGATCAACGTCTATAACTCATTCACGACCAGGATCGATCTCGCACCACCCGATCAAAAGGTGACGGTCGTATTTTAATGGATCAAAGGGGTACCTACGTTATAATCCTGACCGACCAAACGAGATAGACAGCCCATATCTCGTTTCGACCCGATTCAATCCTAGCCGCATCCCCATGGATCAACGGTAGCGAACCCATCAGCCTCCTCTCGGCTTCCCAGAACAACGGCGCATACGCACCACATGGCAGTGCCATCGCCGGGCACCATGATCACCTGCTCTAACGTCCTATCCTCCATTCAATCGGTTGCAACATGTAGCGCTAAGCAAATTGAAATGGGGAAGTCAACAATCACCGAGGGTGGCGCGTATAGGAGATCTGTCCGCGGTGAACAGCGGCATGGCGTGGTTGTTGGACTCCGACGAGCCATTCCCAGCAATACTCCCCCCTCCGTTGCCCGCAGATCTCACATGCGCGATCGGGGCACTTTGGCGATGGCCCTCGATCCCTTCTAAAGCTTCTAGTGGCGGCGCGCGGATGGGATGGCGGTGGTGGCTTGTTCTCTCTCGCTTCCCCCCCTTCTAAATTCTACCCACGACGAGGACGATTGAGTTGCGACGGGGAGAGAGGGTTTGGGGACCTCAGGTACTCGACACTTAAATCCTCGCAGGCCGGTCCAAGCACACACCACGACCCTCGAGTTCAACGGTGAGGTGCCGCCATAATCGGCAGGGTTGTTGGAGGTGGGTACTAACGACCTGGGTCCATCAGCTAGTGAATGCCCGCGCCACACGGCCAGTCGGGACCCACCAGTAAGCCACACCGAGGGACTAAAGGAGCTAACGCTGACACAGACAGCCCACACGACAGCGACTTAGGAACGGGATCGTGGCGCTTTTTGGGTCTGACATGCTGGCCCCACTTGTCGGCAATCGACGGAGTGGAGAGGTGTGGGCTGCACAGAGAAATCCTCTGGTGGGCCGAACAGAGGTAAAGCTAGATTTTCTTTTTCTTTTCTGATTTCTTTTCTCTTTATCCTTTTCTAATTTTTTATTTCAAATTTGAATTCAACTTTGATTATGGATTTCACACTTTGGCCAATTGTGCAAATTCAAATCCTAGCATAAATAATATTTATTTGTATATATTTTATTTTTATTTATATAGGATTCTTTCTCCCTTTTCCAATTCTCCAATTTAGGGCTTAAATTCCCGTTTTTTATACTAATTTATTTCCATTAATAAAATTATTATTATTATTATTAAATGCACACACAAATAAGAGCCAACATGATGCACAACTTAGCAATGTGTCATTTGTTATTTATTTTTTTTTAGTTGTGGGTGTTCATATGTGATAGTAGGTAGAGGCAAATCATATAAGGGAAGTTATCTCCTTTCTTATTCTTTACAGCTTGGGTATTACAGTAAGTAGCATGGGCAAGTAATATATGAATTGACTCAAGCCTAGTTACGGGTGCATAGGTTTCATCGAAATCCAAACCTTCGACTTATGAATAACCTTTGGCAACAATTCGGGCTTTGTTCCTAGTCACCACACCATGCTCATCTTGTTTGTTGTGGAATACCCACTTGGTACCTACAACATTTTGGTTAGGACGTGGAACTAAATGACATACCTTATTCCTCGTGAAATTGTTGAGCTCCTCTTGCATTGCCACCACCCAGTCTAGATGTCTAAGTGCATCCTCTATCTTGTATGGCTTAATAGAAGACACAAAAGATTAATGTTCACAAAAATGAGCAACTCGAGATCGACTGGTTACCCCCTTGTGAATGTCACCAAGTATGGAGTTGACGAGGTGATCTCTTTGAATTGCTTGGTGGACTCTTGGGTGTGGTGGTCTTTGATCCTAAATCTCTTGATCATCTTTGTGAATCATTGTAATACCCAAAAATATATACAATGAGTATATAGTTGATCTCCTTATTTTGTGTTCCATATATTCATCATAACAAGAGCGCACCTATAATTAAGAGTGATTAATTAAAATAAATGATACTAAAATGGAATATGCATCATGTTGGAGTTTATATATGTGTGTGCATTTGATAATAATAATGAAGATATTAATAGAAATTCATTAAGGTCAAAATTTAAATTTAAAGACCCAAATTATATTTAGAATGTGGTGGAAGAGAGGGAAAATACTATAACATGTAGAGAAAATAAATATATAAATAAATAAAGAAAATATTTTAGACCAGTATTTGAGTTTGTATATTTAGACTAAAGATAAAACTCACAACAAATTCTGGAATTTAAATTATGAAAGCAAGTGGAAAAGAAAAAGAGAAGAAAATAAAAAGGGGAAGAACACGCTTGGGCCAAGCTTGTTCTTTTCGGCCCATCTTTGCTCTCTGTCCTCGGGCGGCCCAAATATCTTTCCCCCGCGCTGGCCCGCTTATACTTCCCCGCGCGCACATCTCCACTCAGCAAAACCCTAGCCCCCAGCCTCACCTCCACGACGCTCGCTCGCATCTCTGTGTTGCGGGGCCCGCTTGATAGTCGTTTATTCGCACCCACTGACGACCTGGTCATCTCGCTGGCACGTGGACCGACCCGTCAGCCTTTTTCTCCAAGCGTGCACCCTTGACTCTACGGTCGCTACCGTGTGGGCCATCGATGTCAGCATCGTCCCTTCCGGTTGCAGCCAACCGCGCAACGGACTCCGAATTCCTGGGCGTGTAGTATGCGGATGGCTTTGACTTGGGGCTCGGTCATCCTCCCTACACGCCCCTATAAACCGGCCGCGACCCTCCCCCCTCTCATCTGTCTGTACCAAAGCCGAGAGCATCGCGTGAGCTAAGAGGTGAAGAGAGAGAGAAGAAGAAAAAGTTTGAGCGTCGTCGTCGAGGAGATCTCGATTGAGCACTCCGGTGCTCGGGCCGTGGCATTGAGGGGCTTCGGCGACTCAACGAAACCATTCGTGACCACGGGAAGGGCTGGGAGCGTTCTCGGGCGCGGGGATTCCTCATCGGCAATCGGGCAGCACCGTGGATCCGTGACTCGACGGGGTCAGCGACAACTACCCATAAAACCTCGGTATGTAACCTGCACAAGATTCACTAGTGTCACGGCTCGTGCATAGATGGTCGGGGAGCGGATTGGTGAGTCGACACATTCGGAGCGGGTGTCTCCGACGAGCTGCGCAGCTGCTCTGGGCGCTTTGTTCACCGTGGTGAGGCTGAGGAAGAAGACGCGCTCGGACTGTCAGATCCGTGGGGAAGGGCAGCGATTAGACGACGCGCGTATCCCTTTGCTAGATCCACCTCAACGGTAGGATCATGATCAGAGGGTTAGGGTCGGATCTCGGGATCGTAGGATATTGGCCGTTGGATCTAGATCCAATAGCTCTCGATTCGTAACGATTCGATAAGATCTAAATCTAATCACCGCCGTAGGTTCTCGATCGGGCGGGCCAAAGCCGCCCATACCCCTTCGCCATGACAGTTTAGCATATGAACCCCTGCAGAATCAAGTAATGAACCCGCAGTCCACTACATGGGTAAACCGAGTCTTGGGAACTTTTACCCCCGAGACCCTGCACTTCTCTGATTTTGGCGAGCAGTCCAGACTGATTATAAAATAGAGAATTACTCAAAGAAATTGATTTTTAGTACATAAATAAATCCAGAAATTCAATAAATTCATAGAAAATTCATATTAAATCCTTTTGGGTCCATTCCAGTGACACTAATTTTGTTTTAATATTGTCTATCATCTAGTAATACTGTTTATCCATGAAACTTATATTAAAATGTTCATACCAGACATTAAATAACTCCAGAAAATCATAACTAGAGAATTTTAACTCGGAATTGAACCGTTCGAGTTGTGTTAGTCTCGTACAAGTATTTACTACGCAGTAATAACATGTATCGTACCATGTCTCATTATTTTATAATTAGATTTTTAATTAACTTATGTTGGTTAGTCTCATTAACTGCTTATCATTATAATCTACTAGAATATGATCTATAATCAATTTATAATTTAGATTAAAGTTGAATTAATTACTACTTTTGGTTATCTTTTCTCTAGAATTATAGAATAAACCTAGTTTTAATTATTTAATCACATCATAACTTGATGACCATAACTCGGATTTTAGTGGTTCTCGATTGCACGATCTCGTAGCGACGCGTAGATTATTATTATTTAGTTTGTTCTTATGTTTGGGGTGATGTTGATTTTATCTGTACCATGTTTGTTTGTATTGCTACGACTAGCGCGAGGTTCCGAGGATCTGAAGAATCACCCTGGTAACTAGAATCTCAAGTGCCAGGCAAGTTGTGCCCTTGTTCCACTTTTGTTACCCAATAATATTCTTTATTATCACTTATTCATGCATAGGTTTAATTTTGATGGGACCCAATAAGTCACCCTAGTATGTTTATCATGTCTACCTTATTTACCCATGATTCACTTGGGTAGTTATGCTATTGCATTATGTGGTTTTGGGATTATATTTCATTATATCCATGTTCCTATTATTCTATTATGTTATTTATGTTCATGATAAGATCATTATGTTAATTGGAATATGGAGCGACCACTCGGGAAAACAGTGCTACCACAAGGGTTTAATGGGACGCCCTTGGCTGATTAATTAGGAAAGCTAGTGGATGACTACCTTACCCGAAAGGGGCAAGGGCAGTAGGGGAGTGGTCAATGTAGGGAGGTCCTTGTGTTGATTTTGCTACGATGGCGGTCAGGTGAGGGGTTCCTGCACTGGAACTTCCTATAAACTGTAGCGGGTTTTCTGAAGCTAGTGGAACTTTGTAAAGGCCTCGTAGTGTTACCCTGCCTCGCCTCCTTGGTAGAGGTGTATGGATTCATGACCCCTTGGCAGATGGGTAACATGACTAGTGGGTAAAGATGCGCAACCTCTTCAGAGTGTAAAACTGTTATACTAGCCGTGCTCACGGTCATGAGCAGCTCGGACCCTCACATGATTAATCTATGGAATTAAAACTCAAATTGTCATTTGCATTTGCATGGAATTATTTATTAATCTTGTTCTATTATGGTTTGGTATTTACTTATACTTAGTAATTGCTAATAAAATTTTGACCAACTTATAAAAGCAATGCTCAGCTTGAACCTCTATTTTGTTGATCAGCCTTACACTTCACATGAACTCCCACCTTTGGCGAGTTCATGCCACATTATTCCCCACAACTTGTTGAGCGATGAACATGTGTGAGATCACCCTTGCTGTCTCACACCCCCCACAGGAGAAGAACAGGTGGTTCAAATGGAGCCACACAACGAGGAGTTCGATTCGATCTAGGTGGTGTCTCCCAGTTGACTTTCTGGCACGAAGGATGAATTTTAGTTCGATCCTGTTATATTTATCATTTATTTTGTAAGACATCCGCTATGTAATAAATACTCTGATTATATTGTGACATTTATCTCTATACACTCTGTTATTATATATGTTATTTTCTTTGGCGCATGTATGAGATGCACCCGACTTTGTCCCTTAAAGCACCGGGTGTGACAATCATCTAGGCCCCTAAGTAGTGTTTTGGTAATTGATGACAACTGACTGTGGACTAACAATTCTTGGAGAAATAAGAATGCAGGACTGGACCACAGGATACAGTAAAGTCTTTGGGACTCATAACCATTGATTGTGGATCAAGTGAAGGCAAAGGAAAACATAGGTTTTTGCTTTTACCGGTCAGCAGGTGTTTAGAGAACAAATTGACCAGATTAAGAGGTTAGACAGTCGTACTATTAAGAGGGGTCAATGAACTTGAATGGTGTAAAACTTTGTTCCTCGTAGAGCATAAATGATAGCATTTACATGAGGGCTAACAACACTTCGGGTTTCAAAATTAGAATTCTTTTGAACTAGCGCAAAATATTTTTTCTCTTTGGGCCAGAAGGCTAGACCGTCCGCGACTCTGCCAGAGAGGTCTGCTGGTTGTCTGTCTCTGTCTCCCCATGGCGAACCGTCCGCATAAGATGAATTGAGTTTGGGCAGGGACGGTGTGTTTTTGTGTCCTTGTACTAAGGACCATCCGAGGTTTTTAGCCGGACGGTAAGTGGTCCATGTGCGGACTGTCCGGCCATGAATGACGGAATGTCCACTTGAATTACTTTGGCTGACCAGTGCTCTGTTATTCCAAGTTGTCAGGTTTCGGACCGTCCGGCCCTGGTGGGCCGACCGTTCGGCCTTAACTTTTCTAACAGCTCTGACATGTTTCAAATGGTCAATATAGCCGTTACTGGTACGGCAGACCGTCCGGACATGGGTTGTGAACCATCCGCGTGTGCGCAGAAGATGTGCTAGTTGCACATAACATCTATGTATGTGTTGAGGCCTATAAATAGATGTGGAGCTCGTGTGTGAGAGCTCTCTTGGCCACTCCTAGCACACATTGAGCTCATTTGTGATCCTCTCACTCAAATACTCACACTTGTTGATTGAGATCACATTCTAGTGAGTGATTGAGACGCTCTAGTGCACTTGCATTCGTTGTGATCTTTTGAGGCACTAGGTGGTACATCGGTCAAGAGTCATCAACTTGTTACTCTTGGAGGTTGTCACCTCCTAGACGACTCGGGTGTTGTCTCCGTCGAGCTCTCCGTGAAGATTGTGGAGGAGCCGCGGGATTGATTGTGAGGGGTTCGCGCCCACCTCGCCAAAGCGGCAAAGGCGACGCTAGTGAAATCGAGGTATTGAGTGAGTTCTTGTCCACTTGGCCGAAAGATCAAGCCGTGTCTTGGTAGAAGAGCAAGTGAGAGCTTGAATTCCACCTCAACGTGGATTAGGGGTGAACGACAAATCACCGATACTATGGGATAAATTTTAGTGTCTCTCTCTCAACTTTTATACATTACTTACAAGTAGTTGGTAATTTGTATATTGTCTATCTTTTGTGGTGTTAGCTTAAATTGCTCATTATATTTTGTTGTCTCATCAAGGCTAGTAATTTTATATCTCTTGTCGATTTGATTAAATTTCTCTAGTGTATTTTATTTTAGTCAAAACCGTCTATTCAACCCCCTCTAGCCAGTATTCTAGATCCTACAAGTGGTATCAGAGGCAAGGACTCCATTTATTGTGGATTTTATCATCCCGGAGTTGAACAAAATGGCTAGTAACAACAATGTGCACATTGGGAAGCTGTCGCATTTTGATGGGAATAATTATGACTATTGGAAAATAAGAATGTCAATGCATCTTAAAGCTATGGGAGGAAAGGTTTGGCCTATTGTTAGAGATGGATTTATTGTATTAAAGGAACATGAACCATCACTCAATGATCATGAAAATGTTCTAACCAATGATCAAGCTATGAATGTATTCTATGATGCATTAGACATAAATGAGTTCAACCGCATCAAAAATATCAAAACCGCTCATGAGATTTGGACAAAGCTAATGGAAATTCATGAAGGAACCACAATTGTGAAGAGTGAAAAGTTGTATGTATGTAAAGGAAAGTTTGAGCAATTTCTCATGAAGGAAGATGAAAGTGTGTCAGACATGTTTTACCGCTTAAATGAGATAGTGAATGAGCTCAAGGGACTTGGTTTTAATGTATCGGATGTGGATTTCACTCGCAAGTTCCTTAGATTTCTTCCAGAAAAATATGACACTATTGTGACCATGTTAGTAAGGAGTGATTTGACCGCTACCTCTCCAACTGAAGTATTTGGAGAAATTCTTACTCAAGACATATTCAAGAAATCTCAAGCCGAAGCTATGAGTTTGGCTAAAAAGGTGAAAGGGGAATCAATAGCTCTCAAAGCTAAAGTTTCAAAGGCAATTGAAAAGGAAGAAAGTGAAGATGAAGGAAATGGAAGTGAAAGTGATGAGGAATTAGCTCTCTTTGTGAAGAAATTTAACAAGTTCATGAGGAAAAAGAAGGGTCAACCTAGAAGGGGACAAACATATAGAAGAAATGCCTTCAATGATAGAAAATGTTTTGAGTGTGGGGAACCCGGTCACATTGCCATGAATTGTCCAAGCAAGAAGAACAAGGGTAAGGATGGAGATGATAAGAAGAAAAAGAAGTTCTTTCACAAGAAGAGGGATGGCAAAGCCTATCTAGTTGAATGGGATTCGGATGCAAGCTCGGATGATGATGATGATGATTCTTCATCTAAACTAAATGTCGGAATTGCTATCAAGGAGGCTCCCTCACTTTTCTCATCTCCTCTTTGTCTTATGGCTAAAGGAGATGCTAAGGTAAATTATAAGGCGGGAGAAAATTATTGGGTGTTGGATAGTGGTTGTACTCAACATATGACCAGTGATATGAGGATGTTCACCGAAATGAGTGAGGAAGGTTGCTCAACCTATGATAGCATCACTTTTGGAGACAATCGCAAAGGAAATGTTAAAGGTTTGTGTAAAATTGCTATTTCAAATGACCATTCCAAACTCTTAGTTGAATCTCTTAACTTTAATTTGCTATCTGTAGCTCAACTATGTGATTTCGGTTTTAGTTGCAATTTTACCGTTGATGATGTTCTCATCTCAAGTGTTGATGGTAGCAATCTAATATTCAAAGGTTTTATACATGAAAATATTTATCTTATTGATTTTTCGTCTAATGAGACAAAACTTACAACTTGTCTATTCTCTAAGCTTCACTAGGTTGACTATGGCATAGAAGTCTTGGTCATGTTGGTATGAGACAATTGAATCAATTATCCAAGCATGATTTAGTTCGAGGGTTGAAGGATGTGAAATTTGAAAAGAACAAATTGTGTAGTTCATGTCAAGCTGGGAAGCAAGTGGCAAATACTCATCCCTACAAGAGTCAAATGTCTACTCATACACCATTGGAATTACTTCACATGGATCTTTTTGGACCAACATCTTTTATGAGCATTGTGGTAATTCCTATTAACTTGTAATTGTGGATGATTATTCTAGATTTACTTGGGTCTATTTTCTTCGAGATAAATCGAATGTATTTGAAATATTTAAGTCATTTGATTTTGACATCAAGAAAGTTAGAAGTGATAATGGGTCGGAATTCAAAAATGCTAGAATTGATGAATATTGTGATGACAAGGGTATTAAACATGAATTCTCTTCCAAATATACACCGAAACAAAATGGAATTGTTGAAAGGAAAAATATGACTCTTATTGATATGGCTAGATCTATGTTAGCCGAATATAATGTGCCAGACTCTTATTGGGCCGAAGACATTAATACCGCTTGTCATGCATCAAATAGATTATATTGCCAAAAGCTCTTGAAAAAGACTCCCTATGAATTTCTTATTGGAAGAAAGCCAAACATTTCTTATTTTAGGGTGTTCGGTTGCAAATGATATATTTTGAGGAAGGGTAGTCGACTCTCTAAATTTGAGAAAAAAATGTGATGAAGGCTTTCTCCTCGAATATTCATCAAATAGCAAGGCATATAGAGTTTTCAACAAAACTCATGGGATCATTGAAGAAGCATATGATGTAGAGTTTGATGAAACAAATGGTTCTCAAGATGAAAATAAAAACATTGATGGTGTTGGTGGAATTCATTTGAGAAACACTATGAAAACTATGGCTGTCGGTGAAATGAAGCCAATAGAAGATGATGATGATAGTATGGTTGTCATTCCATCCTCTTCAACCATAAATGAGGAAACTCAACAAAGCCAACATAATGATGAAATTGAGGATGATCATGTTCAAGATATCTCGAGTCATTCGATCCCTCCTCAAGCTTCAACTAGTGATTTTCAAATTACTTCAAAAATTCATCATTCAATCATAAAAGATCACCCACCAAATCAAATTGTGGGTGATATAAGTAAGGGTGTTCAAACTCGATCACGTATTGCTTCATTTTGTGAACACTTCTCTTTTGTATCTTGCATTGAACCTAACCGTGTAGATGAAGCTCTACTTGATGTTGATTGGGTGAATGCAATGCATGAGGAATTAAATAACTTTACCCGTAATGAAGTTTGGGAGCTTGTTGAAAGACCAAAGAATCACAATGTTATTGGAACCAAATGGGTATTTCGAAACAAGCATAATGAAGATGGTTTGGTGGTAAGAAATAAAGCAAGACTAGTGGCACAAGACTATACTCAAGTAGAAGGATTGGATTTTGGTGAGACATTTGCACACGTGGCAAGATTGGAAGCCATTCGAATCCTTCTCGCCTATGCTTGTGCTCATAATATCAAGTTCTACCAAATGGATGTTAAGAGTGCCTTCTTAAATGGAAAGATTAGTGAACTAGTGTACGTGGAACAACCTCTCGGTTTTGAGGATCCCAAAAGACCTAACCATGTGTACAAGCTCTCTAAAGCTCTCTATGGGCTTAAGCAAGCTCCACGCGCTTGGTATGAAAGGCTTAGGGATTTCTTGCTTTCCAAGGACATCAAAATTGGGAAAGTTGACACTACTCTATTCACGAAAAGAATTGGTAAAGATTTATTCGTTTGTCAAATTTATGTTGATGATATCATTTTTGGATCAACTAATGAGCTATTTTGTGATGAGTTTGGCCAAATGATGTCAAATGAGTTTGAAATGTCCATGACTGGAAAATTGAGCTTCTTTCTTGGTCTTCAAATCAAACAATTGAAAGATGGAATCTTTGTAAGTAAATCTAAATATTTTAAGGATATGCTCAAAAAGTTTGGATTGGAAAATGCAAAATCCATTAAGACTCCTATGGCAACAAATGGTCATCTTGATTTAGATGAGGGAGGTACAATTGTTGATCAAAAACTTTTTCATTCAATAATTGGTAGTTTGCTCTACATTACCGCATCTAGGCCCGATGTTATGTTTAGTGTTTGCATGTGTGCTCGGTTTCAAGAATCACCTAGAGAGGTTCACTTAAAGGCCGCTAAAAGAATTCTAAGATGTTTGAAGCATACCCCCAATATTGGTCTATGGTATCCCAAGGGTGCTCAATTTGAATTAGTTGGTTATTCGGATTCGGACTATGCGTGTTGTAAGGTTGATAGGAAGAGCACATCAGGATGTTGTCAATTTCTTGTAAGGTCTCTTGTTTCATGGTCATCCAAGAAACAAAACTCGGTTGCTCTTTCTACCGCCGAGGCGGAATATATATCGGTCGGTAATTGTTGTGCTCAAATTTTATGGATGAAACAAACCTTATTGGATTATGGGATTTCATTCAAAAATATTCCTCTCTTGTGTGACAATGAAAGTGCAGTAAAATTGGCTACAAATCCCGTTCAACACTCAAGAATAAAGCACATTGATATTAGGCATCACTTCTTAAGAGATCATGTTGGCAAAGAAGATATCTCTGTTTATTCTATCGACACAGATGATCAATTGGCGGTTATATTTACAAAGTCATTAAATGAAGCAAGGTTTTGCAAATTGAGAAGTGAAATGAATATAATTGATCTCTCAAATGTTGCTTGAAGATGAGTACACATGTGTTTCATTCGGTTTTGATCTCTAGGATGTTCCTTTTGTGATATTTATCTCCTATTTTGGATCATTTATTCTTATTACATGATGGAAATACTATATATGCAAATGACTAGACTCTCAAGTTTATTATGTATGAACTCATATATACTAACCATTGAATTGATAAAATTGTCTATTTTTTAGGTAAGAATTCATGTTGAAACTCGTTTTCAATAACTGAAAAGGTATGGAAAACTCTCCGTCAGGCTACGGACTGTCCGCCCCTGACCTCGGACCGTCCGACGCATCTGTTGTTGGACTGCCCGGTGGATAGAGCAGACTGTCTACACCCACCAGGTCGTGGACCGTCCGCGAGTGGTTTTTTAAGTCAGCCGATGTTGGGGACTTGTTCTCAAATGCTATGAATTAAGAACAAGGCAACATAAAATGTTAAATGTTACTGTCCTTCGTCCGCGAAGCATTATTCCTTTGAGGATAATGGGTCTTGGACGAAGGTTGATAAGAGTCTTATTACGAAGTTGAACCTTCGTAATAAACTTCCAATAAGCATTGTAAGATAATACAAAATAAAAGGTATAAGATGGATAAATGTCTCACAGATACATCATATCATATTCACTTAATATATTGAATCATTAAATACAATAATACCTATGCCTTGACAAAGGTTGTATTCCGAGAGATGCGATTGCAAATACCAGAATGCGTGAACAGTAACGGAATACTGTTCACTATTTATAGGCACAGGACGCAGCCTGTGAGGAATTACAAGTATGCCCCTTATAAAAACTTACAACATTGACTCAGACATTTATGGACTAAAAGGTCATTCTATCTTTAAGTCGGTTTGCAATGCCGAAGCTTTACGAAGAGGAACCTTCGGCTATCTTATACAAACAGCTTCATCCGAGGATCGCTTCTCTCTATAAGACCTTCGGCGACGAAGCATGGACCCAACAGTAGCCCCTTTCGCGGTGCTAGATCGTTTTTCGTAACGAGCTTGATCCGTGAAAAAAGTTTCTTAAGCTTCGGAGCGCCGAAGGTCTCAAAAACACCTTCCCTGAGCTCGTTGTCGAGAAATGATTCAATTTTCCTGCGCGTGGCGGCCCCACCGTGCAGAATTACTGTTCAGTCTTTGCGGCCCACCGTACAGCGAGTGCGAGCGGGTGTCCGCCTGGTGTAAAACTTCTGGCGCTTCGCCTTCTTACCTGCGGCACTATATAAACAGACGAGTAGGTGTGAAGTTACCACAGCATTTACTGCTATTTGCACTGTTTTGCTGCCAAAATTTTTAACCACCGCCGAAGCTTGTCTATCGGAATCAAACGAAGCTCCATCTTGAAGCCTGCTTCGGAGGAGAAAAGTATTAAAGTTTCACAAGTTCATAGTTAAATGGCCAGAGTCCGCTCCACCGCCAGGGTTGAACGTGAGGGGGACGAAACGGAAGCTTCGGAGACTGTCCCTATCTCCGAAGCCATGCAACGATCCGGGTTAGTGACTTCGGAAAGGGCTCCTATTGATGATGCAGAAAAAGCAATCGCTGAAGCAGAAGGAGAAGATGCTGAGGAGACTGACCCCGAAGACGATTATCACCTTGCCACACCAAGCAAACCCAGCCATTTGGACTTCGGGAAATCTACTGTTTCGAAGGCTGACTTGTCCAAGATGGTAAAGTCAGGCTATTTTACTGAAAATCAAAAGAAGCTATTACGCTTCGGGGGAGAAGAGACTACCCCAAAGCCAGAGAAAGATGAAATTGTTATTTTTAAAAGCTTCCTAAAGGCTGGGCTAAGATTCCCCCTTCATGGGATTATTGCAGAGATACTGAAGAACTTCGGAATTTATTTTCACCAGCTAACCCCTAACGCTATCGTTAGGCTCAGTGTTTACATCTGGGCACTCCGAAGCCAAGCGGTGGAACCGTTTGCGGACAGCTTCTGCCGAGTTCACGAACTGCACTATCAGACAAAGGCTAGGAAGGATGGATTACATGAGAATTTTGGTTGCTATAATTTTGCTTACCGGAAAACTACGAAGTATCCTGTGATCAGCTACCGAAGCAAATGGGCAGCCGGGTGGAAATCAGAATGGTTCTATGTTAAGGTTGATGATGATAAAGAAAAGCTTGTGCAAAGTCCACTGGAACTGACCTTCGGAGAAACTCGCCCCCAGTGCCACATGTTACCAGAGGGTCCAACTCAAAAAACAATGTATGAATTCAAGATAATTGCAGAGAATATCAGTACAAGGGACTTGGTCCAGGAATTCTTGGCTTTCAAGGTTTTTCCTAGTGTAAAAGAGTGGGAAATGCCGAAGCTGAAGGGGGAGAAGAAAAAAGGTGAACTTGTACGTTTGCCTTACTACTTCAAATTTAAGAAATACTTTAGAACTCCTTGCCAAGAGTGGCTGGATACGATTGAAGTGATGTGCAATGAGATACTTGGCAATTATTCCAAGAAAGAAGATCAATTGATGACCGCAGCCTTCGGCACCCGTCCAAAACGAAGGCTGAACCGAGTGTTAGACGCCTTGGGCTTCGAATACCCAGACTACGAAAATCTGAACAAAGGTGCCGGAGGCCAAAAAAGGAAAAGGGTAACTGAAGCCTTGGATGAAAGTGAAAAAGAACCAATAAAGAAGAAAATCCCGAAGAAGAGGAAAACTTCTCCTCCGAAGCAACAAATGCCCGAAGCAGAAGAAACCCCCGCATCACCTTCTGCTGCTGTTGTTGAGGAAATTATGAAGGTAATGACTGAATCCTTACCTGCGAAGCTAAGTCCACTGGATCCTCAACTGACAAAGTTTTTTCAGAAGGACAAGGAGCCCGAGAAATCAAGGAAAATAATCAAGGCAAAGAAACAAAGAATCATTACCGTGACAGAGGTAATTGACAAAACGCCGCCAAGAGCTTCGGCCCAAAAAACACGAACGGCTGCAGAGGGAGCAGACATTGAAATTGCACCTTCGGAGGCCGCAGCCGCCGAAGTTACCTCAGCTGAAGATTTGAATTTAGAGAGCACAATTGAACATATTGACCAAATGCTGCTAGACATGGCTGCAGAAGAAACTGCCACTGCTGCCGAAGAGACTGTGACCGCAGCGTCAAAGAAAGGAAAAGAAATTGCTGACGAAGCTTCAGAAAACGAAACCTTCGCGTTCCAAAACTTAGTTGGAGAGCATCTAACAAAAGCTGAAATAGAAGAGCTTAAAGAGTATGCCCAATCCTGTGGATACAAACCTGGGGCACTCCTCTTCGGAGGCGTTGATGATGAGAAATTAGAGTGTATTCGGGACCAAACAGGGGCCAAAGTCATCAGCACTCTGTCCAAGAGTATTGGATTCCCGAAGCTAGAAGCAGATATCAGCCGCTACCGACGACAACATGTCGTTGGTAGTTTGTTTTACTCCAACTTCAAGGTAAATGATTTGTCCCTTAACTTTTATTGCTTCTAATAAAAACATGTCTGACGAAGGTTGTGTTTGTGTAGAGTATGCTATTGAGCAAAGCCTTGCAAATGCAGCAAGATCTTGAAGATAAAAAGCATGAAGTTATAATTGGAAATTTGGAAAACAAAATAAAGGAGCAATCAGATGCTTTTGAGAAAAAGAACTTTGAACTCTAGGCAGCCGAAGGTTTACTGGCGGAAGCTGAAGCAAAAATATCAGAACTGAACACGAAGCTTCTCCGCCAGTCTGAGCAGTTCGAACAAGAAAAACAAGATCTCAATGCAAAACTTGAAGCCGAAGCTCAGCAAAATTCGGATTTGAGAAAACTACTGACAAATCTTCAAGAAAAATGCCTGGAATTTAGCAACAAATGCATACAACGACTAAGAAAGATTTTTCACTCAGTTGGAGCTAGCAGCGAAAAATTTACCCCCTCAGCTGAAGATCTTCCAAAAACTTTCGAACACATTGAGGGGGAGATTGAAGAGCTCGACGAAGTCATAGCTGGTCATGGCGACTTCTGTGCCTGGGTGGCTTCTCGAGGGACTGCTGCAGCCTTCCTGAAGGCTGGCTGTGATCATGGGAAAATTGTCAACAGGCCAAATTTCACTTTGTCGCCATCAATCCTGGATGACATCCCTGATCTCGCCCGAAGCATCTCGAATCGATTTGTGAAAATGATATGGACAAAAGGTGGTCGAGAGAAAGCTGGAGACGAAGCTCGTAGCCACCTTGATCCAGTAAGAAATCATACCTTGTGTTTATTTTTTTTCTGTAAACTTGATTTTGACTTCCAACGACCTTATTCGTGTAGGATGATGAAGCCGAAACTGATGACCAAAAATAATGCCGAAGCCGAAGCTCCTTGGAGATTTAGATAGTAGACTGCAGACAACACTTGAAAAACTTTTGAGATAACTTTTGTGAATGTAAACAAAACTTGTTTTTAATGTATGCTGTTCATACCTTGTAATATATCCTTAACCTTTCACTGATGTATGAGAAATGCTTTGATGTGGACGAAATTTTCTTTTTTGAGCCGAAGGCGAAAAAACACCTTCCCTTCTTTTCGTACGCAACGAAGCATAGAAAACAACATTTTCCTTTTTCCCGAAGCTCTCCTTCATGGAAAACAACATTTTCTCTTCTTTGTGCACGAAGCTCTTTTTTCCCTTTCTTTTTTTTTTCTTCTTGCCGAAGCAACCATTTTATGCGATGAAGATGATTTTCCTACATATGCCTAGATGAATGTTTATGAATGCAAATGCTATGATGTAATGTGATGTGCAAATGAATGGCCAAACACATATCCGAAGCCATATTCATAGCCGTTATTTTCTTAAAAACAATCACACCTTAGCTCTGCATTCCCTTAGGAACGACTTTGGAGCTTCTTCGCCTTTACTTTTGGCGGAATCAGCGTTGACTTTTCGCTGTAAGCTCTGCATTCCCTTAGGAACGTCTTTGGAGCTTCTTCGCCTTTACTTTTGGCGGAATCAGCGTTGACTTTTCGCTGTAAGCTCTGCATTCCCTTAGGAACGTCTTTGGAGCTTCTTCGCCTTTACTTTTTGGGCACTCGATGGTGCACTCTCAGCTTTTACATTTACATTCTTTGGGGGATTTTGCTCTTATAAGACTAAAAAAGGAAATTACATATGCTGGCCCCATTAAAAACCTTTCTCCCCCTTTGGAAAGGAAAAGGGTGCCATGAAAGGAAAAATAAAAAATATGAAAAATTACATCGAATTATACATAATATCGCCGAAGCTCATCCGCATTCCAAGATCTAGGAATGTCATTGCCGTCCATATCTTTCAATCTGTATGAACCGGGCCTTGACGAAGATACTACTAAGAAAGGCCCGTCCCATTTCAACTGCAATTTGCCCACTGTTTCCGGGTTGGCTACCCTCCGAAGCACCAAATGCCCTGCTCAATATTTTTTAGCCGAACCTTTCTATCCCGCCATTTGACTGTTTCAGCTTGATATTTATTAATATTCTCCACGGCTTGCAGTCTGATCCCTTCTAAAGCATCTTTTTCTATAGAATAAGCAGCTTCGGAATCTGATTCTGCCGAAGCTACTATCCTTATTGATCCGGCTTTAGCTTCTTCTGGAGTTATTGCTTCGTCACCGAATAACAATTTGAATGGAGTGAAGCCTGTAGATCTTGATGTTGTCGTGTTGTGGCTCCACACCACTTTGGTTAGCTGATCTGGCCATTTTCCTCTAGGTTGATTGAAGATTAACTTCATTATTCCTGTCATTATAATGTCGTTGGCTCTTTCAACGAGTCCATTTGACTCCGGGTGCCTGACTGATGCAAAATGTATCTTCGTACCAATTTGGTCACAGAAATCCCTGAAAGCTTCGGAGTCAAACTGTGTTCCATTGTCCACAGTGATGGCCTTTGGCACCCCGAAACGACAAACAATATTCTGCCAAAAAAACTTTTGGACGGTAGCCGAAGTTATTGTGGCTAAAGGCTTCGCCTCAATCCATTTAGAAAAATATTCCACAGCTACCACAACATATCTGAGGTTCCCTTGGGCCGGTGGTAACGGACCTAACAAGTCAAGGCCCCACCTTTGCAATGGCCAAGTGGGTTGTATGAGCTGTGTTAAGGACGAAGGTTGTTTTTGATCTCTTGCACATTTCTGACAACCTTCGCACTTTTGAACCAATTCTGCTGCATCCGAAGCTGCCTTCGGCCAATAAAACCCTTGACGGAAAATTTTTCCGAGTAACGGCCTAGATCCGATGTGAGATCCACACAGGCCTGCATGTATTTCTTTCATTAACTCTATACCTTTGGTTCTGGATAAGCATTTGAGCAGCGGAGCACAAACTCCATGTTTATACAATTCCCCTTCTATCATGACATATGGACGAGCTCTTGCTTCTATCCTCTTGTTATAAGCTTCGTCATCTGAAAGAAATTTGCCCTGAAGGTAAGAGATGATCTCGGTTCTCCAATCTTCGCTAAAAACAGGAGATATATTAAGAACTGCTCTTTCAAGAAGTTCCACCGAAGGTGCTTTTATTGTTTCGAAAAATACATCCGAAGGTAAAGGCAGCCCCTGTGCTGCTGATTTAGCTAGCAGATCAGCATGCTCATTTTGTCCTCGAGGGATATTCTTGACAGAAAACCCTTCGAAGGAAGCTTCGATTCTTCGAACCATATCCAGATATTTTTCAAGCTTCGGATCCTTAGCCTTGCAACTCTTGTCAATATGACCCGAAACAACCTGGGAATCAGTTTTAAGTATGGCCCTTCTGATTCCCATTGCTTTTAACTTCCGAAGACCTAGAATCAATGCTTCGTACTCAGCAATGTTATTTGTGCAATTAAAATCAAGCTTTGCCGCATAACAAGTTTTGATTTTAGAAGGTGAAACCAACACAGCAGCCGCTCCTGCTCCGAAGGTTCCCAGGATCCATCACAAAACACCGTCCAGGCTTCGTTGTCTTTATTCGTTTCCTCCTCCTGAGCCCCTGGCGTCCAGTCAGCAATGAAGTCTGCCAATGCCTGGGACTGAATCGAAGATCTGTGGACATATTCAATACAGAATTCATTGAGCTCTGCAGCCCATTTTCCAATCCTTCCAGTAGCTTCTCGGTTCCTCATAATATCCTTCAGAGGTTGTGAAGAAGGAACAATTATGTTGTAAGCTTGGAAATAGTGCCGAAGCTTCCTGGAGGCCATCAAGACAGCATACAGTATCTTCTCCAACTCTGTATAGTTTTTCTTTGATAAACTAAGGACCTCAGAAACAAAATATATTGGGGCCTGCCTTTTGACTTGACCATCAAGCTTCTCCTGGACAAGCGCTGCACTTACCGCTGAGTGCGAAGCTGCCACATATAATAATAAAGGAGCCCCTGGCATTGGTGGAGTCAATGTTGTTAGATCTATCAAATACTGTTTCAGTTCTTCGAAAGCCTTCTGCTGGATTGGTCCCCATTGAAAGACTTCGGCCGACTTCAGTACTTCGAAGAATGGTAAATTTCTCTCTGCTGATCTGGATATGAATCTATTGAGGGATGCCAATCTTCCTGTCAATCTTTGAGCCCCCTTCTTTGTAGTTGGTGGCTCCATCCGAAGTATAGCTTCAATTTTACTTGGATTGGCTTCAATTCCCTTTGTTGAAACCAGGCATCCAAGAAATTTCCCCTTCTTCACTCCGAAGACACATTTTTCTGGATTTAACTTTAAGCCAGCTTGCCTGAAACTGGCGAAGGTCTCCTGCAGATCAGCAATATGATTCTCCTGCTTCGTGCTTTTGACAATGATGTCATCAACATAAGTTAGCACATTTCTGCCTATTTGAGATTGAAGAACCTTCGCAGTCATTCAGCTGAGACTTCCTCCAGCGTTTTTGAGCCCCTCAGGCATCCGAAGATAGCAATATGTGCCACTTGGAGTGATGAAGCTAGTCTTCGGCTCATCTTCCTTCTTCATCCAAATTTGGTGATAGCCTGAATAGTAGTCTAACAGACTCATGAGCTCTGACGAAGCTGCTGCATCAACTAAAGAGTCTATCCTTGGTAGTGGGAATTCATCCTTCGGACAAGCCTTGTTAAGATCTGTAAAATCGATGCACATTCGCCACTTGCCATTGGCCTTTTTTACCATAACAGTGTTAGCCAGCCATTCTGGGTACTTCACTTCTCTAATAACTCCTGCACTGAGGAGTCTTTTGACTTCGTTGCGAGCACCTTCGGCCTTATCATCTGACATTTTCCGAAGCCTTTGCTTTTTGGGTCTGAAGGATGGATCGACATTGAGCGAGTGCTCAATAACATCCCTATTAACTCCGCATAGATCATTGGCTGACCATGCAAAAACATCTTTGTTATTGAACAAAAACCTTATCAGGGTTTTTTCCTGCTCTTCGGATAGTTGAGAGCCTAACAGCACCTTCTGCTCTGCTATGTCCTCACATAAGAGCATAGGCTTCGGCTGATCTGCTGAAGCTGCTTTCTCCCTTCTGAATTTGTACTGTTCACAAGCTTCAGCTCCATCTATATTATGGATTGCTTTTGAGTCAGTCCAGTTACCTTCGGCTCTTCTTGCAGCTTCCTGACTTCCATGGATAGCAATGGGTCCCTGATCCGAAGGTATCTTCATGCAAAGATAAGCAGGATGAAGGATTGCTTCGAAGGCATTAAGAGTACCACGACCAATAATTGCATTGTAAGGATATTCCATGTCAACAATGTCAAACACAACTTGCTCAGTTCTAGTGTTGTTGATGAATCCGAAGGTGACTGACATGGTGATCTTGCCCAGTGCTACAATATGTCTTCCTCCGAAGCCACAGAGAGGATGTGTAGCATCATGAATCTTATCTTCTGGCTCTTGCATTTGTCTGAAGGCTTTAGCAAATATGATGTCAGCTGCACTGCCTGTGTCAACCAAGACATTGTGGACCAGAAATCCTTTGATAACACAAGAGATAACCATGGCATCGTTGTGTGGGTAATCTTTGAGCTGAAGGTCCTCTTGGGAGAAGGTAATAGGAATGTGAGACCATCTTGACTTGATGAAGGGTCCTTGCACCCCAACATGCTGTACCCTTCTCTGTGCTTCCTTCTTCTGTTTCTTGTTAGCTGGCTCTGAAGACGAGCCACCTGTGATCGGGAGCACCAGCTTCGGGTCCGAAGCAGCTCCAGCTTGGTCGTTGAACGAAGCCATCAGCTCAAAAAGTGGAAGTGAGTTCACCGGAGGTGGGCGCCAATGTTGGGGACTTGTTCTCAAATGCTATGAATTAAGAACAAGGCAACATAAAATGTTAAATGTTACTGTCCTTCGTCCGCGAAGCATTATTCCTTTGAGGATAATGGGTCTTGGACGAAGGTTGATAAGAGTCTTATTACGAAGTTGAACCTTCGTAATAAACTTCCAATAAGCATTGTAAGATAATACAAAATAAAAGGTATAAGATGGATAAATGTCTCACAGATACATCATATCATATTCACTTAATATATTGAATCATTAAATACAATAATACCTATGCCTTGACAAAGGTTGTATTCCGAGAGATGCGATTGCAAATACCAGAATGCGTGAACAGTAACGGAATACTGTTCACTATTTATAGGCACAGGACGCAGCCTGTGAGGAATTACAAGTATGCCCCTTATAAAAACTTACAACATTGACTCAGACATTTATGGACTAAAAGGTCATTCTATCTTTAAGTCGGTTTGCAATGCCGAAGCTTTACGAAGAGGAACCTTCGGCTATCTTATACAAACAGCTTCATCCGAGGATCGCTTCTCTCTATAAGACCTTCGGCGACGAAGCATGGACCCAACACCGAGGCCGCCAGCAGCACTACTTTCTCCATCGCCTCTTGCTCTCTCTCACTTTCTACTCATTTGAAAACTATTTTCCGTGATTGCTGTCATTTCGATTTTGAGCGTGGACTGTCCGAGAGTCTTCGTGGTGATCAACAACGATGTCTTCCTCTCGGAATTCAAATTCTCCATGCAATTTATTCAAATATTGCAAATTTTAGGGTTTAATAAATTGGTCTCTGGTCTGTTCTTGGATAGATTATTCATAAAATTGTTTGGTGAAATTTGTTATGGTTGTCATAATGAACTAACTGCAAAAATTTGGTTTCACTTTTATGGATATCTTGTTCTAATTTTGCGATTACATGTTTGGAGCATATTGGGGATCCAAAACAGCCCCTCGTCTATCGCGGACCGTCCGCCGGTGTAGCACGGACCGTCCGGCCCTAGGTGCGTTGACCGTCCGGTACCCTAGCGCGGACCATCCGCCTTCTAGTAGATTTCCCTGTAGATCTTGTTGTCAATTTTTTTCAGGTTATCATCTTATTATTGGGGTTCTTTATATTCTGTTTTCAGTGGATTCGGTGGTCTCAAGAAGAAGCTTGCAAGGCGGTTTATGTCCAAACACCGTCGTGCAGATGATTCAGACTATAACCCTGCCACAGACTCTAAGGCCCAATCATCAGCTGGAGACAATGTTTCATTGGATACTGAAGATGCTCCCCACTCTCATCCAGACTATCTTATTGACATTACAGGATGGACATATCCCAAGATGCGATTTTCAATGGCTGAATATTCCTCAAGGAGGACTGTGGATCAATTTTCACTTCCCAATGACACAAACATCCAGTACTTCCATACTCAGTTATAGTTTGATGTTTTGTAGGGTACTCTGATGGACATAAAATTTCATAAGCATCAAGTTATTGACTGGGACTATATGCAGGGTCAAACAGTTATGGAAGGATTACTCGCTAAGTTCCAGGCATGTGGTTTGTATGAGTTTATGGGTCAACGAACTAACTTCAATGAACTGATTGTCAAGCAGTTTCTTGCAACTACTAAAATCAATATTGAAGATCAGCTGATTGTCTGGATGACTAGGTTTAAGCGCTATGTGGCTATATTTGCTGAATTTGCAGCGGCTAATAGTCTGGATTATGCCATTATCTCTTAGGGAGTAGATCTTTATACTGAGGACCAGTTTGAATATTTTGCTCAGTTGTTGGGACCATGCTTCGTCGCCGAAGGTCCTGAAGGAAGAAACACCTTCGGCAAAATCTGTTTATACGTGACACCGAAGCTACCGCTCATAAAGCTTCGTTGTTATAGCGTTTCCGAAGATGAAGGATCGAACCGACTTAAAGATGGAATGAATTTTTAGTCCATGAAGGTCTGAGTCATAATTGTAATCTCTTGTAAGGGGTATGATTGTAATTTCTTACAGGCGCGTCATGTGCCTATAAATAGTGAACAGTACTCCTTTACTGTTCACGCAATCCTGTAACTGCTAACGCATTACTCTGGAATTATTGTTCTTTGTCAAGGCAAAGGTATAAATGTAACCAAACATCATGTTCTAATATCTCAATTTATATTGTAAAATAAGAAAATGATGTTATTCATTCTTAATATTCTTTAACGTTTTATACTTTATATTTTATTTCACATTATTTTACTTCTGATTACAAAGGTAAGACCTTCGTAATTTATCATCCATAACCTTCGTCCGAAGCTCATTAAATCCTCAGGGAAATAATGCTTCAGCGGACGAAGGGCTTTGACATTTAACATTTTATGTTGCCTTGTTCTTAATTCATAGCATTTGAGAACAAGTCCCCAACATTGGCGCCCACCTCGGGTGAACTCACTTCCACTTTCTTGAGACAATGGCTTCGTTCAAGAACCAAGCTGGAACTGCTTCGGCTCCGAAGCTGATTCTCCCGATAACAGGCGGTTCATGCTCAGAGCCGGCTAACAAGAAACAGAAGAAGGAGGCACAGAGAAGAGTACAACATGTAGGGGTACAAGGACCCTTCATCAAGTCAAGATGGTCTCACATTCCAATTACCTTCTCTCAAGAGGATCTTCAGCTCAAGGATTACCCACACAATGATGCTATGGTTATCTCTTGTGTGATCAAAGGATTTCTGGTCCATAATGTTTTGGTTGATACAGGTAGTGCAGCGGATATTATATTTGCTAAGGCCTTCAGACAAATGCAAGAGCCCGAAGATAAGATTCATGATGCTACGCACCCTCTTTGTGGCTTCGGAGGAAGACAGATTGTAGCGCTCGGTAAGATTACCATGCTAGTGACCTTCAGATTCGTCAACAACACAGGGACTGAACAAGTTGTTTTTGATATTGTTGACATGGAATACCCTTACAATGCAATCATTGGTCGTGGTACTCTCAATGCCTTCGAAGCAATTCTTCATCCAGCATATCTTTGCATGAAGATACCTTCGGACCAAGGGCCCATTGCTATTCATGGAAGTCAGGAAGCTGCCAGAAGGGCCGAAGGAAACTGGACAGACTCAAAAGCAATCCATAACATAGATGGAGCTGAAGCTTGTGAGTAATACAAGTTCAAAAGGGAGAAAGCTGCTTTGGCCGATCAGCCGAAGCCCATGCTCTTATGCGATGACATAGCAGAGCAGAAGGTGCTATTGGGATCCCAACTGTCCGAAGAACAGGAGAAAACCTTGATAAGGTTTCTGTTCAACAACAAAGATGTTTTTGCATGGTCAGCTAATGATCTTTGCGGAGTCAACAGGGATGTTATTGAACACTCGCTCAATGTTGATCCATCCTTCAGACCCAGAAAGCAGAGGCTTCGGAAGATGTCTGATGATAAGGCCAAAGGTGCTCGGAATGAAGTGAAAAGACTCCTCAGTGCCGGAGTTATCAGAGAGGTAAAATACCCAGAATGGCTGGCTAACACTGTTATGGTAAAAAAGGCCAATGGTAAATGGAGGATGTGTATTGGTTTTACTGATCTCAACAAGGCCTGTCCGAAGGACGAGTTTCCATTGCCAAGGATAGATTCCCTAGTTGATGCAGCAGCTTCATCAGAGCTTATGAGTTTGCTGGATTGTTATTCAGGCTATCATCAAATTTGGATGAAGGAGGATGAGCCAAAAACCAGCTTCATAACCCCTAGTGGAACATACTGTTACCTTCGGATGCCTGAGGGGCTCAAGAATGCTGGAGGAAGCTTCAGCAGAATGACAGCGAAGGTTCTTCATTCTCAGATAGGCAAAAATGTGCTAACTTATGTTGATGATATCATTGTAAAAAGCACGACGCAAGAAAATCACATTGCTGATCTGTAGGAGACCTTCGCTAATTTTAGACAGGCCGGTCTAAAGTTGAATCCAGAAAAGTGTGTCTTCAGAGTGAAGGAAGGGAAATTTCTTGGCTGCCTAGTTTCAACAAAAGGGATTGAGGCTAATCCAAATAAAATCGAAGCTATCCTTCGAATGGAACCACCAAGTACAAAGAAGGGGGCTCAAAGATTGACAGGAAGACTGGCATCTCTCAACAGATTCATATCTAGATCAGCAGAGAGAAATTTACCATTCTTCGAAGTGCTGAAGTCAGACGAAGTTTTTCAATGGGGACCAGTCCAGCAGAGAGCCTTCGAAGAGTTGAAGCAATATTTGATAGACCTAACAACACTAACTCCACCAACGCCAGGGGCTCCTCTGTTGTTATATGTGGCAGCTTCGCACTCAGCGGTAAGTGCAGCACTTGTCCAAGAGAAGCTTGAAGGCCAAGTCAAAAAGCAAGCCCCAATATACTTTGTATCTGAAGTTCTTAGTTTATCAAAGAAAAATTATACATAATTGGAGAAGGTGTTGTATGCTGTTTTGATGGCCTCCAGGAAGCTTCAGCACTATTTTCAAGCATACAATATAATTGTTCCTTCTTCAAAACCATTGAAGTATATTATGAGAAATAGAGAAGCTACTGGAAGGGTTGGAAAATGGGCTGCGGAACTCAATGAATTTTGCATTGATTATGTACATAGATCTTCGATTCAGTCCCAAGCGTTGGCAGACTTCATTGCTGACTGGACGCCAGGGGCTCAGGAAGAAGAAACGAGTAAAGATGCCGAAGTTTGGACAGTATTTTGCGATGGTTCTTGGGGAACCTTCGGAGCAGGAGCAGCTGTTGTGTTGGTCGCACCTTCCAAAGTTAAAACTTGTTATGCAACAAGACTTGATTTCAGTTGCACAAATAACATTGCTGAGTACGAAGCTTTGCTCTTGGGTCTTCGGAAATTAAAGGCAATGGGAATTAGAAGGGTGGTTCTTAAAACTGATTCCCAGGTTATTTCTGGTCATACTGACAAAAGTTATAAAGCAAGAGATCCGAAGCTTGAAAAATATTTGGACACGGTCCAGAGGATTGAGGCTTCCTTTGAAGGGTTTTCTGTTAAAAATATTCCTCGAGGAGAAAATGAACATGCTGATTTATTAGCCAAGTCAGCAGCACAAGGGCTGCCCTTACCTTTGGAAGTATTTTTTGAAACAATAAAAGCACCTTCGGTCGAACTTCTTGAAAGAGCAGTCCTCAACATATCTCCTGTCTATAGTGAATACTGGAGAACTGAGATCATCTCTTTCCTTCAGGGTAACTTTCTTTCAGATGACGAAGCTTATAACAGGAGGATAGAGGCAAGAGCTCGACCATATGTCATAATAGAAGGGGAACTGTACAAGCATCATGGGGTCTGTTCTCCATTACTCAAGTGTTTATCCAGAGCCGAAGGTATAGAATTGATGAAGGAAATACACGCAGGCCTGTGTAGATCTCACATTGGATCTAGGCCTTTGCTTGGAAAAGTTTTTCGTCAAGGGTTTTATTGGCCAAAGGCAGCTTCAGATGCTGTGGAGTTAGTCCAAAAGTGTGAAGGCTGTCAGAAATGTGCAAGAGATCAAAAACAATCTTCGTCTTTAACCAGTTAATACAACCCACTTGGCCATTGCAAAGGTGGGGCCTTGATTTGTTAGGTCCGTTACCACCAGCACAAGAGAACTTAAGATATGTTGTAGTGGCAGTGGAATATTTTTCTAAATGGATTGAGGCAAAGCCTTTAGCCACAATTACTTCAGCTACTATTCAAAAGTTTTTCTAGCAAAATATTGTTTGTCGCTTCGGAGTACCGAAGGCTATTACTATGGATAATGGAACGCAGTTTGATTTCGAAGCTTTCAGAGAATTTTGTGAACAAATTGGCACGAAGATCCATTTTGCATCAGTTCGGCATCCGGAGTCAAATGGACTTGTTGAAAGGGCTAATGGCATCATAATGACAGGAATAATGAAGTTAATCTTCAATCAGCCTAGGGGAAAGTGGCCAGACGAATTAATCAAAGTGGTGTGGAGCCACAACACAACAAAATCAAGATCAACAAGTTTTACACCATTCAAATTATTGTTTGGTGACGAAGCTGAAGCTTCGGTAGAAGCCAAAGCAGGATCAATAAGAATAGTAGCTTCGGTAGAAGACGAAGCTGAAGCTGATTACTCTGTGGAAAAAGATGCTATAGAGGGGATCAGGCTTCAAGCTGTGGAAAACATCAATAAATACCAAGCTGAAACAATAAAATGGCATGATAGAAAGGTTCGGTTAAAGAACATTGAGCCAGGACATTTGGTGCTTCGAAGAGTAGCCAACCCAGAGACAGTAGGCAAGTTACAGCTGAAGTGGGAAGGACCTTTTCTAGTGGTATCTTCGTCAAGACCCGGTTCCTACAGATTGAAGGATATGGACGACAACGACATTCCTAGATCATGGAATGCGGATGAGCTTCGGCGATATTATGTTTAGCTTGATGTAATTTTTTCTATTCTTTCTTGTGGCACCCTTTTCCTTTCCGAAGGGGGAGAAAGGTTTTTAATGGGGCCACATCATGTAATTTTTCTTTTTCTTATTTCAATCCTACAAGAGTAATATCCCCCAAAGATGTAAATGTAAAAGCTGAGAACGCACCATCGAGTGCAAAGGAAAAAGAAAAGAAAACAGGGAGAAGCTCAAAAGTCGTTCCTAAGGGAATGCAGAGCTTGCAGCGAAAAATAAACGCTGATTCCGCCGAAAGTAAAAGGCGAAGAAGCTCCTAAGGGAGGCTTGCAGCGAAAAATAAACGCTGATTCCGCCGAAAGTAAAAGGCGAAGAAGCTCCTAAGGGAGGCTTACAGCGAAAAGTCAGCGCTGATACACCGAAAAGTAAACGGTGAAGCCGAAAAATAAACGGCAAAAAGATTTGAGTCATTCCCAAGGGAATGAAGGCTATGATTATGGTTTCGAATATACATTCGGATATTCATTTGCACGATACATTACATCATGACATTTGCATTCATAAACATTCATTTAGACATATATAGGATCATTATCATCATATCATACAGAAAAGGCAGATGCTTCGGCTATGAGGAAAAACTTCGGAGAAATAGGAAATTTTCATGCTTCGTTGTGTACTAAAAGAAGGGAAGGTGTTTTTCACCTTCGGCTCAAAAATAAAATTTCGTCCACAGCAAAGCAGATCGTACACGGATAAAGGGGAAAGATATATTACAAGGTATGTACAAATTTACATAAGTTTCTTTACAATTATATTACAAAAATTTCTCTAGAATCTTTTGCAAAAAAGTCCTTCGGAGCATCTGTTAAGCTTCAGCTCATCATTCTTCAGCTTCATCATCCTGCACATATTAAAACGAAATGAGATAGACGCAGAATTCAAGGAGAAGGTAAAGGTAACAAGTATAAGTTTCTCACTGCTTAAGGTGGCTCCGAGCTTCGTCACCAGCCATTTTTCGCCCACCGTTTATCCAAATCTGGGTCATAAACCTGTTTCCTATGCTTCGGGCTAGGCTGGGGATGTCAACCAAATCTGCCGGTGACAAGCTGAAGTTTGGCCTATTTACAATTTTCCCGTGCATGCAGCCAGCTTTCAGGAAAGCGGTAGCCATGCCTCGAGAAGCTAACAGGGCGCAGAAATCGGCATGCCCAGCGATAACTTCGTCAAGTGCATCAACTTCGCCCTCAATGTATTCGAAGGTGCCTGGCAGGTTTTCAGCTGAAGGTGTAAACTTATCAGAACTGGCTCCAATTGAGTGAAACACAGCCTTCAGCCGCTGCACGCAGCGGTTGCCAAAATCTAAGCATTTTTCCTGAAGTTCCTTCAATGATTTCTGCAAATTTGAATTCCTCTCAATTTCGGTCTTGAGATTTGTTTCGAGATTCTTCTTTTCTTGCTTAGATTTTTCTGACCTTATAAGTAATTCGCTGTTCAATTTGTCAATTTCGGCTTGAGCTTCAGCCAGTGAACCTTCCGCACAGTGGATGACGAAGTCTTTCTTTTCCAAAGCAGCTTCGTGATCTTTAACTTTGTTTTCAAGGTCTTGAATGACTAAGTCCTTTTTCTTCAAAGCAGCTTCGTAACTTTTGACTTTGTTTTCTAGATCTTTGATGGCAGCTTCGTTTTTCTCGTCCTCAAGATCTTGTTGCATCCTCAGCACTTTACTTAGCAGTATACTCTGCCAAGACAACCTTCGTTAGAAAACATCTAAATTTAAAAAAAACAATAAAAATCGGCGATTGTACCTTGAAATTAGCATAGAGCAAGCTACCTGCGATATGCTGTCGCTGGTACCTGCAGAGGTCCGCTTCAACCTTCGGCAGACCAACGCTCTTTGAGAAGGTCCTAACAACCTTGGCCTCGGTTCGATTCCAAAGGCATCTTAGTTTCCCTTCGTTGACTCCGCCGAACAGCAGAGATCCTGGTTTGTATCCACAGGATATAGCATATTTCTTTAGCTCTTCTTTCTCAGCCTCTGATAATTCTTGTCCGAGTATATCTTGAAAATTAAAGTTCTCTTCTTCCAAAGTGTCTTCAATTTGCTCTTTTCCTTTCTCAATTGCCATGTCCACCGCGGCCGCAGTAGCTTCTTCTTCAGCCATTTTCAGAAGTATATTATCTATATCACCAAGTGTGCTTTCTAGATTAGGATCTTCGGCGGTCTCGGTTTCAGCTCCAGTGCCTTCGGCTTCGGTGCCCGCTCCGGTAGCTTCGGCTCCGGTGGTTTCGGTTCTGGTGGCTGTGGTTTCGGCAGTAACAGTGCTTTCAATAAATGGTATTTTTGACGCCGATGTCGGGGGCGGTGTCTGATGAATGACATCGGCCACTTGGATAATTCTTCGTTTTTTTAGCTTAGCAGGACATTCTGTTGCCGAAGGTTCTTTTTCCTTCTGAAAAAACTTCGTCAGTTCTGGCGCCAGCGGACTTAGCTTGACAGGCAAAGGTTCAGTCATTACCTTTAGAATCTCTTCCACTTCGGCAGCAGAAGGTGTTGCAGGAGCTTCCTCCTCTTGGGCCGACGTTGTTGGTTTTGGGGATGCAACTTTTCTTTTCTTTGGAGCAGCTACCTTCGGCTCAGGGCTCAGTCTTTTTTCTCAGAAATTTCTTTGTCCTTTTTAGCCAATTTGGTGCCTTCTTTGTCAAGGACGCTGGCAATCCTTTTTCTCTTCTGGCCTTCTGCATCTCCGCCCAGTTGCTCATAATCAGGGTAATCAAAATTCAAGGCATCTAGCACCCGATTCAATCTTCGTTTCGGGCGAGTGCCGAAGGCCGCAATCATTAACTGATCTTCTTTCTTAGAATAATTACCGAGGATATTGTTGCACATAACCTCGATTGTGTCCCACCACTCCTGGCAGGGTTTTTTAAAGTGTTTCTTAAACTTGTAGTGATAAGGCAATCGAACAAGTTCTCCCTTTTTCTTTTCTCCCTCCAGCTTCGGCATCTCCCACTCCCTCAGTGTTGGGAACACTTTAAAAGCCAAGAATTCCTGCACTAAGTCTCTAGTGCCGATATGATCTGAAATCACTCGAAATTCAGCCAAAGCAATCTGGCTCGAGCTCCCCATTATCATGTTGCATCGGGGCCTCGTTTCTCCAAAGGTTAGTTCTAGCGGACTCTGGACCAATTCATCTTTATCTTCATCAACTTTAACATAAAACCATTCAGACTTCCATCTGGCTGGCCATTTGCTTCGGTAGCTTATCACTGGAAACTTCGTAGTCTTGCGATAAGCAAAGTTGTAGCAGCCAAAATTTTCGTGCAGATCATCTCCTCTGGCTTTAGTCTGGTAGTGTAATTCATGAACTCGTCAGAAACCCTCACCGAACGGTTCCACTCCCTGGCTACGAAGGGCCCAAATATAAACGCTTAATCTAACGATAGCATTAGGGGTCAGCTGATGTAGGTAAACCCCAAACTTCTTCAGTACAATAGCAATCATCCTGTTTAAGGGGAATCTTAAGCCAGCTTTAAGAAAACTTTTGAAGACTACTACCTCATCTTTTCCTGGCTTTGGGCTAGTTTCTTCTCCACCAAAATGAATTAATTCCTTCTTGGCCTCACTGAAATAGCCCAGCTTCACCATTTTAGGGAGATCAGCTTCAGAGATGGTGAACTTTCCAAAATCCAGATGACTAGGTTTACTTGGCACCCCACAACTGTACTCATCTTCGGAACCAGCTTCTTCAACAATAGCTTGTGTTGCTTCGGCAGAAGGCGTGTCCTCTGATGAAACCAGCCCAGAACGCCTCATTGCTTCGGAAATCGGCACGGTTTCAGTGGCTTCGGTCTCATCCCTATCACGCTCAACCCTAGCAGTGGAGCATACTCTGGCCATTTGATTTTAAATTTCTTGAAAAATCCTTGGAAATTAATAACCTTTTTTCCGAAGCTCTTCTTGTGACAAAGCAGAATTCAAAGTGGAGCTTCGTTTGAATGCAAAAGTCAAGCTTCGGCTATGGTTAAATTTTTGGCAGCAAAACAGTGCAATAGCAATGAATGCTGTGGTAACTTCACACCTACCCGTCTATTTATATAGTGCTGCAGGTAAGAAGGTGAATCGTCAGAGTCTTTTACACCAGACAAACAGTCGCTCGCACCCACTGAACAGTAGGCCACAAAACCTGAGAAGGTGAACCTGCATGGTGGGACCGCTTCACGCTCGGAAGTTGTATCGTTTCCCGGCAACGAGCTCAGGGAAGGTGTTTTTCGGACCTTCGGCTTCCCGAAGCCTAAGAGACTTTTTTCACGGATCAAGCTCGTTACGAAAAACGATCTAGCACCGCGAACGGGCTACTGTTGGGACCATGCTTCGTCGTCGAAGGTCCTGAAGGAAGAAACACCTTCGGCAAAATCTGTTTATACGTGACACCGAAGCTACCGCTCATAAAGCTTCGTTATTATAGCGTTTCCGAAGATGAAGGATCGAACCGACTTAAAGATGGAATGACTTTTTAGTCCATGAAGGTCTGAGTCATAATTGTAATCTCTTGTAAGGGGTATGATTGTAATTTCTTACAGGCCGCGTCCTGTGCCTATAAATAGTGAACAGTACTCCTTTACTGTTCACGCAATCCTGTAACTGCTAACGCATTACTCTGGAATTATTGTTCTTTGTCAAGGCAAAGGTATAAATGTAACCAAACATCATGTTCTAATATCTCAATTTATATTGTAAAATAAGAAAATGATGTTATTCATTCTTAATATTCTTTAACGTTTTATACTTTATATTTTATTTCACATTATTTTACTTCTGATTATGAAGGTAAGACCTTCGTAATTTATCATCCATAACCTTCGTCTGAAGCTCATTAAATCCTCAGGGAAATAATGCTTCAGCGGACAAAGGGCTTTGACATTTAACATTTTATGTTGCCTTGTTCTTAATTCATAACATTTGAGAACAAGTCCCCAACATCAGTATTATGAACCTGCCAAGCTTGGTATACCTAGGCGTTTTGGTGAGATTCCAGGCCTGCAACATCATCCTGCAGTCATCAACAAAATTGCTAGAGTCACTATTCTTCCAAAGAGTGGGGACAAAAGCAGGCTCCAGGATAAATTCTGGAATATTATTGATCATGTCATGAAGGGAGAGGTCATGGATGTTGTTCTCTTTATGATGCGACAGTTAAATGATCTGAAGATGGACAAGAACCAGAATCTGGCATATGTTCCATATATTATGGCTCTGATTAAAGCCAAAACCATATTCGAAGGGCGGTGTGAAACTGCTCACACTCCATTCAGGCCATTCAAAAATGAAATTGGTTTTCTTACCAGGCCTCTCACACTATTTCCAAATGATGAGGGAGCTCAGGAAGATGCTTTTGATGCTCAGCCTGAAGTGCATCCCGCTCAGCAAATGCCTCCTCCTCCTCCACCGCAGCAAGGACAGTACTGCAGCCTACACCTGGATATTTTTATCCTTATTTTCAACAAATGCATCAAGGGCTCCAGACTCATATAGATGGTCTGTTTCAGGGCATGATGTCACATGTCGATGACCGGTTTGATCACATGCAATCCTCATTTGATGGTCAATTCTCTGATTTGCATGATCGATTTACTGTTGTTGACTCTCAGCTAGATGAGGTTCATACACAGTTCACTGATTTTCGTTCTCATATTCAATCTACTATGCATGATCCAATTATGAGCAGAATGAACAACATGCAAAAAAGCTTTCAAGATAATATGAGTGCTTTATCCATCCAATTTGAATCTCGATCTACCAGTGACAGCATTCACTCACTGGATGAAAGACAGCAACAACTTCATAATGATTTCAGTCAGTTCACTTCCATATTTGACAGCTTCAGCTCTCATTTTTATAATATGTATCCTCGTCCTCCACCTGGTGCGCAGTGATGTCCTCTTTGTGGAAATTGATGCCAAAGGGGGAGAGAAGTGATTATTCGGGGGGAGCTTGAGAAATGAAGATTCAAGATTCAAGGGGAGCTTGCTGCATATGTATGCTGCATCTATGTGTTATGCTTTATGCTACTAAGTCATTATACTACTTTGAACTATGTTTGAATTTTTCTCTTTTAAGACTCTACCGTTGAATTTTCAATGGTTAATCGAAGTAGTATTTCTCTTGCTCCTTCATTTTTACATACTACTATTTCTATGTGCCTCGATAACCATGAGTATAGGAAGGTCTTCGCCAAAACTCTGATATACTATGTGTGTGAATTCGTGATCTTGATATTCTCTACGCACACATATAGGGGGAGTTATTCCTATTCTTTGAGTTTTTCTGTGCTGACCTATCAACAGTTCAAATGAACCTCAAAATCAAGATAAGTCACTCAAAACTTATCTCAAATCTTTCTTATACCCAGAATGTAAGAAAGGTTGGGAAACAAAATCTACTTTTCTCTAAAATATGCAATGTTGTCATCAATTACCAAAAAGGGGGAGATTGTGAATCATCTAGGCCCCTAAGTGGTGTTTTGGTAATTAATGACAACTGACTGTGGACTAACAATTCTTGGAGAAATAAGAATACATGAATAGACCACAGGATACAGTAAAATCTTTGGGACTCATAACCATTGATTGTGGATCAAGTGAAGGCAAAGGTAAAACATAGGCTTTTGCTTTTGCCGGACAGCAGGTGTTTAGAGAAGAAATTGACCAGGTTAATAGGTTAGACAGTCGTACTATTAAGAGGGGTTAATGAACATGAATGGTGTAAAACTTAGTGCCTCATAGAGCATAAACAGTAGCATTTGCATGAGGGCTAACATCGCTTTGGGTTTCAAAATTAGAATTCTTTTGAACTAGCACAAATCTTTTTCTCTATGGTCGGCGAACCGTCCGGGCCAGAAGGTCGGACCGTCCGTGACTCTGCCAGAGAGGTCTGTTGGCCGTCTGTCTTTGTCTCCCCTTGGCGGACCATTCGGGCCAGGATGCCGGACCGTCCGCATAAGATGAATTGAGTTTGGGCAGGGACAATGTGTTTTTGTGTCCTTGCACTACGGACCATTCGGGGATTTGAGCCGGACGGTAAGTGGTCCATGTGCGGACTGTCTGGCCATGAATGGAGGATCGTCCGCTCGAATTACTTTGGTTGACCAGCGCTCTGTTATTCCAAGTTGTCAGGTTTCTGATCGTCTGGCCATGGTGGGCGGACCGTCCGGCCTTGACTTTTATGACAGCTCTGATAGGTTTCAAACAGTCAATATAGCCGTAACTGGTATGGCGGACCGTCCGTCCATGGGGCGCGGACCGTCCGCATGTGCGCAGAAGATGTGCTAGTTGCACATAACGTCTATGTATGTGTTGAGGGTTGTAAATAGAAGTGGAGCTCGTGTGTGAGGGCTCTCTTGGCCACTCCTAGCACACATTGAGCTCATTTGTGATCCTCCCACTCAAATACTCACACTCATTGATTGAGATCACATTCTAGTGAGTGATTGAGACGCTCTAGTGCATTTGCATTCGTTGTGATCTTTTGAGGCACTAGGTGGTACATCGGGCAAGCGTCATCGACTTGTTACTCTTGGAGGTTGCCACCTTCTAGATGGCTCGGGTGTTGTCTCTACCGAGCTCTTCGTGAAGATTGTGGAGGAGCCACGTGATTGATTGTGAGGTGTTCGCGCCCACCTCGCCGGAGCGGCAAAGGCGACGCTAGTTAAATCGGGGTATTGAGTGAGTTCTTGTCCACTTAGCTCAAAGATCAAGTTGTGTCTTAGTAGAGGAGCAAGTGAGAGCTTGAATTCCACCTCAACGTGGATTATGGGTGAACGGCCAATCACCGATACCACGGGATAAATTTCAGTGTCTCTCTCTCAACTTTTATACATTACTTACAAGTAGTTGGTAACTAGTATATTGTCTATCTTTTTGGTTTTAGCTTAAATTGCTCATTATATTTGTTGTCTCATAAAGGCTAGTAATTTTATATCTCTTGTTGATTTGATTAAATTTCTCTAGTGTAATTTATTTTAGTCAAAACCATCTATTCACCCCCTCTAGCCGGTGTCCTAGATCCTACAATCTTCCTTATCTTGATCGTCTTCATACCCCCTTGATCAATGTCCTCCTCTTGAGGTGGCTCATCGTATTGATCTTGATCCTTGTCCTCTTGAGCCATTTCCTCATCTTGAGTTGGTGGAGATGATGGTTGATCTTGTGCTTGTGGAGGCTCTTCGGATTCTTTTGGACACACATCCCCAATGGACATGTTCCTTAGTGCGACGCATGGAGCCTCTTCATCATCTAATTCATCAAGATCAATTTGCTCTACTTGAGAGCCATTAATCTCATCAAACGCAATGTCACAAGAAACTTCAACTAATCCAGTGGACTTGTTGAAGACTCTATATGCCCTTGTGTTTGAGTCATAACCAAGTAAAAAGCCTTCTACTACTTTAGGAGCAAATTTATAATTTCTACCTCTCTTAATATGGATAAAGCATTTGCACCCAAAAACTCTAAAATAAGAAACATTTGGCTTTTTACCGGTGAGGAGTTCATATGATGTTTTCTTGAGGATTCAGTGAAGGTAGAGACGGTTGATGGAGTAGCAGGCGGTGTTAATTGCCTCCGCCCAAAATCGATCCGGTGTCTTGTACACATTAAGCATGATCCTTGCCATGTCCAATAGAGTTCTATTATTTCTCTCCACTACACCATTTTGTTGAGGTGTGTAGGGAGAAGAGAACTCATGCTTGATGCCCTCCTCCTCAAGAAATCCTTCAATTGAGAGTTCCTGAACTCCGTTCTATTATCGCTTCTAATCTTTTTGATTCTTAATCCGAACTCATTTTGAGCCCGTCTCAAGAATCTCTTCAAGGTCTCTTGGGTTTGAGATTTTTCCTGCAAAAAGAATACCCAAGTGAAGTGAGAATAATCATCCATAATAACAAGACAATACTTACTCCCGATGAGGCTAATGTAAGCGATCGGGCCGAATTGATCCATGTGGAGTAGCTCAAGCGGCCTGTCAGTCGTCATGATGTTTTTGTGTTAATGATGAGTTCCAACTTGCTTTCCTGCTTGACATGCGCTACAAATCTTGTCTTTCTCAAAATGAACATTTGTTAGTCCTAAAATGTGCTCTCCCTTTAGAAGCTTGTGAAGATTCTTCATCCCAACATGAGCAAGTCGACGATGCCAGAGCCAGCCCATATTGGTCTTAGCAATTAAACAAGTGTCTAGTTCAGCATTGTTATCATTAAAATCAACTAAATATAGCTGACCTTCTAACACTCCCTTAAAAGCTACTGAATCATCACTACTTCTAAAGGCAGTAACACCAACATCAGTAAAAAGACAATTGTAACCCATTTTGCATAATTGAGAAACTGAAAGCAAGTTGTAATCTAAACAATCTACAAGAAAAACATTGGAAAAGGAATGGTCAGGAGATATAGCAATTTTACCCAAACCTTTGACCAAACCTTGATTTCCATCCCCGAATGTGATTGCTCTTTGGGGATCATCATTTTTCTCACATGAGGAGAACATCCTTTTCTCCCCTGTCATGTGGTTTGTGCACCCTTTATCGATTATCCAACTTGACTCGCCGGATGCATAAACCTACAAAACAAATTTAGGCCTTGTTCTTAGGTACACAAACGGTCTTGTGTCCTTTCACATTAGAAACAAGCACCTTGGGTACCCAAACTCCCTAGGAACCCTGAGCATGTTCGCAGACTGCCATGGAAACACATTCCAGTTACCTTGTAGGAATCGGACGAGCACATCTTCCTATTTTTTGGTGAGGCTAGAGTTGTTGATCGTCATCTTGCACGCATCTAGGAGGCCGAGATTGGCCTTCTTAATCTCCTCAGTCGGCCACATGGCCAGGGTTTGAGTTGCTTCTAAGACTAGGATTGAGAGATCATCCTTCGAGAGTGTGTCTGCCTCTGCTATCAGTCGCTTATGTGCTACCGAGGTGCTTGAAGCGAGAGATGTCTGAATAGCACCTCGGTAGCACTCCGTTGAGGCTTGGAAGTGGGCCTTCATGGTGATGATGCCTTGCGGGCCCAACATATTGAGCATCATGTAGGAGTAGTGGGGGACGACCATGAACTTGGCCAACTTGGGTCCCTCGATGATAGCGTTGTAGGCACAGTTGAACCAAACCACCTCGAAATGCAGGAACTCGCTGTGGTAGTTGTCAGGCATGCGAAACATCATGGTTGGGAGGCATGACGCAAGAGGTACTCCCCCTTGGTTGGGACGATGCAAAAGAATGGAGTGTCTGACTCATGAAGGTCGGTGATGGAGATCCCCAGCGCCTTGAAGATATGAGGAAATGTGACGTTAATGCTGCTTCCCCGGCCCATCAGTACCTTCTTGACCCAGCTGTCTTGGATCACTAGGTTACCAAGCAGGGGATACTTGCTCAGATGATCAAAGCTAAGACACTAGTCAGCCCAACTAAAAGTGGTTGGTGTCTCTGACCACCTATATGGTGCTGAAGGACCAATCGCGGCCACCAGGACTTGTCGGTCGATGAGCTTCTGTTGCCTCTTATTCTCATGGGAGCCATTGAAAGTTGCCTAGAGGGGGTGAATAGGCGAAACCTAAAAATTATATACTTTGAACACGCACTATACCCGGGATTAGTGTTAGAAATAATTCGGAGTGCGGAAGATAGTTTCTCTTGCAATGAGTTGCTCCATCAATGCGGATAACTTTGGGAGCAAACTCAAAACGATGTGAGCAAGAGAACTTTTAGAGAGAGAGAGAGAGAGGAGAGGGGAGAAACAAATCAAGTGATGAAGATCAACACAAATGAACACAGTGATTTGTTTCTCAAGGTTCGGTTCCAAAGAACCTAGTCCCCGTTGAGGAGGCCACAAAGGCCGAGTCAATTCCAACCCTTTCCCTCTCTCAATCTGTCACTTAGACCGGTTGAGTTCTTTTTAATCACACGGGTCACTAAGACCCTGCAAGGATCACCACACAATTAGGTATCTCTTGCTTCCTTTACAATTCACTAAGAAGGTTGAGAAAGAGATGAAGAAAGCACGATTACGAAAACCAAGCAACAAGAGCGACAAATAACACACGGATCACACTCTCTCAAGTCACTAAGCACTTATGATCACTTGCCTTAATTGTGGGACTTAGAGTGCTTGGAAGCTTTGAATTTGTCTTGGAATGGATTGTTAGCTCTTGTATTGAATATGAATGAGTAGAGTGCTTGGATCTCCTGAATGGAGGTGGTTGGAGTTGTATTTATAGCCTCCAACCACTTCCTAGCCGTTGCTCCTTTTCTACCGACCGCGGACGGCCCGCGCCCCTGTCTAGACGGTTCGCCCCTGCACATCAACGACTGGAATCGCAACGGTCAGCAGTAACGGCTATAGTGCATTTAATGCGTCATCAGATGTCAGATAAAGTAGTCACGGACAGTCTGGCCGTGCACCCCGGACAGTCTGTGAGGACGCTAAAAATGCATTTTACCGAACCCATCACATTCGGGTTTTTCTGGTTTTTCAACGACTGGACGGTCTGCGCTTGAGGCCGGACGGTCTTCACTTGGTCTCGGATGGTGCTCGCTTCTCTTTCGAACGGTCCGTAGTGTTAACTTGTGTTTTTGCAGTGTTCCTGTCTGAAGCTCACCCTGGTGTCGCGGACGGTCCGCCGCAAGGGCCTGGACGGTCCATGCATAGGTGTTTTCCAAAAAGCTTCTCATGTCTAGAATAATCTACGATATTCCGGACAGTCGACTTAGAGTAGTTGTAGATGAAATTATCCACCTAACAAATGATCAACTGGGCAAACTAGTTAGTCCATATGGTTTGTGATGGTCGTCAAACACCAAAATCGATTATAGGAAATGTTGAGGCCATTTCCCTTTCGGCCATGGTCCCTGTAAATGATGTTCACTTGCCTATGGACTCTAGGAAACTCCCCTACGACCACCCCTTGCTATGGAGGTTGCGGTGGTGGAGGGAGCGGCTAGAAGGGCTAACCGTCACCGATCGAACTCTTGAAGTCTCTATAGTTACACAGAGTGTGGTGCATCTCCTTGTGATAAGGACATGGACCATCAAGTATCTCGTCTAGCGTCCACGGGTTGCGGTTGCGGGGGGGTGCCACGCGCATGGGTCGTCGGTGGCCCCGTTGCATGGATTTCATCTCTCGGCCTCTTGCCCAAGCGCTTGTCCTGCTGTGGGTTCCCCTCCTTCTGGGACAGAGCCCTTGGTTGTTCGATGAGGTCGTGGGCCCGCTCGTCGGCAGTGATGTAAATGTCAGTCTCCTTTAAGAGTTGCTTCAAGTTCATCAAGGCTTTTTGAAGGATAGTCCAAACATAAGCCCCATCGTGGGACCCTAGAGAAGTCCTCGATCACTGCCACTTCAGCGATGTTGGCAATGTGGTTTTTCATGGATTGGAAATGCTTGAGAAAAAAGTGGAGGGACTTGTCGTTGTTGTGCCTTATAGACTTGAGGTCCCACGGCTGGCAGGATTATCGGAAAGTGATTGATAGTTGGCGACGTAGCGGTCCCAGAAGTCGACTGTAACGCCCTGAATTTGGGGGTATAATTTTTTTCTTCTTTTTACTCACCAAATTCAGGCGTTACTCTCTTTTCTCTTCCTGTTTCGCTCCTTCTTCCCAATTTCAAAGCAGTATAGCGACTGGTGTCCATATCGTGTGTAAACAAAACCTAAGTTGACATGGGTGTTGCATCATGCCGAATCATATTTCTTTTGTCTGATGTCGTGTTTAGTCGCGTGTGTTGCTTAGTCTCGTTTCGGATTTTGCTTCGCGAATTGAATTTCGATCTATGGTTGTGCGTGCCACGGGGTTTAGGCCCGTGGTGCGGCCCGGCCAGCTCGGCTCGGCCACGGCCCACATGCCCCTGGCGCCCCTGCCCCTCCCCATGCGCCCCCCCTCCCCTGGTCTCTTCCCCTCATTCAATTCTCCCACGCAGCAACTCCCTCTATCTCCCATCTCTCCCTCTCCCCGTGGTGCCCTAGGTTTTGGAGACGATGATCGCCGGATTTGGACCCCGAGGTGAGCTCCCCCTCCCCTCCCCTCTCCCTCTCTCTCTCTTCCCCTCCCCTCACCTCTTCTTCCTCCCGTGTGGCCCCCTGGCGCGCGGCCCCGGCGCGCTCCCTCCCCGCGCCCCCCAGCGCGTCCCCGCGGCCCCCAGCGGCGCTCCCTCCCTGCAGCCCCCCGGCGCGTCCCCGCGCGGCCCCCTGGGGTGCTTCCCCTCGCCCCCCCCCGGCGCGGCTCCCCCGGCCCCGGTGGCATGGCCCCTTGGCCCCCGACGGCGCGGCCTCCCGGCCCCCTGCGCGCGGCTCCCCAGCCCTGGTGCGCGTGGCCCTTCGGCCCCCTGCGCTCGGCTGTCCCGGCCCTGGTGCGCGCGGCTCCCTGGCCCCGATGCGTGCAGCTCCCGGTGTGCGGCCCCTGCCTTCGGCAGCGTGGTTCCCCGGCGTGGCTCGCGTGGACTCGACGCGGCCTGCACGGCCTCGCCCCCCCCCCCCTCGTTCACCCAACGCGTTCCCACATGTGCAGCCCCACGCGCGCGGTGATTGATTCTTGGTTTTAATTAATTTTAAACACTGTTTAGTTAGCGTGCTGCGTCGCGCGCTTCATCGCGCGACGAATTTGTTTAATTTCAGATTCTATTAATGTGTTGTGTCGCGCGCTTCGTCGCGCGACGATCCATTTTAATTTCAGGTTGTTTAATGTATGACGTCGCGCGTCCAGTCGCGCGACGTTCCATTTTAAATTCAGTTTGGATGACGTATGCCGTCGTGCATTTCGTCACGTGACGCTTAATGTTTATTTATAATTAATGCAAGAGTCTCGTTGCGCGCCCCGTCGCGCGACAAGTCGTTTATTTCTTAATTCAATTTAAATGTTGTGTCACTCATCTCGCCGCGCGACAATCCTTTTAATTTACCTTAATCTATTCATAATAATTAAACATGGAACATAACTTTACCTTATGCTTAACACGATGGTTAAATTAATACCATTCTGTTTAGATGAGTATTTTAATTTATAATCGTGTGACGTGATCGCTCTTCGACTGTAGCCTCGACCGTTACTTTCTCTTTCTCGCTTAGTCGTAAGTGCGAGCCCTGCGTCGAACGTCTGTTTATTTATTGCATTCTATTGTATGATATACTGTTCTTTTGTATTAAATGTGTGGAATGTATGTTTGAACTCGTATAGATAACGGTCAGTTGGCGGAGTTCGAAGAAGTTACAGGTGTGGCGGAACCGCCCGAATTATTCCAGCTTTGCCCAAGTCGCACCCTTAAGGGCAGCAACACACTTAAATAGGAATAACCCGTCAGTCCCTCGGATCTAGTCCGATAAAGCCACTTACCAGGATCGAATACCACTAGCTCACATGAAGGTGAGGCACAGAGAAATACAATAAAACATAATACCACAAATTTATTATGTATCATTAGTGATTACATTATCGGAGTTTCAGAAATAATAAACATAAATTTTTAATGCAACGGATATAACTAACAGAGAAAACCGAGTAACATGGCGAAGCCTGGCCACGCTACTCCTCCTGGTCCTCTCCTGAGAAAGTAGTAGCCCACTCGACCATCTATCCCGGTGGCAGGGATGGAGGCCAAGTCACACCATCAACCAAATCAAGAAGGTACCTGCAAAAATTATGCCACAAGCAAGGCTGAGTATACTAATACTCAGCTAGACTTACCCGGTGTGAGGAGTCTACTCCTCTACCTCTAGCCATGCAGCTGTGTGGCTGAGGGGTTTGGTTTGCCAAAAGCACTAGCTGAGTCTAAAATCAAGTTTTAGCTTTTCAAGTTCTAGTATAATCCTTTAAAAACTAGATGTGTACCTAGCTATTCATACATGGTATCAAACATTTTTATCAATCAACCTCTTTTGCCAGTCCACTCATTTCCACTTATTACTCAATGTAGCAGCATGGATCAAGCAGTCTCATTAGCTGCGAGAAGCAGACGATTCGAATCGAGTTTTTAAACCTTGCAAGGTAAACCTAAACACACGACGTGGCGAGGCACTCCGTCCCCACACACATCAACTGTCCCTGTGACGGAACCTCCCAAGTAATTAGGCCCACCTACAGTTGTCCTTGTCCAACGGACCTTAGACAACCCTGTAGGTGCCCCTGAATCACTTGACAAGTGCGGTATCTTCTTTCTTACCTTTCCAGGAATGTTTCACCCGTCTTGCAGACATTACAGAACATCAGAGATATAGAAATGCGGAAGCGATTACATAAACTTACATTTATTTAGAAAGCAAGATCAAGCTATTTATTACAGACCAGAGTTATAAAACGAGTGCTGAGTAGTATTATTACATATACCAAGGGAGGCAAAAACTCCTCCCGATAAGTTCTTATATAAAAGTTCTATATGGAGGATCCTTTCCTCCCGCACTTCATTCCTTGTGTTCTTCTTTTGGCACCACCTTAGAGCAGAAGCAACAAAAATTTGTCGCTTCCTCACCTAAAAACAACGGGGGAATAAACCCTGAGTATGGAATTACTCAGCAAGTCTTACCCGACTAAAGAAAAGACTCTCAAGGGTATGCTGGCTTAAGGGAGTCAACGTAAGGCCTCTCAATAATCAAAGACTCTGTTTTGCAGAAATGCTTACTAAAGTGGATCCTTAAAATCCAGTTTTATTTGTCAAGTTAAGTAAAATTACCTGCAACTAGAGTTCTTTCTACCCTAGTTCAATCACTTGACCTACACTAGCCAATTTCTTAACAAACCCATCATCTTTAGTGGATTGCTACGTATAGGGCAGTGACCAAGTCTTCATAACCGTGAAGGTACGGCGATCTGAATCGATTATACTCAGCTGAGGATCTCCAATAACACGACATATGTAGCACTTAACCCTTGCATATGTCAACCCGCCACCGGGGTTCTTAAGACCAGATCAGGTTCACGCAAACCGAGAGCACAGATACAGCACCGTCTAGCCTCTTGCTACGGAGGGTACACGCTACTCCCGCCACCGCTCCACGCCCATTTCGTGTTATCTTATTCTGGCCTTAGTCTGCCCGAGGCAAGGCTTACCCATGATGAGGCATGTGACCAGTTAAAGGGTCCTCGGTCAGCAAGCCTACATCGAGACGGTCCTTAATCGACTCAGACGGAGACACTACACCAAGACTCCGTTCTCGTGCAAGTCACTTGCTCGGTCTCATCTTAATTATTTCAAACCCAAAGTTTGGTACCTGGCAGAGGTACATCTTTTCCGGTGTTGAATCCATCAAGGCCTTTGATAGATCCACCATCAAGTTTTATTTTTGAAAACAACCCTCCCACTTTGCCAAACATCTTTTGTAAAACAAATCCTTTTGTTTTTCTAGAGCAATACTAAGCATAGTAAAACCTTTTTGTAAAAACAGGGTTTCAAGGAGGGTAATCAAGTTGAAGGAAGGTAATGCAGGAATTGTTTAAGCATTCAACTCCTATCACCAAATGCAGCAAGCAAGTGAGAAAGATTTTAAAAACATCAAGGAAGGTGGCAAATGCACCGGGGCTTGCCTTCGTTAGTAGGTGAGTCAGGCTCGGACCCGCAAATATCGAAGTAGAAACAATTTCCGGCCTGAGATTCTGAAGGTGGTGGTGTCTTCTCTTCGGTTACTTCGATCTCTTCTTCGTTTTCTAATCATAACCATATATATACATATATAAGAATGAATGCCATGTAATGCTCATGAGAGTGCAAAGATCATAAATATTTATTATCTAAGTCTTGAATACAACTTTCCTTCACGGAACTCCGAGAACTTAGGGTTTCCGGAGTCAGTAAAGGAGTTCAAAGGGCAGGGGTGGGGATTTTGGGTTCTAAGTATCAAACAAGGTCCAAATCAACCCAAACTCTACCCAAGGCTTCTAAATAATGTGTAGAGCTTATATAAAAAGTTTGAGAAATTTTGGGATTACTATTTATTTTCTAAAAATCCAGAACTAATGTTTTAAGCTACTTTAAATACTCCAAAATTCCTTATTTTATCTAAAAATCAGTCAACTATTTTTATTAAATTCTATGGAAAATAAGAAGCCTAGGAAAATTAGTTTGACAATTTTATGAATTTTCTATAATGTTCTATGGATTTCTAAAGTTCTACTGAAAAAGAAAAGGAAAAAGATTGAATAGTGTTGGGCTGAGATCAGACCAGGCGGCCCAGGCCCACGCGGAATCGCGCGCGCCCACGCCCGCACTGGTATCTTTACAGAAAGGGCCTCGACTTACTGATCATTCCGAAGCGGGGTCAATCACTATTGCATGAGTCGCTGACAATTCCCAGAAAGGTCCCCCGGTTTCTATTTCTTTGCAGGGGGAAGTCCACGACGGCGTCGCGCGTAGCCGAGCTCCGGCGAACACCTGTACCGGCCGATTGGGGCAACGACTGGTGCTCCCGAGCGGCGGATACCAAATCAGACCTACCCCGAGCATTTCCCCTAAGTTAATTGCACAGTTGGTGAGCTACCAAGCTCTGTCCACGTGAACCGAGGGGGTGGCGGACAGATGAGTGTGTTCCCGGTGATCCCTGGTGGTACAGTTCAATTAAAGGGGTCGAGAGGTTTGCGGGGTACCTAAGGATGCTAGAACAAGCAGCAGAGGGACTCGTGCTAACCTGAATCAAGCTGGCCACGGTGAGGTACTCTTCGCGGCGGCGGAGAACTGTGTTGGGGGAAATTCGAAATTCATGAGCTCTAGCGAACGATTGAGGGTGGGATTAGGGCTCTGGTTTCGTGATGATGTAGCGCAGCTAACCGCGGGCTCAATTTTTAGGGATAGCGAGCGGTGGCTGGTGAATTGGGCGAGACGCGCCGCGGCCAGAGGAAGAAGAAGGCACTGGCACAAGCGCTAGGTGGCTTCAACCGTGGCGGTATCTCCGGCGATCACCGGACGCTCCTAGCGTAACTATCCGCGACGTGGTAAAGCGTCCGGACATGAGGCGCAAGACCGAGCGACGGCGGTTCACCGGCGTTCTTATCGGTTCCAGCCGCAAGGCAGAGGGGAAGTACGGTGGGGGGGTCACCGGAGTGGCGTCCAGCGCATGGCTTTTACCGACGGCCTTATCTGGTCACCGGCGACGTGAATCGCAACAATGGTGGCACGAATCACGACGAGGAGCGGTCGTCGGCGATGAAGCGGCTGCGCTGGCGGTCTGATCTGATTCAGGGTACTGTACCATCGTGAGTGCTCCATCGGTAAGCCTGACAGCCATAGTTTAGGGCCAGATTTCTTCCAAATTTTTGTGGCAACACATCCAGATCTCTGCAGCAAAGTTGTAGTGCTACATACCAGCTACAAATCGACTATAGGGATTAAACTCGGCTGAGCACTGGATCAAGGTTGAATTTATGCCCAAAGTCGTAGTGATTGCACTGTCTGTCTGAAAATTCAGACCTTAACAGCCTGACAGTCCAACTTTAGATTTCATTATCTCTAAATTCTTCTTAATAACTGAGCTCACATTCTTAAGCAAAGTTGTTCTCCTATGATTGGGCTACAATTTTGATGTGGTGACCTAGGTCAAAAACCCTATAATTTAAAAGATACAAAGCTCCAAAGTTGAGCTCACAAATCTGAAATTCAGACTTAGGTTATTTACGACTTAAGAGGTGATTTTTGCAAATAAACCCAAAACTTAGGGTTTGGCTTGTAAATCTTCCCAAATGTGAACCATGTGACTTTATATGCTTAAACATAGTACTTTTGACACTTTAGTCCAAATGTGCACTGTTTTGCACATAGGCCCCTAGGGTTTGGATTTAGGGTTTTCAAGGGTTCAAAAGGGGTTTTTGGTATCTCAGGGGTATAAATGTGATTCAAGTTCATTCTTGGGAACATTTTATGACTATTCCCCTAAAGCTTTTAGGTTTTCTTAATTTGGGTTAAGTTTTACCCCTTTAATCCCTATCTAGGGTTAAGTTCCCTATCCAGGGTTCTATTTGCAAAGTGCTATAACAATACAACTTGTTTGAAATTTTTACCTAGTGAATGCACTCTAGGTGTGTCAAACATATGCAATGCCAATGTTTATGATGCCATGCTCAAGTTTTAGTTACAGTAACACCAGGGGTGTTACATCCTTCCCCCCATAAAAGAATCTCGTCCCGAGATTAAAAATCCTAGGGTAAGTAATGGAAAAGGAAATGTGTCACATTCTTATTTCCTTATTTCTGGTACAAGGCAGGGGTGGTTTGGAACTTACTCCTTTATTACAACAGCTATACATGCTTTACAAATTACAAGAGTCTAAAAAGCCTGGGAAATTCTTATCTAAAAAGTCTTGAGTTTCCCACGTAGCCTCATCTTCGGAATGTTGGTTCCACTGTATCTTGTAGAACTTGAGAGTTTTTCTCCGGGTAACCCTGTCCTTTTGATCCAAGACTCGAATAGGGTGCTCAGAATATGTCAAGTTCGGTTCAAGGATAACATCTGTCACTTCAACGGTTCGATCGGGAACCCGAAGACACTTCTTCAATTGTGACACGTGGAACACATTATGCACAACAGACAATGTTTCGGGTAGTTGGAGTCGGTATGCCACTGGTCCACATTGCTCAAGTATAGGGAAAGGACCAATGTACCGGAGTGCAAGCTTTCCTTTAACCCCGAAACGCGATACACCCTTCATTGGTGAAACCTTTAGGTAGACATAGTCTCCCACAAGGAAGTATAACGGCATTCGCCGTTTGTCTGCATAACTCTTTTGACGAGCTTAGGCTTTCTTCAAATTATGAATTATTCTTTGAACTCTTTCTTCGGTCTCTTTCACCATATCAGGCCTGAAGAAATACCTTTCACCAGGTTCAGACCAATTTAGCGGAGTACGACATCGTCGTCCATATAAAGCTTCAAAGGGTGCCATCTTGATGCTTTCTTGATAGCTATTATTATATGAAAATTCCGCTAACGGCAAACATTCATCCTTTTTTGTGGAAATTCTAGAATACACGCCCGTATCATATCTTCAAGTATCTGATTTACCCTCTCAGTCTGCCCACTGGTTTGAGGATGGTAGGCCGAACTATGGAACAACTTAGTACCCAAGGATTTGTGAAGTGCTTCCCAAAACTTGGGTACAAATTGAGGTCCACGATCCGACACTATGGTCTTCGGAACACCATGCAGACTAAGAATACGAGCAATGTACAATTGGGCATAGACAGTAACCGGGTGATCTGTCTTGACTGGCAGAAAATGAGCAATTTTCGTAAGCCGATCAATTATAACCCAGATAGAATCATACCCTTTTGTAGTCCTGGGTAATCCTACAATGAAGTCCATACTAATATCTTCCCATTTCCATGCTGGGATAGGTAAAGATTGTAATGGACCAGCAGTCTTCATGTATATGGCCTTGAAACGTTTACAAGTGTCACATCTAGCCACATAGCGTGCAATTTCAATTTTCATCTTTGCCCACTAATGGAGACAATGTCAGCCAGAAGAACACATAAGGTTCCATGTGTGCAATTTGCTTCTTCTGATGACACTGTACTATCTGAGTCTGTTGGGCGGGCGGCAATTATGCAACTTTACCCAAACAGAATCAGATGCACCATCTTGGGTAAAACACACAGAAAGAGGTTTACCAACAAGTGGTTACAATAAGTTCATAGCACACGAGACGGGTGTGAATGTCGAATAACATCACGGTCAACTCGTGTTAGCCAGGGAATCCAGGTCCACGAAAAGTGATATAGATTCAGGAAAATCACCAGCGGAGGGATCTATAAATGCGGACCTTGCAACCAGTCCATTTTATCCGGCACTAGTCATGGATCGGCATGATCACACATGCAGGAAAAGCACACGTGAGGCGGTCGAGGCGCGACTAGAGCGATAATTAGGTGGTTACTGGTCGACTTAATTTGATTTTGCTAAGTACTTTCCCTTAGGGTGGGTTGAACTAAAGTGAGTTTAGACAACTCGATAAAACGATCTCTAAACTCAGCCTTCGTTCATTGGGCAGTTACAAGTTAGTCAAAACCAACTTGTTGAACTACTTTTGACATTAAGCAAATCCTCTCAGTGCCATTGGTAAGCCAAGGGTTGAGAGTTCACTCTGTGTTAATAAGAGGTTATGTATGTGGGTAAAAATTTATCTGGTCAAGTTGTTCATCCGTTTTTCTCATGCGAGATGAATTATCCACTTGGTTAGGGAATATATGGATTAAATAAGAGAGCGAATGAACAAACTCCTGCATTTCAGCAGCAGGAGAAGCATATCTCTATTTTGAGAGCTAATCAGTTGTTTTCCAACACTAAAAAGCTCCAAGGCTTCACCTTTACACAAAGGATGTAAAGGGAACTTGTATGAGTAGTCACTACCAAGATCAAAAGAAATAAGACCACACATGAAAGTGGTATGCCCTTTTGATCAAACGGAAATGACAGATGTTGCTTGATCTCTTCACAAACAACATAGAAATTGTTTCAAGGAAAGGTCAATGGAAGATAACACATTAGTGTAACTCCATAATGGATCATGACTAGAGACCTCGATACCGGCATGCGCCAAGCAGCAAAATCCTGTGTGCACATTCACAGGAGGCTCTCAGTTTCATCACGGTGCCATCGGTTTTAGTCGTAACACCATTGCTAGACATAACCAATAAGAAATCTCACGTGACACTAATGGATTGGGCAAGGGTGACAATATACAAAGAGATACTCCACCAGTAAAGATGGTTACCAGTAGAGAGCCAAATAGATCATGGCCCGATGAAGTAAATCAAGACATGGCCATAACCTAACTGAATGAAAGGAGTACGATGGGAGACTGTTATTTCAGCCCCAAGCATATTTCTATGCCCATCGCAGAGAGCACAAGGTCAAGGATTAAGTTGGTATGCCTTCGATAGATATGAAGAAACCAAAGGCATCAAACTTAAGAAAATGGTCGGACATGCTTTTCCTAGGTTAGGTTAATAAAGCAACATGGCGATCCGCAAGGAGAGGCCAACTATACTAGAGACCACAACCTACATCAACTGAATAAGAGAATGGTTCTAAAAGGATACATGACTTGAGATCCTTGCTTGAAGTCTAGGTACACTTTAGGTCCGACAAGGAAATTATCTGGGCATTTAATTGTATGGGTGTTATAACGAAAAATTCAACTTTGGGTCGGATCACGGTTCACTAAATACGAATATAACCTAATCTTGGATTTAGGAAATCAAGTTACCAACTCTCTATTGGCCATAACTCAACCTGATGGTTCTCAGATCAGGGTTGAGAATTGCTTTATGCTGGGCTAACCAGTTCATGCCCAAGATAACATCTATGTTTTGGCCTTTCAGAACAATCATATTAGTAGGAAAGTTCCGTCCGGCCAATGTTACGGGCACATGGTAAGCCACTTCTTTTCACTTTTGGTAGTTTTACGGTCGGGCGGGGAAGACCATTCGTCAACCAATCTTCATAGAGGGAGTGGGCCTGAAAAGGTCCAGTTCACCATCAAGTGCTTCTCCAGCTATATGAAAAGGTCCGGCTTCCATCCCGACAGGATCCGCAGGGACGTTCGGGTGCAGTTGTGAATACAACACATGAACTTCTTCATGTAGTGTATCATAATAGACCTGCAAGTTATCCATGGCTGAGCTAAGCTCCTCCACGCGGGCTCGAGCTTTGGCTCCCTTAGCCCAGGCGAGTGGACGGGAGTTAACCGCCCAATCGAGCGCTAGATCTTGTTTCGCGAGTTGGTCTTGCAAGTAGCGGATGGCTAATCCGCGACCCACAGATCATTCCTGTGACGGAGTTCTGATTGAAGCAGTTCGACTTGTGCTTCCAGATCCCCGATAGGATCGTGGCTACCATTGCTACTTTCTTCATGTCTTAGGCAAGTTAATGGCGGGGTATGCCAATGGGTCTAGTAGATTTACGCACGGTCTTTCTGGTGCGCGGCAACATTTTTCTAAGGGGGGAAACTTTATTAGCATAATTCTTAGCATGATGCATGTATAATTACAGAATCAACCTTAGTTGATTCACACCTTCTATATGTTGCACTCTTACTACCTGGTCTTTAAGATAAACTCTTCAGAATACTTAGGTAAGAAGGGAAGAGAATTTTCATATAAGTCTTTAGAAAATCCTTTTGAAGATGCCTCATAATATCTGCAAAGAAGGGCTTCGCTCCGATACCAGCTGTGACAGAACCTCCCAAGTAATTAGGCCCACCTACAGTTGTCCTTGTCCAACGGACCTCAGACAACCCTGTAGGTGCCCCTGAATCACTTGACAAGTTCGGTATCTTCTTTCTTACCTTTCCAGGAACGTTTCACCCGTCTTGCAGACATTACAGAACATCGGAGATATAGAAATGCGGAAGCGATTACATAAACTTACATTTATTTAGAAAGCAAGGTCAAGCTATTTATTACAGACTAGAGTTATAAAACGAGTGCTGAGTAGTATTATTACATATACCAAGGGAGGCAAAAACTCCTCCAGATAAGTTCTTATATAAAAGTTCTATATGGAGGATCCTTTCCTCCCGCACTTCATTCCTTGTGTTCTTCTTTTGGCACCACCTTAGAGCAGAAGCAACAAAAATTTGTCGCTTCCTCACCTAAAAACAACGGGGGAATAAACCCTGAGTATGGAATTACTCAGCAAGTCTTACCCGACTAAAGAAAAGACTCTCAAGGGTATGCTGGCTTAAGGGAGTCAAGGTAAGGCCTCTCAATAATCAAAGACTCTGTTTTGCAGAAATGCTTACTAAAGTGGATCCTTAAAAATCCAGTTTTATTTGTCAAGTTAAGTAAAATTACCTGCAACTAGAGTTCTTTCTACCCTAGTTCAATCACTTGACCTACACTAGCCAATTTCTTAACAAACCCATCATCTTTAGTGGATTGCTACGTATAGGGCAGTGACCAAGTCTTCATAACCGTGAAGGTACGGCGATCCGAATCGATTATACTCAGCTGAGGATCTCCAATCACACGACATATGTAGCACTTAACCCTTGCATATGTCAACCCGCCACCGGGGTTCTTAAGACCAGATCAGGTTCACGCAAACCGAGAGCACAGATACAGCACCGTCTAGCCTCTTGCTACGGAGGGTACACGCTACTCCCGCCACCGCTCGACGCCCATTTCGTGTTATCTTATTCTGGCCTTAGTCTGCCCGAGGCAAGGCTTACCCATGATGAGGCATGTGACCGGTTAAAGGGTCCTCGGTCAGCAAGCCTACATCGAGACGGTCCTTAATCGACTCAGACGGAGACACTACACCGAGACTCCGTTCTCGTGCAAGTCACTCGCCCGGTCTCAGCTTAATTATTTCAAACCCAAAGTTTGGTACCTGGCAAAGGTACATCTTTTCCGGTGTTGAATCCATCAAGGCCTTTGACAGATCCACCATCAAGTTTTATTTTTGAAAACAACCCTCCCACTTTGCCAAACATCTTTTGTAAAACAAATCCTTTTGTTTTTCTAGAGCAATACTAAGCATAGTAAAACCTTTTTGTAAAAACAGGGTTTCAAGGAGGGTAATTAAGTTGAAGGAAGGTAATGCAGGAATTGTTTAAGCATTCAACTCCTATCACCAAATGCAGCAAGCAAGTGAGAAAGATTTTAAAAACATCAAGGAAGGTGGCAAATGCACCGGGGCTTGCCTTCGTTAGTAGGTGAGTCAGGCTCGGACCCGCAAATATCGAAGTAGAAACAATTTCTGGCCTGAGATTCTGAAGGTGGTGGTGTCTTCTCTTCGGTTACTTCGATCTCTTCTTCGTTTTCTAATCATAACCATATATATACATATATAAGAATGAACGCCATGTAATGCTCATGAGAGTGCAAAGATCATAAAGATTTATTATCTAAGTCTTGAATACAACTTTCTTTCACGGAACTCCGAGAACTTAGGGTTTCCGGTGTCAGTAAAGGAGTTCAAAGAGCAGGGGTGGGGATTTTGAGTTCTAAGTATCAAACAAGGTCCAAATCAACCCAAACTCTACCCAAGGCTTCTAAATAATGTGTAGAGCTTATATAAAAAGTTTGAGAAATTTTGGGATTACTATTTATTTTCTAAAAATCCAGAACTAATGTTTTAAGCTACTTTAAATACTCCAAAATTCCTTATTTTATTTAAAAATCAGTCAACTATTTTTATTAAATTATATGGAAAATAAGAAGCCTAGGAAAATTAGTTTGACAATTTTATGAATTTTCTATAATTTTCTATGGATTTCTAAATTTCTATTGAAAAAGAAAAGGAAAAAGATTGAATAGTGTTGGGCTGAGATCAGACCAGGCGGCCCAGGCCCACGCGGAATCGCGCGCGTGCCCGCGCCCGCACTGGTATCTTTATAGAAAGGGCCTCGACTTACTGATCATTCCGAAGCGGGGTCAATCAGTATTGCATGAGTCACTGACAATTCCCAGAAAGGTCCCCCGGTTTCTATTTCTTCGCAGGGGGAAGTCCACGACGGCGTCGCGCGCAGCCAAGCTCCGACGAGCACCTATACCGGCCGATTGGGGCAACGACTAGCGCTCCCGAGCGGCGGATACCAAATCAGACCTACCCCGAGCATTTCCCCTAAGTTAATTGCACAGTTGGTGAGCTACCAAGCTCTGTCCACGTGAACCGAGGGGGTGGCGGACAGATGAGTGCGTTCCCGGTGATCCCTGGCGGTACAGTTCAATTAAAGGGGTCGAGGGGTTTGCGGGGTACCTAAGGATGCTAGAACAAGCAGCAAAGGGACTCGTGCTAACCTGAATCAAGCTGGCAGCGGTGGTGTACTCTTCGCGACGGCGGAGAACTGTGTTGGGGGAAATTCAAAATTCATGAGCTCTAGCGAACGATTGAGGGTGGGATTGGGGCTCTAGTTTCGTGATGATGTAGCGCAGCTAACCGCGGGCTCAATTTATAGGGATAGTGAGCGGTGGCTGGTGAATCGGGTGAGACGCGCGGCGGCCAGAGGAAGAAGAAGGCACTGGCGCAAGCGCTAGGTGGCTTCTACCGTGGCGGTATCTCCGACGATCACCGGACGCTCCTAGCGTAACTATCCGCGACGTGGTAAAGCATCCGGACACGTGGCGCAAGACCGAGCGACGACGGTTCACCGGCGTTCTTATCGGTTCCAGCCGCAAGGCAGAGGGGAAGTACGGTGGGGGGTCACCGGAGTGGCGTCCAGCGCATGGCTTTTACCGACGGCCTTATCTGGTCACCGGCGACGTGAATCGCAACAACGGTGGCACGAATCACGGCGAGGAGCGGTCGTCGGCGATGAAGCGGCTGTGTTGGCGGTCTGATCTGATTTAGGGTACTGTACCATCGCGAGTTCTCCATCAGTAAGCCTGACAGCCATAGTTTAGGGCCAGATTTCTTCCAAATTTCTGTGGCAACATCCAGATCTCTGCAGCAAAGTTGTAGTGCTACATACCAGCTATAAATCGACTATAGGGATTAAACTCAGTTGAGCACTGGATCAAGGTTGAATTTATGCCCAAAGTCGTAGTGATTGCATTGTCTTTCTGAAAATTCAGACCTTAACAGCCTGACAGTCCAACTTTAGATTTAATTATCTCTAAATTCTTCTTAATAACTGAGCTCACATTCTTAAGCAAAGTTGTTCTCCTATGATTGGGCTACAATTTTGATGTGGTGACCTAGGGCAAAAAACCTATAATTCAAAAGATACAAAGCTCCAAAGTTGAGCTCACAAATCTGAAATTCAGACTTAGGTTATTTAGGACTTAAGAGGTGGTTTTTGCAAATAAACCCAAAACTTAGGGTTTGGCTTGTAAATCTTCCCAAATGTGAACCATGTGACTTTATATGCTTAAACATAGTACTTTTGACACTTTAGTCCAAATGTGCACTGTTTTTGCACATAGGCCCCTAGGGTTTGGATTTAGGGTTTCCAGGGTTCAAATGGGGTTTTTGGTATCTCAGGGGTATAAATGTGGAGAAAATTACTTCCAAGCCACTCAAATCTATAGCCGTTACCTGTGTGCCATCAGGAAAATAGCCATCCGCTAACTACCATCAGTTTAGATTTTTTATTATCTATGTGCCATCACCGTTAGCTGACATCTAACACAGTTATACAGATAATACAGTTTCATCCCCTATATGCCACTGAGTTCAAATAGACAAATCTGAGAACAGAACTGGTTTAGATTCACATACCAAACTAGTGCAGTTCATACAACACATAACAACAAGAGATCTCTAACAGCAACCCATATTGTCCATAGAGACTCGTGTCCATAACACCAACACATAACTGCAGCCTGTCTAAGTGCAGACTTAGCAAAACACACAAAAGTGCATCTAGTTGTAGGCCACACAAAAGTGCATTCAGTTGTAGGCCACACAAAACAATACAACACAAAAGTGCAGACTTAACAAAATGCATCCACTACAGATTCAAGTCCGGGAGTTTTCTTTTTGCCCTGGTGTATGAGGCAGGGCTTTGCCTTTGAGGTGTCTTGCTTCTAGTAGACATTGCTGGACTATCAGGTAGTAGTGGAATTTGTCTCTTTTTATTTCCTTTTGCCTTCGCCTTCTCCTTCTCTTGTGCCTTCTCTTTTGTTTTCACCTTCTTTGCTGTTGGTTTGGAGGTTGTAGGTGGTGGTGTGGATTCAGCTAAGGACAACAAGGGATACTCAATGGCAAGTTGGTCAGGTTGATTTGAGCCATGTCCATACCTACATATCAGAAGTGTATCTGAGAAAAAGAGTACTGAATAGTCAAAATATCATGTTACTGTTCAAATTGAATTATTTTACCTATGAGAGTTTGAACCAAAGCTTCCTGAGGCACCTTGGCTGCAATAGAGATACAAAATTACAAAGATAGGAAATATTTTATAAAAAAGCAGAATGCACATATAAACATATGGATACATGTTTTAAATGATTTGTCGAAGTATGCTTACCTAGGAGGAAAACACATTGTCTTGGGTGTTGAGGCAGCGATCACGATGGCGCTCTCACATGATGGCTTAGCATTCTTTTTCCTTTTCTTTGGAGGACCCCTGCAAGGCATGAACAACAATGATAACATGTATAATGGACCCCTTAATATAATCATAAAATCAGAAAAGTGAAATTATATAAGGCAACATAGTGCTTACTTCACAGCTACCATAGCAGCTATGTCTTCAGGGTTACCATTCTTAAAGTTGTACCAACGGTGGCCATATGACTTGCAAATGGGGCACTGGTGTGACCCCTTCTTTTTTGTGCTACTGCCTGCCTCATAACATCCTTTGAACCTCTCATTATATCTTCTACCAGCTGTAGATTTTAGAAGTGGTGGATGCATGAAGAAGCCATGATCAGATTCTGGCCATTGGAACTTGTCAGGCATGGCAGGGATAAGAGTGTCATATGCAGCTCTAAATGTCTCAACTGAGTAATATTTGTTAACATATTTCTCTAATGGTTCGTTGAGAGATGTAATAAATGCAATGGCATGATTGCAAGGAATACCAGTGACATCCCATTTTCTACAAGAACAAGTTCTTTTGTCTAGGTTGACAACACATTTATAACCACTGCCACCCTTTACAGACACCTCTCCAAGTGTATCCCCACTACGCTGAACATCCATATCTAAGTTAAAGCTTTGTTCTTTCAAGTCCTTAATGATTCGTGGTAGAATAACCCCTTCCATCTTTCTTAAGATTGTCCTCCTAACATCCCACTTCTTCATAATAAGTTGTCGTATATTATCAAGCAAGTCATCCAAATTCAAGCCCTTATACTTCTTAATCCAATTGTTAAAGCACTCGGCCAAATTGTTGGTCACATAATCAACCTTACAATGGGTCCCAAATTGGCTTCTTGTCCATATCCTAGTATGGTTTTGCCTTATGTACGCCATTGCTGCCGGCATAGCTTCATCCATTGCCGTCCAGTGCTTCTCAAACAAGTATGGGCTCCATGTATATGCGGCTGCCTAAAGATGATCATCAAATATCTTTCCACTAAACCTTTTCTTGAAGTTCATGACCAAATGTAACATGCATTCTCTATGTTCTGCATTTGGGAACACTTCCTTAAGCCCTGCCATCACTCCTTGTCCAGCATCAGTGCAAATAGCTAACCCTTCTGGTGTTCCAATAGCATCTCTAACCATCTGCATAAACCAGCTCCAATTTTCATTTGTTTCTGAGTCTAACACTCCAACAACAACTGGATACATCCAGTTATGCCCATCTACAGCTATTTGCACAAGCTAGTTGTCCTCTAAATCTCCCTATCAAAAATGTACTATCAATTGCTAAGTATGGTCTGCACCCTCTAAGGAAACCTTCTATGCATGGTTTCATAGCAAAGAATAGTCTATTGAACCGGATCTTCTCATTTACCATATGATTATCAATCACTACAACACTACCAGGACAACATCTTTCTACCTCTTTTTGAACCTATATAAGTTATTAAAGCTGTTGTCCCAACTACCAAATAGTTGTGTTTGGGCAAGAAGCATACCATCGTACACTCTTTTGTAAGGCACATCTACCTTATGCTTATCTTTTATCCTCCTCTGCAATTCTTTAGCTGTCAACCTTGCATCCTCCATGATCCAATCTTTCACAATTTCACAGACCCAAAATATAGTTGCATTCTTCATAGTTTTACTTCTTCTTAAACTAGAACAACCATGTCGATGTGGGTTCTTCTTCACCTGCATACACTCCAACAAATACAATTGTTGCTTAAATAATTTCCAATCTAATTACAGTAAAATGTTAGATATCCTAAACCACATAAATTACCTTTATCGTCACGTTATCCTTCATTGTCGAAGCATGTATCCTCCATCTACACCCTTCTTCTCTTTTCCTTGAACAATATGCCCTCAATCGCCCTGGGTCACTCTTTTCAGTGTTAAACTCAAATTCATGGTTTACAGCATGCTGAGATAATGCCAACTTAAATGCTTGCATGTTGGGATATATGCTTCCTACACTCATTGGAGGGTCAAGTTTGTCATAACAAATAATTGGCATAGGTGGCGGAGGATCTTTTCCAATTAATCCATCTTCTTCTTCATACTCTTCATCAGATTCAGATCCAGATTCAGAGTCACTGCCCTCACTAACATTCTGATGAGCTCTGGACACACCCACATGTTCATTATATGGTTCAAGATTTTCCAAATATAGGATTTCGTCGTCCACACCCACATGTTCATTATGTGGTTCAGGATTTGCCAAATAATCATCATCACCATCCTGATCTATGGAAGGTTTGCTAGTACAAGGTTTAGTGGGTTGGCTTGTAGGTTCAGTGAGCTGGCTACCTACCACTAGAGATGGACATGCCATAGAAGGTGTGTCTGGGATATCTAAAACCTCATCAGCATAACACTTTGGGATAGGGACATCATCTGTGGGCTCAGTGTATGTAATGGTCATACACACTACCTTGCTGTCAGCATGTTTGCTAAACATTTTAAGAAGTTCTTGGTCTGTTGTGATTTGTGGAAATGTTTTTTCGACGTTATCATAGTAAAAACATGAACTATCTCATTGTATCCATGGGGGTACTTATCAACAATTTCTTCGACAAGGTCCTTGAAATTGCAAACATCAGAATCTACAACCTTGGTGATATTAAAGCATGAAAACTCCTTCCGACGCTTTTTAGGATTACCAGTGAGTCTGATTTTCAGCATGTAACTTGAATTAGGGTCCATCCTGTGAATGGACCCACCATCAAATTTATGCATACTACAAACATCACCAGGTTCTTGGTACCAGATGCTCATGCCCAAAACAAAGATAAATGAGAAGAAGTTACCTTGCAGGAAGCCAAAAAGGGTCTACTCTTTGACCTGGTGGCGTCATGTCCTCAGTGATGAAGAAGCCGCCTGGCCGCCGTCGGGATGGAGCCGCCGCCTGGCCGCCTGTCGGGGTGGAGCACAGATTGGTTGATTTCATTTGGTAGGATAAAAATTATACAGTGTGATTTTTAGAGCACAGATTGCCTAGTCGAAACAGGTGAACTTGAATAATATCTACTTCCATTTTCTTCTTCAGGGCTGCATAGGTATGAGCATGTACAGGCGAATACCTACTTCTATTTTTCTTTGTTGTTTATTTGTCTCTAATATCCAAATCTTAGTAGCAGTCAATCATCAGTTCTAAGTCTGAACTACAATTGTTTGCACTTTGCAGTAGTCTTAGGAATTTTCTTGTGCCCAGTTCTAGTAAGTTGTTTATTCTGTGTTGAACTTTACCAGGTTCTAATTTTAAGTGAGCGTCTCCACTCGGTAACTGCTCAATTTGATCGTCTTCGGTCCATGCGTTTTCAAGATGCTATTAACAGAGCTATGCCAAGGAAGAATCAGAAGAGACCAGAAAAAAAACCTGGTGAACCCGCTTGGCCGCCTGTTGGAGTGGAGCCGCCGCCTGGCCGCCTGTCGGGGTGGAGCCGCCGCCTGGGCTCCAGTCGAGGTGGAGCCGTCGCCAGGCCGCCGGTCGGGTGGAGATGTCACCTGGCCATCGGGGTCGGGATGGAGGCAGTTGGTTTAGGGTTTGGATGTGGAGATCTCTTGGATGTGGGAAACGAAAGGGCCCGAACAGTAGTTTGACGCCGTTTGGTTGCAAACCGACGGTGATGGCACACAGATAATGAAAAATCTAAACTGATGGTAATTAGCGGATGGCTATTTTCCTGATGGCACACAGGTAACGGCTGTAGATTTGAGTGGCTTGGAAGTAATTTTCTCATAAATGTGATTCAAGTTCATTCTTGGGAACATTTTATGACTATTCCCCTAAAGCTTTTAGGTTTTCTTAATTTGGGTTAAGTTTTACCCCTTTAATCCCTAATTAGGGTTAAGTTCCCTATCCAGGGTTCTATTTGCAAAGTGCTATAACAATACAACTTGTTTGAAATTTTTACCTGGTGAATGCACTCTAGGTGTGTCAAACATATGCAATGCCAATGTTTATGATGCCATGCTCAAGTTTTAGTTACAGTAACACCAGGGGTGTTACAGTCCCCATCGATTCCCTGGCAACAGAAAGGGGCTCACTGCCTTGGCGTACAATGCCTCACTGACCCCGACTGCCGTTTTTTCAATAATTGTTTATTTCTAATTTTTCAATAATTGTTCTTATAATTATAAAATGTGTGTCGTTTTAGCACCCTATGAAACTATCTAATTTGGGGCTGCAATTTTTATGAGGCATAGATAATAACAAATTATGACTAATGTATAAGATTCACATTCTCAGTTTTTATATTGTATTCACTAAAAAAATAACAAATTACTAATGCAATAGAGCATGTGAGAGCAAGTTAAATCTAAAACTAATTATTTTCTGTGAATTCATGACCATATTAAGTTTTCTTAGGCTACTATAATATCATGCAAGGACAGCGGAACACCATTTTCCATTTTTGCATCTATACATTATTTTTAAACCATTTATAACTACTTAATGTGCATTAAACAAGTTAAATCACTAACATAATCACACATGTACCACAATTCATGAAATTTTTATCAGTCCCTAAGCATCACACAGAGGGCCTACTGTAAAATTTTCAATCCATTTGGAGCACTAGAGCTACATATCCAAAAATAACAAGCAAATAAATCTTCTTTTCTCTATTTAACTTGTTTTAATTAACACACCAAGAAAACAGTGAACAACATATAAGTTTTATATTTTTCCTTGCTGGAGTATGACAACATCTAACTAACAAAACAGGTTTCATCATTTTTGGATTTTTATAAATAAACTTATGGAGAGAAGCAAGTTCGTTTATTCTCTAAACCAGTTTTTAAATACGAATTTCTACAGAAAACCTTTTCCACTAAAACATGCCAACTTATAGATCTAACAGATAGATAATTTCATAAGGAAGGCAACAAAACAAGTTTCGTGATTTTTGGAGCTCTAAAACTCGAGATATGAATATTTGAAGGAAGAGCAAAAATCTAAAACTTTTGTGTACTCACATCTCGCCTTGGGCCCACTTGTCATTGGCTCAGTGAGTCATCTTCTTCCTCCAGCCATCTCCTCCAAGCAAGGGAGCAGAGAAGGGGCCGGGCTGGGAGGTGCATGGAGGGGAGACGGCCATGGATGGGGGAGGGCGCCATGGGGAAGAAGGAGGAGCTCCCTGCTCAGCCGAACAGAGAAGGGAAGGGAGTGGTGTGTGGGAGAAGGGAGAGGGTGGACTGCCATTTATAGAGCCAAGCTCTGGACATGTCAGACTGCACCAGCAGGTGGCAGGTGATGGCACAGCGACTTTGGGCGCCCATTTTCGTCGTTTTCTCCTTGGAATCGGATCAAGGTTACTGTAGGAAATATCTTCCTTGATGTACACTCTACAAATCTTGTACAACACTTGAGGTGATTCGAGCACTGGTTAGAGAGATAAAGATCCACGAAAATTGGTTTGTCAGTGGCTTATAAAACAGTGGAAACTTGTGAAAACTGAGTGTCAAAGCATGTCAAACGGAATCGGATGAATGCCATCTTTTAATATGTTGTGCCTCTATTAATTATTAACAACTTTTATATTTAAGGAAACTTTAGTTGTTCAACAAAATGTTGGGAACGCGAGACGTCAACCCGAACGACACTGATTTCAGACTTGGAAGAATTCGAATCCTGAAATCAGATTTTTATTCTGTCTTGATGGCACTGTTTGAGATACTTAGAGATTGAATCAAGGCGTGGTTTAAATATACAATTTATTGTATAACACAGGTTCTACAACTTTTATTAAAGGTCAATTCTCATATCTTGAATATAAGTTAAAGTTTCACTTTGGTCAAAGTAGTATCATTATAAGGCTTCAAATTATATTTTAAGGCAATTGGGGTGTTTTCTCGACATTTCTTGGCATTTTCTCCACATGAACCCTTAATAAATTTTGTTGTACAGTTGATATAGAGTTGTTTGAGCAAGATAACAAGGTTTTGTTGAATTTCAAAATATGCATTTGTTCAGACGAGCAGTTTCAAGCATGGATAGGATTTACCTTTTCATGTGTGTATTTGGTTCAAACTTCTAGAAATCTTTAGGTACACTTGATAGATAGAGATGAATGATGATATAGATATCACAAGTCCATTTGAATAAGAATTAATTAGAGGATGACACAAAGAGATTCTGCGGGAGAATGCGGATTCGGGTTAAGTATTTGGACGTAGACCAACTATCGAGAAAGCGGATTCGGACACCGATTGGATAACATAGCAACTATCAAGAGTCCAAATAAATGAGTCTAGACAGAAGTTGCGAGACGAGATTGACTTTCGAATTTGCCTTTGCTCTGAGAAATAAAAGTTCTAACAGGCTCCAAATTTGGCTGTTCTTGAGATCGAATAATTCCAAACTTGGTGAAACTTTCATGAGTAACTTAATAAATGGAGATAAATGTGATAAAGAGTTAGAAATTTTCACTGAGCATCCAAGATTAGGATAAATCTCCCGACATAACACGAAATAGACACCTAGGGTGTCACAAAGACCCTGAGCAGCAGTCAGTTGGTGAAGGCAAGTGTCCCTTGACCCATCTATGTCCTACTCATTCTTATAATTCATTCCCCACATTTACACAATTTATACCTAAGGATTGACTAGTTTTTGTTTATCTTGCCCTTGTTTACCAATTTTGGTTGGGTTATTTCAGTTTAGCTATATGCTAGTGCTTCACATTAATCAATGAACATGATGAGATTATCTATGATACGTTGATTTCCCTTTTGATTATGATGATGGTACTTGTGGCCCTTAAGGGGACTCGAGCTATTTCTCGAGTGCCTCTCCGTAAGGACCTGTTCGTTGGATGACCGCCCGGGAAAACAGTGCAACCATGAGGGTGGAATGGGACGCCCTTAGCTAAGTAATTAGAGAAACTGGGGTGTAGTTCGCTTCGCCGTCGTGCCGTTAATGGGGCTCGGTGTATGCGGCTAGCTCTACCAAGGTTGGTATGCCCCTTGGGGAGGATTGCGGTGCATTTAGGAAACCTAACAGGCGGCTATAGCCCCAGGGAATCTTTGTAAAGGCTACGTAGTGAGACCCTGCCTATTCACCTTGGTAGTGTTTAAGGGTTTGATCGGCCCGAGGCAAGAGGGAATCATGGCTTGTGGGTAAATTGCGCAACCTCTTTAGAGTGTTATGAAACTGATATATCAGCCGTGCTCGCGGTTATGAGCGGCCATGTGAGCTCCAGTGATTAGAGATACTTGATCAGAGATGTATGGTTTACAGATGGTGACAAGGATGATGGTTCTGGTTATGACTATGGTAATAGTAAGTGGTATTCTTTCCGTTTGGAAAGGATACATCCGGGTTAATAACTTGGGTTAATGCTAAAACCTGGCTTTTTACTAGTAAATAATAACCTGACCAACTAATAGCAACTACTTGACTTAACTCCACATAAAGCTAATCCACTACAGCCAAACGGGACATTTTGCTGAGTATGTTGATGTGTACTCAACCTTGCTTTACACACCAAACCCCCCCTAGGTTGTTCGTGTTGCAACCACTACTCAGGTGAAGATGAAGCCGTGGAGGAGGACTTCTAGGAGTTCCAAGAGTACGATGAGTTCTAGGCATGGGTTAGCAGCAAACCCCCAGTCGGCTGCCTGTGTAGGCCGTGTGTATCTATGTTTCTTTTCCGCACTTTGATTATCGTTAAAGACTATGTGGATGTCTCGGACATCATGATGTAATCGACTATTATACCCTCTTTTATGTCATTATTTTAGCATTGTGTGATGATGTCTAGTTATGTAACTGCTGTGTACGTGAATTGCTAATCCTGGCACGTACATGGTTCGCATTCGGTTTGCCTTCTAAAACCGGGTGTGACATAGGTGGTATCAAAGCCCGTG